>NC_070618.1:14660537-15025537 GCF_027172205.1 Podarcis raffonei
GTTTGTTAACGTTTTGCTCAGCTCTGGGGCCTGAGTACACAAGCAGTCCCTTCACTCGAGCAAACTTTGACTTGGAACTAGGTCAAGGATATGGGTGGCCGTACACAAACCCAGAGCTAGAACAGGATCTTGGAGCTGAAACAGGAGCATAATCTGTCAGAATCTACTGATCTGTTGACCAGACAAAGGCATAAGATGGGGATGGGGATGGGGATGTGGATGGGGGAAGCTGTGCCCATCCACACTGAGACATTGCACTGGCCACAGCACTTGGTTCAGACCCTGATAAGGCACTTCAGTGACGGGATGATAATGATGCAATGTGGAAACATGCAGAAAAATATGGAAAACCCTCCCCACCCCAGCAGCTATAGCACTATAAGTGGTACAACTGGAAGGGCCCTTGGTGATGAGCGTAAAGCAAATTTGCAAATACAAGTTCAGACATGCACATATACATATATACATGGGCTGGAATGATCTGGGGAACTATCAAGGGCTAAGGAGATACACAAGAACAGCTATGAAAAATAAGTCCCAAGCAGCGTTAGAAACTCAGATATGTAAGATGCACCCCAAATAGCTCCTTAAACCAAGCTTGCAGTTGCCAAAATGGAATGTCTAGTTGCCATCTTTAGGTAAGACAGATCTCAATACTTATTTTTCAAATGATGGACTGACTGTGGTCAATTCCTAGCTAAGCATCTGGCTAGTTCAGATGACAACCTTGAGCTTAGGTCTTTAAGACAGGCTTCCTCAACCTTGGCCCTCCAGATGTTTTTGGCCTACAACTCCCATGATCCCTAGCTAGCAGGACCAGTGGTAAAGGATGATGGGACTTGTAGTCTCAAAACATCTGGAGGGCCGAGGTTGAGGTAGCCTGGGTTAAGAGCTTTGAGAACTTAAAAGAAGAAAAGTCACTTGATCCAGGGACAGTCTATATATATATAGATAGATGATAGATAGATGATGATAGATAGATAGATAGATAGATAGATAGATAGATATCATCTATCTATCTATCTATTGGCCTATTCCAACCTCTTTTTCTTAATGATGACTCCTGCTCCTACTCAGGCTGCACAGAAAAAAACTTTTTGGTTCCTGAAATTCATTCTGATTGTGCAGATAAAATGTAACTGCCAGAATTCTACAGGATGTGGCATATGTGTGTGAAACAGTCCAGATCCAACAATCCTAAAACGGTGGAGATGTCAGGCACCATGCTGATGCCCCAACATCTTCACTTGGTCGCAAATGGTTGAAAGCCAGGTGCAAAATGTGCCTAGCACCTGGCTAATTTCGAACACAGGTCCCAAGTTACTACAAAATACAAGGACTATAATCAAAATGTCATGATATAGCCCCAACCTGACTCAGAAGCAAGAGTCATCGAGTTCAACACTAGTTACTTCTAAGCATTTATAGTCAGGTTTGCAGCTTTAGGCTGTATAGTAAGAAGACGTCAATCCTCTTCACAGTTGCTTTTGATTCTTTCTGTCTCCCTTGCCTACTTCTCTGAACAACATGAACCAAGCAAATCAAACAGGTGGCTTTCTTGAAACCCGAAAAGCTCAATGTGTGGGTTTCCATCATATTATATTAAAATACACACACACAAACATCACACGTTCATATATATCCTAATCATTCTAATGGTTACTCTGCAATCAGCTAAACCTGCTTAACCCAACCTCACGAATTGGCTGCTGTATTTAAGCGAGACAACCTTGGTTAAAATAGGCTGCATCTGGATTACATTGCTTTTAGATTAACTTTAAATGAGAATAAATGTATTGCATTTAAATAATCTAATAACAAAGGGATCCCATCAAAGGGACTTAATTAAGTATGTGTTTAAGGACACGGCAGGATCACAGCTAATGGGCTCAATTGTCTCGCATGATCAAGCCCTCTGAAATTCAATTCCCTGTCTCTGAAATGGGGCAAAGTTACCCCTCACTGCTTTTACTGGGACACTGAGATAGACAAGATAGATATCTGCATAGACAGACAGACAAAGACAGACCTGTGACTACTTGTCAGCACATGCTATCCTGAAAACCACTGAAGCAAACATCTGTTGGGAATATGAAAGAAGTAATTTGGTATGCATGGAGCTAGGAAGTCAAAGTAACCACTCACACCTGTAAAACTCAAATATCTGGACTAATGAAGATCCTTTATGAAAGTCTCCTAGGAGAGCTGCAAGACAAATTTCTGCCTACGCTAGGAATGCTTCCCCAATAGGATTTACTTACTGCTTCTGTTGGCAGTGCCCTAAAAAAGGCAAGCACTCCAATTGGAGAATTGCCTTGACCAAAGGCGTCATGGACTTTGGAGAAGCACGAACTCAGGATGAAAGGGAGAAACGTGATAAGAGGAAGCCGGAAACCTATGTCCCCACTGTGGAAGGATGTGTGGATCCAGAATTGACCTCTACAGTCACCTACGGACACATTGTTAAGACCATATTCATGGAAGACAATCTTACTTGGCTATGAGTGATCGTCAAAAAAGAAAGAATTTAAAAAAGGTGAATGACGATCAGAAAAAAATCAAAATAGAGGAGGGAAAGAGCAAGATTCTTTGTGAATTACCAGCTTAAATGCAACCCTATAGTGAAAGCAAAACATGGTACTATTATACACAGAACAACACTGGGAGTTGAGGGTAGTGATGGGCAAAATTAGATCAGGATCTACCTGCTTTTCTCTGGGTAATTTGCAACAGATCAGCAATGGGTCTCCGACTCCCTGTTGTTCAATCACGAAAGAACAAAATTGACTTTCACAACCTAAATTAGCTTGCTGAAATGAAGTCAGGAGTTGACTATGGTGGGAAATGGCTGTGAGCCTGATACCAAAAAAAAGCTCTTTGGCTTATGATGTGCTCCAAGGTGGTTTGTTGGGTTTTGTTTTACTTCTTCTATGAGATGCCTTTTGCATCTGTCTCTTGTTGGGAGACTTTAAGGTTCCAGTAAAAGGCAAAGCGAATTGGACAAAGTTTGTCTACGCTGATCTACAGCCAACTGTTGCAAAAACATGGACCTTCACTGGTGTGTCATTCAAGTCCTGCTTCCCAGTTAACTGAATGGCAGAAAGTGACAGAGTAGGAAAGCTCTTGACTTCTAGCTAGCTATTTCAGAGATGGTGAGCCTCTGGCCCTTCAGATGCTATTGGACAACATCTCCTATCATCCCTGACCTATCATCCCATGCTGGCTGGGAATGAGGAGTATGGCATCCAGCTACATCTGAAGGGCCACAGATTTCCCACCACCTGTCTTTTGACAAATTAAATCAGAGATCAAGAAGGAGGTGGCAGAAATGCCGAGTGATTCAGCATCTCCAGCCCAGCCAGATGAAAGAGAGAGGGCTTCTTTATACTATGTTCTGATTGAGCCTTGGGTCAAAATGACACAGACGACTGATGCCTGAAATACAAGAGAACCGGAGATGATTATGTGTAAGTGCTGCATGAAGCCTTAGCGTACTTTTTCTAGGAAAACAGCTGCCTTCAAATTGTGATCAGTGGTGTGGTTAAGAAACAGATTCAATACTGGGCATCAGCAGAAATAGCTTGCCACCTACCTGCACTTTCATCTAGCCCAGGGCTGTCTGCTATACCATGACCGGAAGCAGCCCTCCAGGAACTCAGACAGAGATCTTCCCCCTTACCTGCTACCTGATCTTTTCCATGGCTGGATTCTGGGACTTTCTAATCCAGGCATAGGCAAACTCAGCCCTCCAGATGTTTTGGGACTACAACTCCCATCATCCCTAGCTAACAGGGCCAGTGGTCAGAGATGATGGGAGTTGTAGTCCCAAAACATCTGGAGGGCCGAGTTTCCTATGCCTGGTCTAATCTGTGGGTTGCCTTCTGATTGAATTTCACTATGATTCTGATTTGGTTTTAGGATGCATTTTAATTGATTGCCTGATTTTTTTTAATATGTTATATATTTGATGTTAGCCGCTCTGAGCCCGGTTTTGTCTGGGGAGGGTGGGGTATAAATGAAATGTATTATTATTATTATTATTATTATTATTATTATTATTATTATTATTAACATGCTATGCATGTGCTCTGCCACTGAACCAGGGAGGCACCATTGGAGCTAATCTCCAGCTGAACGTGGCACATAAACACCATCTATCTGTATGTCAAGGAGCTGTCAAGGAACCAAGTCAACCACAGGGCACGCACACACATGGGAGGCAGGGAATGCAATTAGTTCTTTACTAACAGAAAACAACACTCTGGTTCACCTTAATCCAGCTAAGACATTGCTGAGACTGACCACTAGCTCTGCCCTTCCTCCTCTTGTCTTGATCCCTCCCAAGAAGAAGAAGGCTATGTTGAGAAGGTGAGCTCCTCATCTGGGTCTGTTGCTCAGCAATGTGCAGAACTTGCAGAGGGGGAGGCGAGCCAGCAGGACTGATTCTGTGCTCACACATTGACTCTCAGCCTCTAACCCTGTCCTAGAAGGCTCTCCTCCTTACCCCACCCCTCCTTTGATCGCTCCAAGCCTCTGCTTCCAGCACCTCCCAGCTGGTCCTTTCTGCAGACTGCTCTTCAGTGTCCCACCACCAGGACCTGGGATCTAAGTCGTCTTCTGTGCCCTCCCTGCTAGGCTCTTGGGCAGATGGCTCCCAGCACTCTTCCTTATCCCGCCAGTCCCTGCCACTGTAGCTGCCAGTTCATTCAAATGATACCTTCATGTGAGTCTGACCGTGAAAGAAAGGGTGGGCTGTGTGTCTGGCCGGCTCTTGTGCATTTGGGAGCAGTTTGATCTACACAAAACAGTGAAATTTTCTGCAGCATTCAGGCAAGCATCACCCTCAATTTATTTCTGCAGGTTCTGCTGCTGTTAATGGAACAAGGGTAGGGACTGGTAAGGGGGGAAAGACTTTATGAATGGGGCCCTTAGTAGGATGACCACATTTTGTCTGGCCCAGCTTCTGCTGAGGAGTTGCAAAAACTTGCATTTTGCTAGCATCCTACACAACGACTAAATGCATATGACTTATTCTCTACATCTTTCCGCAGGGCCTGTAAGACAGAGTTGTTCTGCCTGGCATTTGGCTTAGAATCAATTTGATTCCCTTCCCCCTTTCTTTTTTCCTTTCTCCTCCTGTGATGAGGCTGCATTTTAATGTTTTAATTGTTTTAATGTTGTATTTTAATCTTGTTTTATTTCAATCAACTTGTTTTAATTATTGGTTGTTAGCCACCCTAAGCCAGGTCTTGGCTGAGGAGGGCTGGGTATAAATAAATAAATATTATTATTATTATTATTATTATTATTATTATTATTATTATTATCTGATCTTTCTAGCAGCTGTGCAAGATTATAGTATGTTAAGATGAACCCTTTGATCGGTATTCACAGGTAAGATTTCAGGTAGAAATCAATGCACCCACTTCTGGCCATAGAAACCAAAAAAAGAACAAGCCAGGAATGTTTCCTGAGAGGGGTCCCTCTAATAGTTCACATTTAAAATTATTTTTATATATTTTTTTCTTTTATAAGAAAAAAAATCATTTATAATTAGTTTTTCCATTTTCCAGATTTCCATTTCATTCCTCAAGCGTCGTTAATTTCAGTGAGAGACTCACCTGTATTATGTCACCTATATAACTTTAATGCTTTAAATCTGAATGGAATGATTATGACTGACATGGGACTGGAGCCTGAGGGCTTCATGTCAGAGTTCAGAGAGACTGGACACAGGATACCCATTTGAGATGTAATTTAAAAGGTGGTGACATTCAATAAGCCTTCATGTTATTTATAATGGCAGCCCAAGCCAACTTTGGCCATCTATAACACTGTGGAGTTCTGCACCCAATGACGAGTAATTTGCAGGCTTTGTAGTATTTCACAAGGGCATTATACTGTCAAGTTTCAAAGGGATCAGACAAAGGATGCTACTATTTCTCCCATGTAAGTGACACTGAGAAAAGAATGTCTTTTAAATTATTCCGAACTAGAAATCCTGGGTTGAAAGTTCAGCGGGTTAATAAGGCTGCCTATCATCCTTTAAATAGTTTCCTGAACTGAAATGGACCTATAATTTTGAGCTTCAGCAGCCAAACAGTAGAAGATTTCCAGGGCTTTCTAGCAGTCCCTCTGGACATCAGATCATATAAAGCCCTGAATTTGGTGGCAAGGATATCTGGTGGACAAGCCTTCCCTTGTACAGACCCACTCCATCTTTTTGATCATCTGAGAAGGCCTTGGTGGTCATGGCCATAGCTAGCAGATGGCCATGCACCCTTCCCACATGCAGCCCAGAGAGGTGTTAAATGTGGCATCTTTTATACACCAATTTAAAATGCATTTTGTTGTTGTTGTTGTTTAGGTATCTCCTGTCTGTGGATTTTTAGACTTCAGCGCTCAGTATTTGGGTTTAGGATTTTGATTTTGTATCTCTACTGACAGTACGTATTCTTGCTTTTTATTTGTATTCTTGTCTTGATGTTATGGTTTAACATTGTAAGCTGAGTAGAGATTATATATATCTGTTCTGACTCGGTCAGACCACACTGGGCACCGCAGTGTAAGAAGGATGTTGACAAGCTGGAATGTGTGTAGAGGAGGGCGACCAAGATGATCAAAGGTCTGGAAACCATGCCTTATGAGGAACGGTTAAAAGAGTTGGGTATGTTTAGCCTGGAAAAGAGGAGACTGAGAGGAGATAGGACAGCTATCTTCAAATTTCTCTAGGGCTGTCACATGGAGGCTGCAGCAAGCTTGTTTTCTCCTATTCTGGAGGGTAGGACTCGAACCAATGGCTTCAAGTTACAAGAAATGAGATTCCGACTAAACATCAGGACAAGCTTTCTGACAATAAGAGCTGTTCAACAGTGGAACTGTCTCGCACAGGAGTTGGTGGACCTGCTTCAATGGAGGTTTCTAAGGAGAGGTTGGATGGCCATCTGTCATGGATGCTTTAGTTGAGATTCCTGCATTGCAGGGGGTTGGTCTAGATCAGGGGTCAGCAAACTTTTTCAGCAGTGGGCTGGTCCATTGTCCCCGAGACCTTGTGGGGGGCCGGGCTCTATTTTGGGGAAAATAAATAAATGAATGAATTCCTATGCCCCATAAATAACCCAGAGATGCATTTTAAATAAAAGGACACATTCTACTCATGTAAAAACACGCTGATTCCCGGACCATCTGCGGGCCAGATTTAGAAGGAGATTGGGCTGGATCCGGCCCTGGGGCCTTAGTTTGCCTACCCATGGTCTAGATGACCCTTGGGAACCCTTCCATGATTATATGAATTGATAAAATACATAAATAAATGATAAAATATTATAAGATAGGAGGGAGAGAAAAATCCCAACATCAACAAAAAGGGTTTCACAAAGCACCACAAATGCAATATTGGAAGATAACATAGCAAGAATCCTGCAAGATCAGATCAAAGGCCCATCTTGTCCAGCATTCTCAATTTGGCAAAGTGGATGCCTCTGGAAAGTCCACAAGCAAGGCTGTCCCACTTGTGATTAAGCACAGCTGGTGTTCAGAAACATACTGCCTCCAACACCTGATCCTCTGTGACTTTTGTCTACCTCTTTTTTAAAGCATTGCAGGTGGTGAAGCACAACCTAGGTGTGCAAATGCATCAGGTCTGCAAGCAGAAAACTGCCTCTCCATGCATTTCCCCCTTGCTGGATTGCAGCCTGAGTGAATCTGCAATGGATGAATACATCTCTTCTTTTTTTTACCAGTAGCAGAATGTTTGTTTGTTTGTTCCAATTATCCAAATGCAAATAACTAAAGGGATAAAAAAAACATGAAGGAACAGATTATGAAAACATACTGCTTCAGACTCTCAATGTTTCCATCAACACTATCTTTCAAAAAAATAAAATAAAATACAGCGAGAACTATTATTTTACAATGCAACATTAGCATTTCAATGGGTGATAATGTACCTTCATTTACTGTGCAGATAATACCTGCAAGTGGCTTTAGGAAATCCTATCCCGGCTTGCAAGTGTGTTGCCTCTTAGCTTGTTATGTGCCTGAACAGTAACATTAAGCTTTCCTTGCTATTTTAGGATTTAAAAAAGAAGAGAGAGAATAAAATTTTATTTATGCACACACACACACACACACACCGTACTTTTCCGTGTTCAAGACGAGGCTTTTTTCTTATGAAGTTACGTCCAAAAATTGGGGTCGTCTTATACACAGATAGTGCATAGGGTAGGACGTGGGATTGGTTGCTGCTGCGAGCCGGAGATCATCAGCGGCTATTGGGCATCTTATTGGTGGCTGTGGCAAGGACTGGGGATGATTGGCTGCTACTGCGGCAATAGGGTGGGCAATTTGCGGCTTTTGGGACGTGCACGAGTGTCAACTGTAGGGCAGACAGGTGAGCAATCTTTGTCAATCTCTGAAGAAAAGCTCAACAACTTTGTGCCACTCCCCAGAAAAGTTCAACAACTCTGGGCAATATCTCCCCATTTTCTTAATTTTGAGTCCCCCAAAATAGGGGGCGTCTTATACATGGGGGCATGTTATACACGGAAAAGTACGGTACTTTCAGTTGGGTTAGTCTTCTAAGGGAAGTGTGTTCCAGCACCGATTTTTCTGGAAAAACAACACTGGATACCAGACAAGTCAAGCACACTGCATGTCAATCGCATCATATCATAAATGCAACAGCACAAGGAAGTGTCATTGTTGTTCCTCCTCTGTTAAATCTATTTTCACCTGTCATCAATGCTTTAGTCAATGAAGGGCCCATATTTGATCTTAATACGCTCAGCTAACAGCCAGCAACACTTAAAGGAGCTGTGCTGGGTTAACACCTGAATGATTCGTATTCATATTCATATTCACTGTGAAGAGGTTCCTCTCTAGTTCTTTAGAGGCAGGCATCTAAACTGCCTCTTTGCTCCAGAGTGCAGGCCCTCCAATGATTGGGTGTTATAAATAGCATGCAGCTCTCTAAGAGAGAACACCTGAACCACAAAAAAATATTCTAGTGGGGGCCAGTTTGGACTAGACTGTGGCTGCGGGGGTTGAAGCCACGCGTCCATTCATCTCTCCAACTAATCAATCAACCTAGTGACAGCAGGTTTAAAATATGGGGCTACAATCGAGAGAGGCTCTGGTGTGTGGGGAAAAGGTTCGATTCTAAGGCCCATTTAATTCATCTTCCAAATGTTAACATTTCTTGCAGAGAGAGAGAGAGAGAGACAGAGAGACATATTTAATTCTCTTTTCATGTTGTCAGACGTTTTAATTCCCAGACATCCCACTGACTGATAAGCCAGGATTGATACTCTTGTCTAAAGCAGACCTACACAAATGCTGCCCATAATGTGCTCTAGATGTTAATTGAAATGTTGCAGTGTTGTTTGGCATCAGATACATCCATCTCTTTGTAATGGGGGCCTCTGGGTATTATTTAAATTATTAGATTGTGCATCAGCGTGCATCAACCCTGGCCTGCAAAACTATTAGGAGAAATACATTCGGACAAGGTTCAAAAGCTTCAATTTGGCCTTAGGAGAGCTTAATGCTATACAGTTTTGTTTTGAATGTATATCGAATGGCAAATTCTCATCAATATTGGTAAAGGACCCCTGGACAGTTAAGTCCAGTCAAATTCAACTATGGGGTGCTATGCTCATCTCACTTTCAGTCTGAGGGAACCAGTGTTTGTCCAGAGACAGCTTTTCTGTGGCCAGCAGGACTAAACAGCTTCTGGTGCACGGAAACACCATTTACCTTCCTGTTGTAGCAGTACCTATTTATCTACTTGTGCTGGTATGCTTTCGAACTGCTAGGTTGGCAGGATCAATATCACCAGGTCTTGTGGGAGACCTTAGCATGGTCCAGCTAGTGGGCTTCCCAGTGATGTTTCTGCCACTGCTAGAGACTCTCTCCCAATAATCTTCCATCCAGCACCCTTCTCTATGCCCCATTCCCCCTAACCCTCTCTTACTTCTCTTTCTTCTCTTCACATTCTTCACTGCTGTGATGGCTTCTCCACCTCCTTTGGCATCTGGGCTCGGAGAAAGGGCCAAAAGGCCCCCTTCTTCGTATTTTGGACAAGGTGACAAGATTGCAAGTGCCGCTGTTGAGGCTTGCCATGGCAGCTAAAAAAAACCCTATGTCTTTTTAGAAATAAAGACCTATGTTCAAAAATACCCATGTTGAAAAGCTTTTCCAGCCACTGTAGCAGCAGCATTTTCCTCCCTCTGATAAGAAAGACTCCCTTGGTTTTCTTCTTTCAGCCCAGGGGAGGCAGTAAGGAGGTGGAAAGTGGAGGCAGGAGCATTGATGATGGAGAGACACTGGAGATAGTGGCACACATTGACACCTTGGCCCAGCAATAAGTAACTGGGTGTTAGCTCAGGCTAGCTACTGGCCTCTCTGAGCTCCATGGGCCTTGGGCCAGTGCCTGATGTGGCTAACTGCTGGTACCAGAGTCAGAATATCACAAACTTTTCTTTTGGGATTAATAGGGGCAGAGGCCCCCAAAAGTTGGTTAAATTGTTTATGTATGCCAACACTATAGCCAGAACTCTGTATGTACAAAAATGGAAGGAAGTTCCAACAAAAGAGGCCTGGACTATGTGGAGATAGCAAAATCAATGACAAAAAATAAGAGATCAAAGAGCCAAATGTTTGTGAAAGAGTGGAGACTGTTTTCGGACTACAGTCATCCCTCGGGTTACAGCCGCTTCAGGTTGCATTTTTTCGGGTTACGGACTGCCGAAACCTGGAAGTAAAGGAACGGGTTACTTCTGGGTTTCGGCGGTCGCACATGCACAGAAGCGCAACCCACGCATGCACAGACGCGGGTTGCGAATGCTGCGAGTTGCAAATGTGCATCCCGCACGGATCACGTTTGCAACCTGAGCGTCCACCATATCTGATAAAATACTATAGACATTGTTAAGGGGGCGGCAGTGGCAGACAAGCTGATTGAGCGCCTGGGGCGGCATGCGTGCCCTGTGCCCAGGGGTGGAGCCAGTCAGGGCAGGACGCTCCACGGGGCCTCCGAGGAGTCTGCCTGCCTCCCCCCACTCAGCCGCCCTACAGCTGAGGGGGAGGCGGTGGGTGGACCGTTTGGGACAGGAAGGAGCCTGCGGGTGCTCAAGCCACTGCGTCACTCCCAGGAGAGACACGTGGCTCAGGCGCGCTGCAGGCCCCGCAGTGAGTGCCACCTGGCATTTTGTCACTCCCCTCAGTGGTGAAACCTGGGGCGAACAGTCCCCATCGCACCCCCCTTCCTCTACCCCGGGGGGGGGAGTCTCTGAAGAAAATTAAAGATTCAGTTTGAGGAGAGTTGACCTGAGTTACTAAGGGCTGTATCTGATTGCACCAAAGCTTGCTGAGGACAAAAAACGAACAAACATTAAAGATAGCTGATTCCTTGTCTGTTACTCAAGCCTGTCCCCATCCTTAGGCATTCCTTAAGAGGTGGACAACAGGTGGAAAATTCCTTGATAGGTGTAAAATATTCTGTGTTCAGGTGTACTTGATCTGCAAGTAGCATTTGCTAAAGTCCTTGACTTGAACTTAGACTTGAACTTAGGTACAGAGCAGTGCTTTTCTTCTAGAAAAAAAGATGCCAGTAATGTGTACCTTTGAGTACCCCCAGAAATAAAAGCACTGGTACAGAGAAATAGATTTTGGACTGCAATTTGCATTCCTCACTTTTACCTCTTCTGAGTGACGAAAGCTCTACTATCTATATCTATATCTATCTGTGGAAAAACCCCGGAAACATCTTAGGTGTTCTAATCATGGCAGATCTTTCCATCCAGCAGTTAAGTTCACAACACGTTCAAACAGCCTCTTGGTTACTACATTACTTTAAAGGACATAACATTGAAAGAAGGGACCTGGCTTTAATTTTCTTGCAGACATTCTCAACCTATCTTCTTGAATGCTGCACAGCTTTTCCATGATCCCCCTGATAATAGAATTTAACACTGGCACAAGATGGAGGTATTAACTTGTCTCCCAGTCAATGGAGAGCTCACTCCTTTATCAACAAGAATAAGAAGGATCCAGACAGACAGCCATAAGTAATGATACAGGTCTAAGCCAGATTATTCTTATCTTCCTCTCCATGTAGAGGAGAGTGTCGAACAGCAAATGGGGACCAGCAGCAAGAGGCGATTCTATAATTATCCAGCCTAGTAAATCCACTGATGAACACCCCCTAATAAATTAACGAACAAACGAAACCCTGCACCGTTACCTAGTAACATTTCCATGGTTTTGTTCTGACACAAACGCCTAAAAAATAATAATCTATACAACTGGTGAAATGAAACAAGATATCGAAAACAGCAGAAACCTTTATTCCTCTCCCACCACATCATAGCACAGAAAGTTGCTTGGGTGAGAGGGAATTGTTTTCTGAAAAGAACTGGCTGTCCAGGACAATTGAAAAAAATAAATATAGCACTAAAAAAGGAAGAATGTGAAAATAAAACTAGGGTTCAATGCAGTGTTAGAAACTCAGATACATAAACTAGGCACCAAATGGCTGGTTAAATCAGGGCTACAGTCGCCAAAATGGAATGCCTAGTTGCCATTTTGGGACCAGGTGGCTCAAAAGTTGTATTTTTCAATACGACTTTTTGGTTCCTGAAATTCGTTCTGATTGTGTAGATAAAATATAACAGACAGAATTCTATAGCATGGGGTATTAGTGTGTGAAAACAGCCAAGATCCAATGATTCCGAGGCATGCACCTCCAGACGGTGGAGACGAAAGGAGCCATCTTGGCACCCAGGCATCTTCACAAAGCCGGGTGCAAAAGGCACCTGGTGAATTTCGCACATTCTTTCAATATTAATTTTCCATCCTCACCCAATGTCAGGCGGCAGTGGATCCAACGCCCATGGCAGGTCGCCAGGAACGGATAAGACAAGGAAAAGTTCTTACCAACTGCTTTTTATTCAATATTCACAGAGAGAGGCTTGGGAAAGCAGCCGCTCAGAATAATGGCGTTGCCCCAAGTGAGTCTCCACCCCTCCCTCTCTCCCTTCAGGTGCTGAAAAGTGCCCTCTGCCTCTGAGCTCTCTGCTCTCCTACTTTCAATGCTCTCTGGGTTCTGGGACGGGGGAATGCTTTCTGTGTTGCAAAACAGCAGCATCTGAGGCTGAAGGAAGACTCCACGCAGCAAATGAGGAATAACAAAAGGTTTATTATTGGCTTACTGGCCAGCAAGCTGACTCAGAGGAATCAGTTCCAAAGTTTGAGCCCCCCAAAAAGCACTCTTATCTCTTAAGGCACTACATATGCATAGACTGCAGCAAAATCCTTCCAATCCTAGGCTACATCGCCCTATTAGCATACCATTTATGGTCTTTCCTTAATTGCATATACATTAAGCAAGCACACAAAGAACTCTCTCTAAGCAGCACCTCGCTGCCCATGATCCCTTTGCATTCCTTTCCTTATATGGGTTTAACTAAGGGAGTTTAGGGGACGCGGGTGGCGCTGTGGGTTAAACCAGAGCCTAGGACTTGCCGATCAGAAGGTCGGCAGTTCGAATCCCTGTGACAGGGTGAGCTCCCATTGCTCGGTCCCTGCTCCTGCCAACCTAGCAGTTCAAAAGCACGTCAAAGTGCAAGTAGATAAATAGGTACCGCTCCAGCGGGAAGATAAACGGTGTTTCCG
Source organism: Podarcis raffonei (assembly GCF_027172205.1). NCBI lineage: Eukaryota > Metazoa > Chordata > Lepidosauria > Squamata > Lacertidae > Podarcis > Podarcis raffonei. Next base: position 14,674,212 of record NC_070618.1, read on the forward strand.
TGTGCTGCTCTGATTCGCCAGAAGCGGCTTAGTCATGCTGGCCAAATGACCCGGAAGCTGTATACTGGCTACCTCGGCCAATAAAGCGAGATGTGTGCCGCAACCCCAGAGTTGGCCACTACTGGACCTAATGGTCAGGGGTCCCTTTACCTTTAAGGGAGTTTAGGACATGGAACAAGGCATGTATCCCTTTCTTATGCAGACACTCTGGAATGTGTTTTTGCAAGACAACAGCTCATGGTACAAGATTAGGATGGCTTGGCTTGAAGGTCTCTATATGCATCATCTAAAGACACTGTGTCCATCAGCTGTCCCCCTTCTGGTGCTTCTTCCTCCTCCTCTCCCATTATTTCCCAGATTTCCCCCTCATCTGCCTCTGAGCCTCTGAACTGTCTTCTTCTTCTCTGGAGGGCTCAGGCTGGGAAGCCAGTCTCCACCATTCCTCCTCTGCCCAGTCCCTGACACTCAAAGGTCTGAAGATGCTGAAGTTGTTGTGGGGCTTTTTGGGGAGGGGAGAAGCTGAGCATGTGGATGCCATATGCTAAGTCCTTTAACAATCCTACCCAGATGTAAATAATAAATTCTACTCGTTGAATTTATCCAAGAGTTGAACATGGTTCTCCCCTCTCCTCATTTACTCCCCACAACAACTTCTAAAGATGTACAGTGATGGCACCTCCTGAATGTCAATCAGCAGGGAGTTCCAAGGTGCTGCCACACTAAAGGAATGTAAGAGAAGGAGAGAGATGAGACTACAAAACTTCACCATCAGCTTGGGTGAGATACCAGCAATTTTTAGCTCTTCTCTCCTTGCGTGATTTCCATTCCAGTTGGTTGCTACAAGAACTCTTTAATGAATAACTAATGTCTCTGATTTTGCTTTTTCTTTCTCCTCCCTCCCCACTCCCTTTTCCTCTTGTGCTGTTTCTTTTAGATCACAAACCTGATCTTGCTGTTGCTGATCTACTGGGAAATATTTTTTGACTGAAGAGTTGGGTTCAGAAGGTGAAATAAATAAAAGTAATACATATGCAATCTCTCAAGTGTTTCTTGAAAGCTGGAAGCTTCAGACATTGCTATCCAATAGTGGTGAGTGTATATAATCCAAGTTGATTTTTTTAAATTAACCTCTCAATAAGTTTGCCTTTAAATTCTGGCTACCACAAAATCCATATGGCGGTGCTATATTAGTATTCAGTATCATCTGCATGCAACCAATATGATCTTTTTTATATATAAAAAGCAACAACAGGCAAAACCTAAGAATTCTATTCCCAAAGGGATTATATGTCAGAAAGAGATTCAAAGAGCAAACAGCGAGATGATAGAAGGCTGGAGCCTCTATACCATTATCAGTTTTTTTTTAATCTTCGTTTTTCTGAGGTAGACCTAGGATTTATCAGCCTCCTAGATGCTTTGCAATCTCATAACCGAGAGCATAAAAATCAAATTTAACAGAATGAATCCAGCTCTGAGAGAGCACAAAGATGCGGATGGGAAATGAATAAGAATCCTCAGGACCCCGTGGTGCTGCAGAATTGGTCTGATCATGTTCCACGGAGCTGTGATAGCCCTATTATGAAAATATAGGATGTCCATATTTCACCAATATAAAAATATCCAAAGCAGTTATGAGGGATGCTGTAACTCTCCAATATTTTAATTATTGTTAATAATTCTAATAATTAGGGTTTGGCCCCAAACAGCATCTACAAATATGTCCCCAAAAAACTAAAAGTGGTATAAAAGGATTTCAATTAAATAAATAAAAGTAGGAGAAAAGACACACCTGCCTTCCAGTCATAGAATTGTAGAGTTGGGAGGGACCCTGAGGGTCATCTAGTCCAGCCCCCTGCAGTGCAGGAATCTCAGCTAAAGCACCCATGACAGATGGCCACCCAACCTCTGCTTGAAAACCTCCAAGGAAGGAGAGTCCACAACCTCCTGAGGGAGACTGTTCCACTGTTAAACAACTCTTATTGTCAGAAAGTTTTTCCTGATGTTTATTCAGAATCTCCTTCTTTGTAACTTAAAGCCATTGGTTTGAGTCCTACCCTCCAGAGCAGGAGGAAACAAGCTTGTTCCCTCTTCCATGTGACAACCCTTTAGATATTTGAAGATGGCTATCATATCTCCTCAAAGTCTCCTCTTTTCCAGGCTAAACATACCCAGCTCCTTCAACTATTCCTCATAAGGCTTGGTTTCCAGACTCTTCATTGTCTTGGTAACCCTCCTCTGCACATCATTCATCAACATCATTCTTAAATTGTGGTACCAGAATTATAACAAGGGATAACAGGCACAGCTTGGATGATAGGAGAAGGATCAGAGAAAATGATGGTTCTACATTGACTATAGAGTGGTACCTCGGGTTAAGAACTTAATTCGTTCTGGAGGTCCGTTCTTAACCTGAAACTGTTCTTAACCTGAGGTACCACTTTAGCTAATGGGTCCTCCCGCAGCCGCCGTGTGATTTCTGTTCTCATCCTGAAGCAAAGTTATTAACCCGAGGTACTATTACTGGGTTAGCAGAGTCTGTAACCTGAAGCATCTGTAACCCGAGGTACCACTGTATATTCGGCAGGCTTAGAAACCCTCTCCCAGCACACAGTTCCTTTTGTGTGAACAGGAGCTAACACACGTTAAGTGCTTATGTTTGTAGGCCTCATTCACACAATCCATCTGCTGGAAAATAATGGGTGTGTATGCGCCCACAGGCACCTACCTCTGATTTCACATTATATGTAGTTAGATTGGTGTCCCTGCAGCTGAGTGGGGAAGACTCAGTCAAGATCAAAGGTCTGTTAATGGATATATTCAAGATTAAAATGACAGAAAAGAAGTTCATTGGCATTTGTTGCAATGAACACCTTTTTATTGTTCCAAGATACACATGCTTCTGAGAAATAATCCTATGCAGTCTGAATAATAATCGTCAGGCCTCCCCAACATGATAATGATAATAATAATAATAATAATAATAATAATAATAATAATAATAATTTATTTATACCCCGCCCATCTGGCTGAGTCTCCCCAGCCACTCTGGGTGGCTTCCAATCAAGTGTTAAAAACAATACAGCATTAAATATTAAAAACTTCCCTAAACAGGGCTGCCTTCAGATGTGTTTTAAAAAGAAGATAGCTGCTTATTTCCTTCACATCTGAAGGGAGGGCGTTCCACAGGCCGGGCGCCACTACCGAGAAGGCCCTCTGACTGGTTCCCTGTAACCTCACTTCTCGCAATGAGGGAACCGCCAGATGATCCCGAGGCTTGCTCCCGAAACTATAACCTACATGCCATGGGTATTTGTGAACCAGGCTTAAGATACAGTACAAAACTGGTTGTCCATTGGGAAGCTGAACAATAGGAAAAGTAAGCTGATCAGTAAGCTGAAGCCATTTTTCTGCAGAGAACAGTGTCACGAGGAACCAAGACCATGTGCAGCAAAGCATTATTTTGCTCCTTGATGTGATATTTGTGATGTGCAGGCATGTGAGGGAAGGAGAGGGGTGGGTGGGAATACAGTTCACTTCTTCTCTGAACGCAATTCCCCTCGCAGAAGGTTGAACCTGGCTGTCAGCACAAAATAGCATTCATAAAGCTAAACCTCACGAGGCTTTTGAGAGAAGGAAGGGCAGAGAGCAGGCATTCAGAGATAAGGGGAATATGACACGAGAAGAGATGCGGGGTGGGAATTGCTCAGATTGTTCCCTCCAACCTTCATCAGAAGTGCATAGACCCTGGAAGGAAGAAACCACTTAGCTGGCCCCGGTTAATAAACGGTTGCGAGTATCTGTCCACGTGAGGAAATACATGACAGCCACAGACACTGTGCTACTCAAGAGTCTCTTTTGTCTCACAGCAGAAAGCTATGCAAAATGTGCCAGTCACTTTCTGCAAGGGAGAACTTATTGGCAGCGTTGGGTGAGAGTTGGGCCCAGTTCAACTGAGTGGCAAAGCCTTTTCTGGGTGGTTATTGCTTCAGTTCTCTGGGGAGGAGACTAAACATTTTGAATATTCTCCTATTTGGCCGTAAATGCATGATGTGCAGGGACACCCAACCAACCACCAGAGATAGTGGCCCCAGCACATGATGCTGGTTGCAACAACCTTCACATCAAATACAGTGGTACCTCGGGTTAAGAACTTAATTCGTTCCGGAGGCCCGTTCTTAACCTGAAACTGTTCTTAACCTGAGGTACCACTTTAGCTAATGGGGCCTCCTGCTGCCACTGCACCACCACTGCATGATTTCTGTTCTCATCCTGAAGCAAAGTTCTTAACCTGAGGTACTATTTTTGGGTTAGCGGAGTCTGTAACCTGAAGCGTCTGTAACCTGAGGTACCACTGTAGTCAGGTAACGCCTACCATTTTTATGAGATGTATCATAAGCAGTCAAGTACAACATTTCCTGTTTGCCCAGAGTGGACACGCAGGGGAATGTTGGTCCAGTCAGGAAGACTTCCTGTCACACCTGGCGTGGAACATCCTCCCCCTGTGTGTGACCAGGTAGATGGGCGTGACCCTGGCAGACCCTATAACAGGGCTAGTCACACAGCCACCTTCCTTTCACTTCTTCTTCACTTTATACCAACTTGATGTTCTTTTGCTGTGTGCTGGCTCTCAGCCATTCCCATTTGGAATAAACTCACATTCTTTTCTGTAACTACAAGCTAAAGCCTGCCATCAAGGATCAGGCCGTGAACTGAATGTAAGTAAACTTCTTGTTACTTTTAAGAGAAGACTGTTGTGTCTTTATTCTTTTCTAAGAGGGAACAAAGGGGATTTCCCAGTAACAAATCCAATCTGGACAAGCCAGACTGGATTGCTTAACTCAAGAGATTCAGATGAATCTACCAACTAGCTTCTTGCAATATACAGGGGAATATACTCTGCTACCAGCTCACGAGTGTGAATGAGGAAGGATAATATTTAATCAATATATCCTCTCCTACTATCCACAACATCCCCACAATTTTAGCTTCCTGGTGTACAAGCTGGTGTACAGCTAGGGACTAGTTGCTAAAAAATTGTCTCACTTATCACGTCCAACTTATCAACAGTGGCATAACGTTGGTTGTCGGTGCCCGGGGGGGGCACGGGGAGGGCAGCTCAGCCCTTGCCAGTGCCAGAGTGACCCCACCCACACTGAACCAAAGGGAGGCCACACTGAGCCACCTGCCCACCCATGCAGGGGGGAACCAGGTGAGCCAGTGTGGCCCTTGGCGAGTGGAGAGGTGTACTGGGCCGGGCCACACTGAAGGTGCCTGGTTTGTGCCCCCACAAAAACTGTGCATCCGGGGTCACGGCCCCCTTGACACCCCACATGCTATGCTCCTACTTATCATCGCAGTATGACCAATGGCAGTTGAAGTCTATCTGCAGGGCATCAGGCTGGGTATCCCTGCAGCAGAAGAACCATTTTATGGGATAACAGAAGTTAGATATGCCTCCAGCCCCTTGAGTCAACATGGTATAAACATAAAGGTAAAGGTACCCCTGACCGTTAGGTCCAGTCACGGACAACTTTGGGGTTGCATGCTCATCTCGCTCTATAGGCCGAGGGAGCTGGCGTTTGTCCGCAGACAGCTTCCGGGTCATGTGGCCAGCATGACTAAGCTGCTTCTGGCGAACCAGAGCAGCGCACGGAAACGCCGTTTACCTTCCCACCAGAGTGGTACCTATTTATCTACTTGCACTTGACATGCTTTCGAACTGCTAGGTGGGCAGAGCTGGGACCAAACAACGGGAGCTCACCCCGTCGCAGGGATTTGAACCGCCAACCTTCCGATCGGCAAGCCCTAGGCTCTGTGGTTTAGACCACAGTGCCACCCGCGTCCCTTCAACATGAACCCATATTTGGGGCAGTTTCCCAGGCCTTGACACAGTCTTCTTTTAGACATCTGGCCAAGACATGTCTTTTCCAGACAGCCTTTAATAGGGCCAGCCTATGCATATCTACTCAGAAGAGCATTCTCTATTCAAAAGCACATCCCACAGAGTCCAATGAGATGCACTCCCAGGGAAGTGTATTTAAGATTTAAAGCCTGAGTGTTTGCTTGGCTCTGTTGTCTTAAGGACGTTCACTTCCATGGCTTGATGTTCATCTGATATTGTACTTCTCATTTACTATACGGTGAGCTTTTATGGAAGCCGCCTGGAATTCACCCTGGGATAGAAGCATGTCAAATAACTAAATGCAACCTTTTAGGCACCCTAATATCCTTAAGCTCCAATGCAAACTGGGTCCGCTGTGCAAAAACCACAGGCATTTCTTAAAAAGGGGATACTTGAATGCTAGCCAGGAGTGGGGAAGGGGGAATGGGATGCCAGAGGCTGGCTCATGCTCTAAAGCTCATGCTCTTAAATCTCTGTCTTTGCTGTCAAATTAATATATTTTCTGAGCCTGGCAGCTTACTTGAACATATCTGAGTCTCAGCTAGCTACCAAAAAAAAGTAGCTTTCTGGTGAAACTCTTGACAAAACAAAAAACCCTCAAGGACCATCTTTCTCAGAACCAGAGGCTGCCCAAGGCACCATGATGCATCTGGAAAAGCACTTATGATGTTTCTTTGTTTCTTTCTTTTTTGTCAAGGAAAATCATGTTTGCTTTCATCATATATATATATATATGAATGAGAGAGGTAAGATGTGAATGAGCTGCCAAAAAGCAAGATGAATAGATTTTGTGGGTTGGAATTGAAAAGGCCATAAGACTTGAAATTGACCTTGAAAAAGAAATGCTTTTCTTCCCCATTAAGAGAGAGAGAGAGAGAGAAATCAGATTCTGTTTTTATAAAATCTGCAAAGGAATATGCCAGCTGCTTTGTGGCAGGGCCTAAAAAACAACAACATGATGGCATTTATGCATATGGAAAGAAGTCAATTATTTTGCATTCCAAAAGTCTAGCTATCTTATTTATTTGCTCACTTTTTCCCAAGGAATTCAGAACAGCATTTCAGTCTCACAACAACCTGGCAGTAAGGCAAGCTGAGAGGTGCTACGGACGTTTTTTGGCTGATGAGCCACCACAAATGGATTGCAAGAGCATCTAACCACCTACTGACATGAGCAGTGCTAATGTCTGATGATGACATTTATGGAAGCTGGAGCAGCCCTTTGCGTGTACAGGTGCCCTGGCACCTGCAATACACAACATGCATAGCAGCCACCAGTCTACTTTCCATTGGTATTCTTACTTGAAGTCACGCTGCTCATGTGAGTAGACTGCTTGTATTTGCAGTTCTCTTGCTTCATCAGCTCTGATTTGCCAGGGGCCCGGTAAGCCAGAGCCCAATTTTGTGTCATCTTATCCAGCCACAGGATCTCCAAACTGCCTTGCAAAATACGGTACTCTTGTCAATTAAAGGATTGGCCAATGCTGGGGGAAAACCAACGCTAACTGTTGGGCTAATTGCAGCCTTTTCTCAGATTACAGGTAGGTAGCCGTGTTGGTCTGCTGTAGTCGAAACAAAATAAAAAAAATCCTTCCAGTAGCACCTTAGAGACCAACTAAGGTATCTGAAGAAGTGTGCATGCACACGAAAGCTCATACCAATAACAAACTTAGTTGGTCTCTAAGGTGCTACTGGAAGGAATTTTTTTTATTTCCTTTTCTCAGAGTTTCTTATTAGGCATGTCATAGCATGAGACTTTAAATCTCAAAGTCGTGGGTTCAAGACCCCGGACCCTCCAAGTGTCCCTATTTTCCAGGGACATCACTGATTTAGAGAAGCCATCCTGTTTCTGATTTGATCCAGGAATGTTCCACTTTTCCTTAGGATGTCCCTGTTTCCATTGGAGAGATGTTGGAGGATATGGAGTTATCCGGCCCCCAAGCCGTCTGAAGGAAATCCTGTATAGGGAAGTTTTTAAGAATGTTTAATGTTTTTATGTATGTTGGAAGCTGCCCAGAGTGGCTGGGGCAACCCAGTAAGATGTGTGGGGTATAAATAGTAAAATTATCATTATGGAATGGGACGTCCCTATTTTCATCGGAGAAATGTTGGGGGGTATGAGAGCCATGCTGGGCAAAAGATTCCTGCACAGCAGGGGGTTGGGCTAGATGACCCTCGTGGTCCTTTCCAACTCTATCATTCTATAAGATGTTAAGTTTTGTTTTTAGGTTAGGGGAATTTCAAAGGCAAAGTTGGAGTTATGTGGTAGAGAAGAACAGCTCTCCACAAAACAATGTGTTCCCACTGGATAAAGGAAGGAATCTTCAAGGAGAAGATGCTTTTGTTCATCAACATCCCTTGCTGGTTCAAGCTAGAACACTAAACAATTAATAGAGAACTGAAACTGAACCAAGTCCAGGATTTCAGCCACTAAAATGTTTAGTTCTGTGCAAGTCAGTTATGAAATTCTTGCTCCCTTTCAGCTGAGTGCAGTTCCTTTGGCAGGGAATCATACATTCTACTCCATACGAGCAAAAATGATGACATCCACCTACCTCTTCTTTTCTGTTTCTTTCCTCTGCTAAACATATTCTCAGAAGCATGCAGTAGGTCAAACCTTCACCTTGCTGAAGCCAATAAGAATTTCCCCATTACCGGTCCTTTGGAGAGGCCACTGTATCATAAATACAGTGCAGTGGTAAGACAGACATTATGCTCAAGGAGGGACAAGTTATATTGCAGGAGAGCTGCATTCATAGCATGAAAGGGACGACATCAAAAGGCATCTTTTGAAAGTCAAGACAGGCATCAGAATGGACACATTTCTTTGTCTTGATATTTATTTGCGGAGATTCTTTTCATCTCTAGGAGGGCCATAAAACCAACAGCCTCTCTCAGCACGGCATGTTCCCCACTGGGTAAGACATGTCCTTAATGAAAGCTACTTTTATATCAAATGACAACATTATTGATAGAATTTAAAGTCAGGCTGTACCAGATAGTCCTTAATTCCACTACAGTGGTACCTCTGGATGCGAATGGAATCCGTTCCAGAGCCCCGTTCGCATCCTGAGTAGAACGTAACACACGCCTGCGCGTGCGTGTTTCACCGCTTCCGCGCATGCGCGTGATGTCATTTTGAGCATCTGCACATGCGCGAGCAGCGAAACCCGGAAGTAACATGTTCCATTACTTCCGGGTCGCTGCGGAGCGTAACCTGAAAAGGCTCAACCTGAAGCATATTCAACCCGAGGTATGACTGTATTCCCTTTGAAATCAGCGTATTCAACATGACTAGACCAAACTCAGTTGGGTTGTTCCACAGTTCACCAAATATTCATGTTGTTTCAGTGCTGTTCCATATCCTTCTCTGGCAGCTGCTCCAATACGTTTTTCTTCCCTTCCTTTGCCCTCACTCATTTGTCCTCACTGCCATTTCATTGGATTAGATGCACCATAGCATTCTACAGAGCGCTTTGACGTGATTGACACGTCACATGGGCTACTGCAGCCAATCCTAGTTCATGGCGGCACTGGGGCAGATGACATGGCCCAAGGATGGCAGGGAGACATACAACCATGCAAAGAGCAGAACCAGACCAGGGGGCAAATGGGCACTTGAATGGCATCAAAGCAAGGTTTGTGGCAAGTGTCAAAAATCGCCCCCAAAACTGAGTTCTTTCTTGACACTCGTGACAACAAGCACAAATCTAAGCAAACGGCTTCAACTCTGACACAGCTCATAGAATCCTGGCATTCAGAATCACATCTTTTTACATACACAACCAACTTTGAATCCAGTGGGGCTGGAACATCATCACTCACATACTAACATTAAATATCTGGAGGGGGAGTAAAAAGTGCAGCAATTTTGTAGCGATTTGTTGGCCATGAGATGCTGCAAATCCACCATTCAGGACACAAATAGAATGCAGGCAACAGGACTGGAAAACTACCTCACATTCTAAAGAGCCAGAGTCTATTCCTTAGTTCAGGCAGGCTTTGCACTGAAGCTTTTTGTCCAAGGAAAGCTGTTGTTTCAGAAGTTTAGCAAGAGAGTTTATATGGCACGCAGAGGCACCATCTTCTCCAGCTGATCAAGGGGGCTCACGAGGAGCCAGGGGGCCTTGCCCAATGCCCTCTGGCCCCCTAAAAAAAGGGGTGGGGACTGCCTCGGACCCAGGAGCTGACGTGTATGACAGTATGTGGAGGCTCCACTCCTTCCAGGCGCTCAGTCAGGTGCTTACATATAGCTACCTGAGAACTTCACTCTCAACTCTGAAGCTCCTCCCTAGCCTACCATATTTTCTGCTCCTGTGCTGATGAGCTTGGGGGTGGGAGTGGGTCCGAGAACCAGCCAGGAGCCCAGGAAACTACAGTGGTACCTTGGTTCTCAAACTTAATCCATCCCAGAAGTCCATTCCGAAACCAAAGTGCTCCAAAAGCAAGGTGCGCTTTCCCATAGAAAGTAATGTGAAATGGATTAATCTGTTCCAGACTTTCAAAACCAACCCCTAAAACACCCATTTGAGATGGATTTTACTATCTAATGAGACCATGGATCCATAAAATGAAAGCAATAAACAATGTACTGCAGTCACACAATCAAGCAATCCACCAGTAGCCGAACAGGGTTCCACAAAGTTGCAAAAAGAGCTGCAAAAACGAAAACACAAAATAAATAGCAAAAACAGACAGATCTCAGTGTAACACTCAAAACAGAGCCCGTTCGGCTTCCAAGAAAAGTTTGCAAACCCAAACACTTCCGGGTTTGCAGTGTTTGGATTCCAAGTTGTTCAAGTACCAAGGCATTGGAGAACCAAGGTACCACTGTAGTCAAGTGTTGATGACCTCCAGTCCTCATGCAGAGACTCCTGAATCTGATGTCTCCTCAGGGATGCTGCTGGTGTGGAGACCTGTGGGGTGGGTCCTGTTTTGCTCCTCCTCCAAGGAGACCCCACCTTCCAAGGTAGAGCAGAGCAGACTTGAACTCCAACAGCCAGGAATGATTTCTGATGTTCTTAAAATTTAGAGCAAGTTATTTGCAGCTATATTATACTCACTTACATCCATCTCTTTTGGTCCTGAGGAAAGCCAATGTAGTAGAGCAGCTATAAGACTAATAGATCTGAGTTTGGAAGTCAAACTTTGGCAAAGAATGGCTGGAAATAAACTGCTGTTTCTCAGCCTCACTGCATTTACTAGGGAGATGATATATAATGAAATGGGGGGAAAATGTTTGAAATAAACTTTGTTTTAAAAAAACCAGAAGCTTTTTTATTAGGAATTATAGGCACCAACATTCCAAAAGATCAGAAAGGCTTTTTATGTATGGGACAATAGCCAATCGGATGTTACTAGCTCAGAGATGGAAAGAAGGAAAAGTCCCTACCAGAGAGGTATGGCAAGTTAAGCTGATGGACTATGCTGAAATGGCAAAGTTGACTGGAAAACTCAGGAACCAAGAAGATCAAATCTTTTAAAAAGACTGGGGAAATTTTATGAGTTACAGTGGTGCCCCGCAAGACGAATGCCTCGCAAGACGAAAAACTCGCTAGACGAAAGGGTTTTCCGTTTTTTGAGCTGCTTCGCAAGACGAATTTCCCTATGGGCTTGCTTCGCAAGACGAAAACGTCTTGCAAGTTTGTTTCCTTTTTCTTAACACCGTTAATACAGTTGCGACTTGACTTCAAGGAGCAACTCATAGAACGCAGTGTACATAGTAACCTTTTTTGAGGTTTTTAAAGACTTTGGTGATTTTTGAAGCTTTTCCAAAACTTCTTTTGCAGCCATTTGGTAAGTTAAGCTTTTAAAACTTTTTTGGGGGGTTTTGGATTTTGGGTTGGGGTGTTTGGAATTCAAGGACTTGGTGTTGGGGAGGGGTTTGCAAGAATCTAGAAGCTTGTGTGTTTTTCTGCATTTTTATGATTTTCTGTGACCATTGGGCCACTCTGCTGTTTTTTTTAAAAAATTCTGGATTTGAATTTCTGTGTGCTGGGTGGCTGGGGGAACAGTTGGGGAGGGGTTTGCAACAGTTGGGGAGGGGCTGGGGGAACAGTTGGGGAGGAGTTTGCAACAGTTGGGGAGGGGCTGGGGGAGCTTTTCAGGCGATGCTTCGAGGTGACTGATTGCACCACCATCACCCTGCGGGAATTCTGGAAGGACCACTTCGACATCGTCACCTGCTTGAAGATGATCACCAGGGCCTGGGACGGGATCAGCCAGAGAAATTCGAATTGCGCTTGGCGCAGCCTGTGGCCGGACTGTGTGGCACCAAGTGACTCTGATGCACCAGAGTCAACAGTGGTGCAGGACATTGTTGCCTTGGGGAGGACCATGGGCCTGGAGGTCACAGAGGAGGACATCAGCGAGCTGGTGGAGGAGCACGACCACGAGCTGACCACCCAGGAGCTGGTCGAACTGCAGGCAGAGGCTGCGCAGGACCAGGCCTCGCTGGAAGAGGAGGAAGCAACTGAGGAATGGCTGTCCTCCAAAGAACTGAGGGACATTTGCCTGAAGTGGAAGGATGTGCAGGCTTTTGCACAGCAGCACCACCCTGACAAGCACGTGGCACATGACCTTGTGAACACTTTTGATACGAGGGTCATGTCGCCTTTCAGGGAGGTGCTGAAAAGGCGGATGAAGCAGCAGACCTTGGACAGGTTCTTCAGCAAGAAGCAAAGAGTGGAAGAGGAACCTTCTTCGAGTTGTCCCCCAGAGTCTTAGAAAATGTACTGTACACTTTGTTGATTTTTAAATGTTTTTCTGTCATGTTTAGAAACTTAATTTATTGTTCCTTAAATCTTTGAAATGCTCTTTACAGTATGTGTGACTTTAAAGAGCACTTAATAAACTCTTGTTGTACCAAATTTGGCTTTGTTTGGACTTTTTTTGACCATAGGAACGCATTAATTGATTTTCAATGCATTCCTATGGGAAACCGTACTTCGCAAGACGAAAAATTCGCTAGACGAAAAAATTCGCGGAACGAATTAATTTCGTCTTGCGAGGCACCACTGTATTTAGGAAACCACTGCAAGCAGATGGAAACATTAGCAGGATTTTAATGTCACTTGCAATGTAACAAATACTATAGATAATACAGATTGATATAAAATATAGATTATGGAATAATATGCAGTTATAAAAGTTGAGAACAAGACCCAGAGAGGGGAGGGGGGGAAGTCGTGAGATTCAGAGTAATCTCTATATATGGAGATGTATTTGGTTTGTTTAAATTTTGTATTTGTAAAATCAAATAAAAATGATTTCAGAAAATAATAATAATAATAATAATAATAATAATAATAATAATACTACAGTGGTACATCGGGTTAAGAACTTAATTCGTTCTGGAGGTCTGTTCTTAACCTGAAACTGTTCTTAACCTGAGGTACCACTGTAGCTAATGGGGCCTCCCGCTGCCACCACACAATTTCTGTTCTCTTCCTGAAGCAAAGTTCTTAACCCGAGGTACTATTTCTGGGTTAGCGGAGTCTGTAACCTGAAGCATCTGTAACCTGGAGCATCTGTAACCCGAGGTACCACTGTATACATTTACCTTACAAAGTCAATGAGATAATGTATACGAAGGACTCTGAACCGTTTGAAGCTATATACCAGTGCTATTCATGATAAGCCCAGAGTTCTGCCTCGTAGCATAATAATGGTTAATTTTTTTTACTAATCCCTCCCTCTTCCCTAATCACATGCCTATGGCTGTAACTAGATAGCTCAACCTGCCAGAAGCAACCAACAGTCTGCACAAGTAATCACCATTGTTTCAGTCCTTCAGCTTCAAATCACTCCCGCCTCAAGGAGGGAAAATGAAAGGAGCTAAAATGGACTACGCTGGCATCTCACTCTCCAAATCTGCCGGGGGGAAGAGCTATTGGACGCTGCAACCCCACCCTTGTTCCTGCACCATCCTCTTAGCAGGTTTGTTCTCCATTAGGGAGAACAGCTAGGAGCCTTCAAGAGGATCAAAGGCAAGGCACTTTTGGAAAGCAAATTCTAAGCTTGTGATAATGAGGTGAACTCTATGTCACTCGAGCTCTCAATATTACACTTAAAAAGTGGGGCACACTAATAGCTTCCTCCTTTAAGGGATGGAAGTCTTTATTCCATTCTCCCGAGAGATCTTTTGTGCACTTTAAATAACAGTTTCCAGGCCTGGGCCAAAGAATATTAATTATAAGCAGCCTCCTGCCAAAAGTGCGAAGCTTTTCAGAGGGAGGAAGACGATGGAATCCAATAAAGGAATTGCATTCCAGCTGAGAGCATACACCTCGAAGTTAAATCAGTATGCTTGGAGTTGGATTGGTGTATTGTTACTGAAGTATATAGTTATTAATTGGGTTAAATCCAAGTGTTCCAGCTATTATTATTATTATTATTATTATTATTATTATTATTATTATTCAAATTTAAAAGCACCGACATTTTTCAAAGACCTGAAAAAAATGTTTAAACATAGAGGCAGTCCCTACCTTCAGGTTCACCTTCTAACAGATGTGATAAAGAAGGAAAAAGGAATAGGGAGGAAAGAAGAGAACTTGATCCTTCACTGCACAATGGATGGGGCCAGGTTGGTTTTTCCCTTGCCTTAAGTGACTTGTTGCAGGAGTTCACATACTTCAAAACACCAACCAGTATTTCAGCTGTGCAAATGGTTTATCTGCAATCAACTGTGCACAGAGGAAATGAGGAGAGAGGCCTGGGACTATTTTTAATTTTCTAGAAGGCCCACGCGCTGCATAACTGAGGGAGCTAGACAGTAAATTCTTACATTAAAAAATAAAATAAAAATGTAAGATTCTCTGTAATGCATTCTCAGTTTGCTGAGACGAATCACCCATCTCTCTTCCAGAGCTGGCTCTGCTATTAAGCAGACTGAGCCAGCTGCCTCAGGCGGCAGAAACCACCAGGGCAGCAGCCCCGTGAGCTTATGAAATTCATTTGCTTATGAAATTATGAAAAACAGCATGCAGACAAACATTGCTTAAGCAGAAGGGCACGAACAACGCTCTCCCTCCAGTGGCTTAGGCTGGTTTAAAGCCGAACTCAGTCAGCTTTGTGGTTGAGCTAGGATTTGAACTCGCGTCTTCTCAATTGAACTGCCAGATCTTTTTTGCTGTTTGGTGCGGGATACTTGAGATCTTACAAGGATATTAAACTATCCTTATAATTACCATCCTAGCATTTAAAAATGAAAGCCATTTTTACAGGGGAAAGTTGGAGGAGGAACCGGGACACGTGACTATCTAAATCTGTTAAAAAATAAAAATCATTTGTAACCATTAACACATGCCATCTCTTCCCTTGAAAAGCTTGCTGAATGTAGGCTTGCCATACGTCAGGAATATCCCTGACATGTCCTGGTTTTCGGGTGTAAAAATGGCGTCGGGGGGGATTTTGCCGAATCGGCAAAATGTCAGGGAAAACCAGGATGTATGGCAACAGAAACAGCTCAAAAAGCTTAAAATCACTATATTTGGGTTTCCCCAAAACAGCTTAACAATTTGGGTGGGTTTCTTTTTTAAAAGCTTGAACAACTTTGTGGGTGTCAGGAATTTTGAACTTTTTGAAATCTGGCAACCCTACCCAATTGTAGGAATTAAGTCACAATAAATAAATAATTTAAGGGGAACTCAGCCTTAAATGTTTCATCAGGGGTGAGGAATACACACATAGGGTTTAAATGGGATTTTAGAGGTAGATAGGGCTGGCAGAGGAAGGAATTCACCGTGAAATAGTATTAGATGCAATCTTGGTGTGCAAAGATTCATTGTCCAGCTTTCTGGGCTATTCAGGACAAAGTAGGGTTGTGTTTCTTCAGAGATGGCTATATCAGTATCAATAAAGCCATTTTAGAAACAACTAAAGATTAGCTCGTCTATTAAGTGCCCTCCACACACACACACACACACACACACACACACACACACACACACTATTTTTATCCCACATGCCATTCAAGCCAACATATCCATTTAAGCCAGCAGTATTTAGGAGAATAAGCTTTTCTGTTACTTGAGGAATAAGCCGGAGTCTAGACTGAAATGATTTCTCTCACAGGCTTCCTGGTGATGTGAGCAAAAGAACTGGAGCAACAGAACAAGATTACAGGGATCAGCTGGTGCTTTGAAAATTCAAAACAATATATATTAACGTCAAAGATGAGGATGGTGATTAAATTCAAACCAATGGAGCTCCAAATGTCCTACAGACTTGAAATGCCTTTAATTCTTCACATTTATCACACCTGAATCTCACCCCACATCTCAGGGTGATTTATCAGGGGGCTATCCTATGATATCTTCACAACAAGCCAACTGCCGTAGGTTCAGGGCTGGATTTAGGTTTGATGAGGGCCTAAGCAACTGAAGGTAAAGGGGTCCTTCATATGTCCAGCTGTCCTTCATCAACAACAAATTGTCACTTTTTGGTGTTGGATATATGCTATATGGTAATTTGTGGACCTAACAGGTATCTAAATCCATTTGCACATAACAAAATATGTATTTTATCAAAGTAATTGTTGAACTGAAATACAACTAAGAAGTAGTATATTAATAATGAAATACAATTAAGAAGATGTATATTAATAGTGAAATAATCATTAAGCTCTAACTTATATTTTGGAAATGTACATCCAGTTTTTTTCCTTTACATTTTTTGGGGGCCCCCAAGAGAGCGGGGCCCTAAGTTACAGCTTGTTTAGCTTATACGTAAATCTCGCAGTGTGTAGGTTAGGCTATTTGGTGTCTAGCTTATATACCTGAGTTTCTAACACTGGCTGCTGGTGGTAACCATATGGCCTGGCCTTTGCTCTGAGCCAAGCCCTGCCTCACAATTCAGAGGGTCATTCCCCAGCCCAACCATGAAGCAGCTGGCCTAGCTAGCCAGAGAGAGACAGAAATCACCATCGAAAGCCAAGCCAGAAGCCAAAGCCAGTGAGGCGACAGACAAGAAAGCAGCTCAACTGCCAAGTGCTGGCAAGTCAGCCAACCGAGCAGCCACCTCCCTTGTCCTTAAGCAGAGCTCACAAGGCAGGCTGCAACCCAGCCAGGCAAGGTGCAGCTGGACCTCGTTGCCATGACAACTCCTCCCAGCACAGGTGTAGCGGAGCAAGACTTGGAGCAGCAGGGATGCTTAAAGGTGCTTAGCCAGCACAGAGATGGAAGGTGGGGAGTGAATCGGTGTTAGAAACTCAAGATATATAAGCTATTTGCCAAACGGCACCTTAAACCTAGGTTATGGTGGCCACGATGGAATGTCTAGGCACCATTTATTTTTTACAGTAGCCTCTATTATTGTTATTATTATTATTTATTATTATTCATTTCATTTCTATACCACTTAATATTTTAAGGGAAAAATCCCAAAGCAGTTTACAACACGTTTATAAAACAATCC
This sequence comes from Podarcis raffonei, assembly GCF_027172205.1. NCBI lineage: Eukaryota > Metazoa > Chordata > Lepidosauria > Squamata > Lacertidae > Podarcis > Podarcis raffonei. The sequence continues at coordinate 14,691,532 of NC_070618.1, forward strand.
AGAATAAAATACAAATTCAAGCTTCCAGGAAAATGTTTCAGATCCTTCTCTAAGGGACATTTTGCTTTCCCCATATCTATTTGCCTACTTAATTTATATAGCTGCCCCACAGCAGGACAACTCTAGGAAGCCAGGGTGGTGTAGTGGTTAGAGTGTTGGACTAGGACCTGGGAGATCAGGGTTCAAATCCCCATTCAGCCACGAAGCTCACTAGGTGACCTTGGACCATTCCCAGCCTCTTAACCTACCTCACAGTGTCATTGTAGGGGTTAAGTGAGGAGGGGGGTGAACCATGTAGTCCTTGAAGAGTGGAATATAAACACAGTAAAGAAGCTCTTCTGCTTACCTGCTTAAGAGAACCTGGCATCCAGAGATGTCCACATGGTCTCAATTTGACCCGTGCCAGTTGCAAAATGCACCTGGCTAACTTCTAACACTGGAAGTGATGAAGGAAGGGAGATGCAGAGGGATGGAGATGACTAACCTAGGTACCTGAAGGGCATTTTATTCTCCAAACTCAATAACAATGGAGCTAGAATGGAAATTTTGCACTGCCTTGCCCTGTGGACTTTTCCACCTCCATTTCCAGTACGATTTTTGCTGCTACAAACAAGATCGGTATTAAACATTTCATATTTTTAAGGCTATCCTCCTGGATTAAATGAAACAATATCGACACTGGAGCAAGTCTCACACTGAGCTGGGGGGCGGGAAATGCAGGGCTATCCACATAGGCACCATGGGGGGGGCGCTGGAAGGCCAAGGTCCCCCCAAAAATTCAAGAAGGGGGCTGCTCCCCCAAAAATCATCAGCGGCCATGCGCACACACTATGCAACATGCTCACCTTAATTGTGGCGTACCTGCAACACTCTTGCACGCAACACATCAGCATGTTGCGTGATGTGTGTACAGAGAAGAAGAAGAGTTTGGATTTGATATCCCGCTTTATCACTACCCTAAGGAGCCTCAAAGCGGCTAACAATCTCCTTTCCCTTCCTCCCCCACAACAAACACTCTGTGAGGTGAGTGGGGCTGAGAGACTTCAAAGAAGTGTGACTGGCCCAAGGTCACCCAGCAGCTGCATGTGGAGGAGCAGGGAAGCGAACCCAGTTCACCAGATTACGAGTCCACCACTCTTAACCACTACACCACACTGGCTCTCAGGCGTACAGGGGCAAGGCGGCATGCTTGGCCATCCATCAGGGCTTTGTCTTGTGTCTGGGATGGCAAAAATGTGGAAGAGGGGCTGACTGTCCATCTGCCATCAAATATAGCTAGTGGATGCTTAGTCAGGTAGATCATAAATTGTGTTTGCCTGATATAGCCCATGCTAGAATTTTCATTATGGAAGTGATCAGTGACAAGTCCTTAGATGAGATTAAGTCATCTCGGAGGACTTCAGTGGCAGTGACTACTTGACAGAAGAAGTCTCAATTATACATAAGCAGGGAAGTTGAAGTATGGAGACAAATGAAGCTTCACTGCTGAGTGGCAGAGAACATTAATAATGCAAGCAAACATTAGGAAAGCATCCATTATCTAATACGAGGTCACTGAAACCAGTATAGGTGCATGTAAAACACGCCACCCTCTAAGCAAGGAGGGGCAGCTTACATCAGAGACGCCAGCCGGTAAGAAAAGAAAAGAAAAATCCAGATTTGTCAACCAGAAATGTCAGAACATCTGAGATGATGAATTATCAAATATTCATGACTCAGATGTGATCAATGCTGAAAATATTTTATAAATTTAACATCCGACAAGACAATGCTTGGTTTGTTCAACTGGCAGTGAATCAGGCTGAAGACACGCAACGTTTTAAAAGCAGCGTGCTTTTGAACGAACCCCTCACTAGGCTTGATGCAAAATAAATAAATAAATGGTTTTTGCAGGGGCAAGCTGCAAAAAATGAATTCTGCAAGTTTTCATTCTGATTTCAGTTTGAAGAATAGCTACTATTTCCACCGTAGATCTGATCTACCGGCTAGCACCCATAACATCACCACCACATCTGGTCCCCCAGTCCCAGAAGCATTTTACAAAAGTACTGTATGGCTGAACATATGCACATATGAATGTACATATGCTGCTTAACTTTCTTTTTAAGGGGACAACCTTCCTGAAGCATAAGGGACTGACAGCTGAACTAGCGTTCAGTTTTCTGGTGCATGTTAAGTGTAAGGTAAGCTGTGAACCCCGTATCACACCATGGATAGAGAACCTCCTGTAAACACCCCTATTATAATGTCTTCATCTCTGCTCTCACTGTTATCACACTCACATTGTCTCCAGCTTGCTTGGCCCAGAATTAAGCTCTGTGTACTCTCTCTGTCTCTCTAGCTGATATTAGAGCACATTGACAACAAAGCTGGGTAAATATACAGAGAAATCTCTCTCTGTGGAAGGGGTATTAACATTCAGACAGCACTGGGATGTTAGAAAAGGAGTCCTCCTTCCACTAAGAAGAAACAGCATCCAATAAAAATGTACCGCTTATCAGTTCAAGCCCTCTGCTTTCCTTAACTGAAGGGAATACTCTTTGATATATGTATATCCGTTTGGTTGAAGTCTTGAATGCAGATCAATAATCTAAAATCCAAAGTCTCAGGAAAGGTCGGAGAATATGTTTCCCCTACCAAGCAATTAAACTGACTTGGGCCTTTGACACAAGAAATGCACATGGAAGGTGGTTTACGTTGTCTGTACAGTCATTTGAAATCAGCTGAAGTGCAATACAAAAGAGCTGGGCATTTGATAAAAAGCAAAGTTGGCAGTTTAATTAATTTCCCTGAAAGTTGTTTAAGTGCCTTTCAGGACTTCTGGCCCGAAAGCAATTACTGAAAAGGTTCGTGCGAGAAATGGATTAGCTGGTCCTCAAACGGCTTTGTTGTGTTTTTCTGAGGACACTGTCCAGACTGCTTTTGAAAAGAGATATGCTATAGATTCAGCATAGGGCTACAATCCAATGGGTATTGTCGAAGAGGCGTTTTAAGCCCACCATGAGTGGGTAAGGAGATAGACCCATCCTCAGCACACCTCCAAAACTCACCCAAGAGCCCGTTCTTGTGGAAGAGTCAGAGTCAGTGGGAAGCATGCATTTCAGCTAGCAACCCAAACCAGGTATACCATATTTTTCCATGTATAAGACTAGGTTATTTTATTAAAATATTATGCTATTGTTATATTGTCAGCGGTGTTTTTGCGGGTGATTGGTGGGTGCTGCAAGGTCTGCGGGCTATTGGCTGCTGTGGCAATTGGACAGGCGATTGGTGCTTGCTTTCAGCAAGCATGCAGACGATTGGTGGCGTTGCCGATATACGTGTGATTGGCTGTGTTGTTCCTGCGGGTGAGCAATTTTCCTTCGCCCCCCCCCAAAAAAGCTCAGCAACTTTGGGCACTCTCCCCCCATTTTCTCTATTTTGAGTTGCAAAAAAGAGGGGGTGTCTTATACATGGGGGCATCTTATACACGGAAAAGTACGGTAATTGCAAATCTCTTACCTAGATACAGTTGCATCTGCCTGTGTAACAATTAGAAACAGAGGACTAAATTTTACAGGAGGCAGGAGCAACAGTCCCAGCAGCAGGGCTTATTGTCGGGGAGGTTGTTATGTTTAGCAAATCCTGAAAAAGAGAGATCTACTAAGCTTGGCTGCATCTCAACACGCATTCTCAAATTAAACCAAACACACACACACGCTTGAGATAGCAGGTTTTGCATTGGGTGTGATGCAAGCCTGCGAAATGTCAGCAGCTTGAATCTTAAGGCTTACCCAAGTGTAGCTTCTTGCATTCTCCAGAGGAAATGCATGCCAGAATTCTACCGCCGATACTGTCAGCCAGCACCTTACTTACAAATGAACAATTCGCATTTGGGCGAGTGTGATCTCAAAGGGATGAGACTAGTGGTTCCCATGATTACTGTGTGTGCACACAACGGCTATAGGAAAAGAACTTGGAATGCTTGCCTTGTGTTGGCTTCGCACCAGCGGCAGGCTGATGATGCATATTTGTTGTGAAGTGTGGGGTTTAGCTTTTGGCACACAACCATAAACACTCGAAAAGAGATGCTCGTGGCAACATGCCCAAAGCTGGCAGATGCACATGACCAGCTCACCAAGGCCTGGGAACCAACAAAGGCAGGCTTTGTCTGCAGCTACCACATGCTCAGATTTAGAGTGAGTATCACCAGACTTTGGAGTAGGGCTGTGTGTATACTGCAGCTCTGTACAAGTGCAGAAAATCTGCAGAGGGCAGCATGGGGTGCAGAATCTTGACAAGCTCAGCTTCATTTTATTCGTTTAAAGAATGCACATGCCTTGCCCTTCTGGATGGAAATCATAACACCTGTTTAAGCTTCAGAAGTCAAAGGTGGTAGCTAGTGGCCAGAGCAGGGCTTTTGTGTGCAGCAAACCTCCTTTTTCTTCCTCATGGCTAGCAAAACCAGAATGTCTTCCACAAACAGTATACAGATGCAGTACAGACGAAATTGTGCAAAATGAAAAATGTGCAAATTTGTAGTGATTTACAGAATCAATACAGGCCTTTTGGTATCTCGTGAGATGGTTTTAAAAAAAATGTACAAATCATGCTCAACTCCTGCCTTAGTTTTAGGTTTTAAAAGTTTTCTTGTAGATAATGCACTTGCCCTCAACCACATGCTGCATCTCAAATCTACTGTAGTTCCAGGCTGTGTGTCACTTTCAAAGACAAGAAGAATGTCAACCAGGTATCACTTTGTTGTTGTTGTTTAGTCATTTATTCTTGTCCGACTCTTCGTGACCCCATGGACCAGAGCATGCCAGGCACTCCTGTCTTCCACTGCTTCCTGCACTTTGATCAAACTCATGCTGGTAGCTTCAAGAACACTGTCCAACCACCTCGTCCTCTGTTGTCCCCTTCTCCTTCTGCCCTCCATCTTTCCCAACATCAGGGTCTTTTCCAGGGAGTCTTCTCTTCTCATGAGGTGGCCAAAATATTGGAGCCTCAGCTTCAGGATCTGTCCTTCCAGTGAGCACTCAGGGCTGATTTCCTTAAGAATGGAGAGGTTTGATCTTCTTGCAGTCCATGGGACTCTCAAGAGTTTCCTCCAGCACCATAATTCAAAAGCATCAATTCTTGGGTGATCAGCCTTCTTTATGGTCCAGCTCTCACTTCCATACATCACTATCACTAGCAAGGGTCAAATTTACCATGATGTATAAAAGTGTTGCCTTGTACTGAATAAATAAATAATAAACAGACAGACAAGACAAAAACTCCAGGAGTGGGGGATCTTTGGCCCTCCAGATATGGAATTATGGAAATGACTGAGTTCACCTGTCATTCATCTTTGGTGTACAGTAAACAGAGAAGCAGCCATGATATCTTTAGGGAGTGGAAACTGACTTAAAATACAGCCAGCCAGAACAGCAGAATATTTCTTGGGTAGGTGGGTAGACTGTACAAGAGTTTAAGAACCTAAGGAGAACCCAGCTAGATTCAGGCCAAAGGCCCATTTAGCCCAACACTCTGCTCTCATGGTGGCCAACCATATGCCCATGGCAAGACCCAAGAAGTGATTCTGCTTAAAGTCTTTATTGAAGCCTCATGAAAGGACTGGGCAAACGTGGGGAAGGGTCTGATTTATATACACTTCAGCCAGCCCCTGGCGACACCCACCCAGTGCATGATTGGCTGCTTTGCACCAGGCAGCGAATCGCAATGCAGGCTTCAAAAGGCCGGACTGCATTGCGATGCAGACTCACGATTGGCAGCTTTGCGCCAGGCAGCGAATCACAATGCAGGCTTCAGAATCCTGGCCCACATGGTGATGCAGACTCAAGCTCAGAGCAGGAGACACTAAGGGAACAAACATGGCACCAAACACTTGCAGGCAGAACCTGGGCACAAAAGCACTTGCTGATTCCTACTGTAGCTACTGGTTTCAAAGCCATACTGCCTCTGGCTATTTCCAACAGTTTCTGTAGCTGAATGTTTCAAGTCCAACTTTCCATGTGTATTTTGGCAGCTATGAAAATGTAGCTTATGGGCCATTCCATGGTCTCCATGTCTACTGAGACTTCAGTGATACCCACCAAGAAGTCACAAGTGAGCCCTGCAACAAAATGTTGCAATATGAAGTGATCCTGCTTAGGATTTCACCCAGACACACCCCTTTCCAGGATATTTAAACCTATTTCTTTTCCCACCCACCCCAGTTTTCATCTCCAGTTAGTCAACATTCTGTGTCCCCTAAGCTCTTAGGGTCCCTTCCTCCAAATACTTTACAGTGGAAACTCGGCTTTCAAACGTAATCCATTCCAGAAGACCGTTCAACTTCTGAAATGTTCAAAAACCAAAAACTAAAAGTGGAAGCCTCAATACAATAGTGAAACTCAAAATGGAAGCCATGTGGCACATTCGGCTTCCCAAAATCGTTCGGAAATTGAAACACTTACTTCCGTGTTTTCAGCGTTCGAAAGCCAAAATGCTCATCAACGGAGATGTTCGATAACTGAAGTTCCACTGTAGTCTGTAATTCTGCTAACCTTTGTGTTCTCCCAAAGCTTGCTGATACCTCCCTCTTGTGTGTATATGGGTGCCATTTGGCTAAATAAGGATCCACACTCAGAGAAGGAGTGTGGTTTTGATGCATAGAATTAAAACGGCTTCCATGGGTATTGTTGTTTTCTTACCTAAGATTCATGTTTCCTTTTGGGAATGAGGCACAGCGGAGACTGTGGTGTCTTCACGATCTATGGTTTATTTACACATATCTACAACCTGAGCCTATGATGGAGAGGGTCACAGTATCACACCCCAAAAGGACCTGCTTCTCTCAAAGCCACAGCCTTAGATTCCAGCAGAAATCAGGCCTGATGCTCTCTTTCACCCCCCCCCCTTCTTGCTCACGTAACTCTCAACTCTGGCCTTCTGTCTTTCTAATTAACAGATAGCTGAGGGAGGGAGGCCTATCCATTTTCCCTCTGGCACAGAGCCACTCCCTTTGTTCCCTTAACTATCCATGGGTAGTGGGCCGTTACCAGGCTGGCCTGGCTATTCCAGCAATTGAATCCACGCTGGATCCAGGAATCAGAAGTGGAGCTTAGGCATACAGCCTATTTCCACCCAACTCAGAACATTATGTCTGCCGGACAAGGTCCGAGCTACCTGATTAGTAGTCTACAGGCAGCAAAAGACGCATTGAGAGATAGCTAGCTATGTTCTACACAGAGATATTTGTGATAGGAATGCTGTCAAATATATTCCTCTTTTTTTAAAAAAAGAAGTCAGACAAGCTTTCTTCAGTCAGCTACATAACAGAGAGCTGTAATTCCTGAGGCAACCACTGCCTGTACAGAAGAATGTAAAGAGTTCAGATGTGTGAGCTCTCTGGCCAACAATCTGGAGTAAGCAATCTCCTCCCTTCTCAGTCTGGAGATCTTTCCTCTCAAAGTGTCTTTCCTGTTGAAATCGGACCATCCAGGCCATGTTTCTCACATCATCACGTTTAGCATCTTTGCCCCTGCGAGACTACTCTTATTATTTCTATCATTGTTTCATTATGAATTGGCTTTTATGTAAATTGACGTCAGTTTACACTCATAAAAGAAAAGAAAAAACCCAGCTAAAAATAGGGTTGAAAACAATACAGAAGACCACAGAGCTAAATATAGGTTTAGAAATGAACGCACCCAGCGTTTTTATCTGGCTGGAAATGCTTGTCAAAACAAGGATGTCTTCAATTGTTTCTGGAAAGTACAAATGATGGATGCCCAACATAACTCAACAGAGATGCTGTTCCACAAAACAGGGGCAGCTACACTGAAAGCCACACTGCCTCAAGTTGTTGTGGAACAGGGAAAGTTCTGCAGAATGCTGGATATAAAAGGGGTCCAGTGGTCCAGTGGCGTAGCATGGGTTGTCAGCACCCGGGGCAAGGCAAGTAATTTGCGCCCCCTAACCCGTGGATTTTAGCACTCGAGTGCCAGCGCGCCCCCCAGATGTTGCGGCCGGTGCGGCCAGCCCCCCCCCGCACCCCCCCACGCTACGCCACTGGGGCTGGGGGCGAGCGAAGGAGCCAAGGACCCCCCCCCCAAGGCTCAGCAGGAATTTATTAAATTTATTATTTGCGGAGCCCCCGCGGGCCGAGGCAGCCGAAGCCCCCTCCCCTCGGGCGCCTCCCCGCCCCCTCCTCTCCTTGGGCTGTAGGTGGAGCCCGCGCTCCGAGGCGCTCCAGATCCGGGCTTGGCGAGCGCCTCTCCTCCGGGCTGGGTCCGGCCCCGCACCCCCACCCCCCCTGAGACTTGCGCTGAGAGCCGGAGCCAGCGGCGTCCCCTTCCGCCGGGAGACCCTCGCCCGCCCGCCGGCTTCCTCTCGGAGGGTTTTGGGGAGGGCAGGGCGCGGCGAGGCCCCTCGGAGCTCTCCTCCCTCCCAGTCGGCAGAAGCAGCCGCCGCCTGTGGCTGGGCCGAGGGGATGGCGGCGGCGGGGTGCGGAGGCTGCCCGTGCCCGGCCAGGCGTCGGTGGCGGCGTCGGCGCTGCTGCAGGGGCTGCTCCTCCTGCGAGCAGTGAGTGGAGCGCGGGGGGGGGGTGCGCGCGCGCTAGGGCGCAAGGCTGGCGGTGGCGGCGGGGAGCCCAGCGGAGGAAGGAACTTGTCCCTTCCCTCTGGACTCGCGCCCCCCCCAGATGTTGCGCCCGGTGCGGCCGGCACCCCTGGCACCCCCCACGCTACGCCACTGCAGTGGTCTCTCAGGTAACCTGATCTCAGGCTGTAGATGCTCGTACTATGCCAAAACCTTGAACTTGGCCCAGAAGCAGATTGGCAGTCAGTGCGAATTATGGTTTGCCCCACAAGCAGCCTAACCACCGGCACTCTGCAATAGCTAAAGCTCAGGGAGGCAACGCCCCTGTAACTTCCAGAAATTGAAGATCTACATCCATATAACAGTGCTATATGCTACCTTTCTCTCACGAGCAAAGCAGGGCTTTCTATAAGAGCAATTTACTTTCATTTTCTATTTATTAAATTTGTATACTTCCCTTCATCCAAAGATCCCAGGGTGGTTCACAACAGAAAAATGCAAAATGAGAATGCAAGATTATCATTATCATTTCTTAAATTTGTATACTGCCCTATACCCACAGGTCTCCGGATAAAATCACAATGTAAAAAACACAAAATACATAATAAAAACAAAAAGAAGTGCAGCCCAATACAGTCATACCTCGGGTTACAGATGCTTCAGGTTGCGTTTTTTGGGGTTGCGGACCGCCAAAACCTGGAAGTTCCGGAACAGGTTACTTCCAGGTTTCAGTGGTCGGGCATGCACAGAAGCGCTAAATCGCGCTTTGTGCATAAGAGCCGAATGGCAACCCACGCAGGCGCACCTCTGCAGGTTGCGAACGTGCATCCCGCACGGATCACATTCGCAACCCGAGCGTCCACTGTAACCCCTCCCAACATATTTTAAAAGGGCATTCAACCCTCCCAAAATAATAGCCAACCGTTATCAGATATTCGGGGGGGGAGGGGGAGGAAGCAGCCACCTCCCAAATACATTTTTCATCCAGCGCAGAAAGCAATGTTTTGCATTTTGGTTTCTAACCACCCCAGGGATTGTTCCTTAGATTGATTACTACTCCATTATTTGCACATATGGGTCTGCCCAGAAGCAACATCTTGGGTTGGTTAGGCAATGAGAATAATGATGGAGCTCTTTGCTTATACGAGAGATGATCAAAAATTCTGGCAGCCTTGCATTTCCCCACCCCCATCCCTTCCCAAGTAATTATAATCTCCAGCCTTTTGCCGCATATTGTTTTTAGCATGGCGTGCAAGATCTCAGCTGCACACAGGGCAAATCAGAAACTGTAATGAGATAGCGCATCAGACTTTTCAATATAAATGTGTCGGCTCTCGCCGTAAAGCACCATCGGAATGAAGAAAATTACCTTGTCTCTCCAGGGAGGGGCCCAGAAGACAGAATAAATATATGGCATGCATTTGTGAAAAGTCATATACACATTTAAGGATATCACATGAACCTGAGTAGTATTTCCCCCCAGAGGAGGAACATCTGCAAGCTTCCTTGTTATTGTTGACAAGGAGGCCTCGTGAACAAACCATCCAGTCTCACAATCTTTGCGATGCTATGGAAAATCAAGTATATGCATAGCATTTGTTGCTGTTGCTGTTACACCGAGTAGGCATTCAGCAGCATAAAATTGGTGAGTGCGTGCGATGAACTATGGGCGTTAAACAGAAATAAATTATTTTGGGTAAGACCAGAGCTTGACATTATAGTGTATACTTGCCCCAAAATGGAAAGAAGCAGAAGTCCCAGCAAAGGAAGAATGGATAAAAAAAAATACAGAATATGCAGAAATGCAGAAACTTACCGGAAGAATAAGAAATCAAGATAACAAACTTTTTATAAAAGAATGGAAATGGTTTATTGAATATTTACAGATAAATTGTAAACAGATAAAAATGTTGGCAGGGTTATTGTAATTACCTGCAGTTTCATAAGCATATATATTTAAAGAAGATGAATAAATGAGCAAATTGGGTTAATTTGGATATGCGGAAGGTATTAAAAATAAATTTAAGGAACCGCAAAAAGAGGGGGAAGAAAGTCAAGTTTTGAAATGTCAAAATGATTGTAAAACTAGTGAAATGTATAAAATTAGTGAAATGTATAAACTTGAAAAGTATAAATAAAAATTATTTCAAAAAACAGATTTCACACAGCGCCCGTGACAACAACAACAACAAAGACATTACAGTGGTACCTCGAGTTACAAACACCTCAGGTTACAAACGCTTCAGGTTACAAACTCTGCTAACCTGGAAGAGTTACCTCGAGTTGAGAACATTGCCCCAGGATGAGAACGGAAATCGTGTGCCGGTGGTGCAGCGGCAGCAAGAGGCCCCATTAGTGAAAGCACGCCTCTAGTTAAGAACAGTTTCAGGTTAAGAACGGACCTCCGGAACGAATTAAGTTCTTAACCCGAGGTACCACTGTATAGTGTATGCTGGGGTGAGGAACTTTCTTCAGGTCAAGGGTATTATTCCATTCTGGGCAAACATCAAAGGGTCACACGCCCATACCCTTCAAGCGTTCCAATTTTCTGGAACATTCCTGGAATCACAGAATCCATCCCGGCTTCTGATTTGATCCTGGAATGTCCCTTTATTCCCCCCTCCAGCACCGCCACTGAGATCAGGGAGGAGGAAGAACAGTGTTGGAAACTCAGATATATTAGCTAGGTGCCAGGGCTTAAACCAGGGCTACAGTCGCCAAAAAGGAATGACAAGTTGCCATTTGGGGGGCAGACAACTCGAAAGTTGTGTTTTTCAATACAGCTTTTTGGTTCCTCAAACTCACTCTGATTGTGCAGATAAAATATAACAAATAGAATTCTACAGGATAGTGGTATTAGTGTATGAAATCAGTCAAGATCCAAAGCTTCCCAGGCATGCACCTCCAGATGGTGGAGACATCATACGCCATCTTGGTGCCTGGCCATCTTCACTTGGTCGCAAGTGGCCGGTGGCCAGGTGCAAAACGCGCCTGGCGAATTTCAAACACCGAGGATGAGCCAGTGCTTATAGCTGGTACCGGCACTTCAGTGGTGCCATGCTCTCTCACGAGCCAGCTGGCTCCCGCGAGAGCACAGCACTAAAAGATGCAGAGATGGAGAGATTGGTTGCACACAGGCGCAGTCTCTGATTGCTTGGAAAAAACATGGGAGAGGAGGAGACTTAGGAGGGAACTTCAGCCCTTGCAACTGCTTCACTGGGGCTAAGACCTAATGGGAAGCGTTAGAATCATATAATCTAGTTCAACCCTCTGCAATGCTGGGCTTACTAGTGGTTTTTTGTATTGCTGACCTACACCTGACTCTTGACAGGTTGCGCCCATACACAAACTACACATGCAGCTCACAAACACAGCCATGCAGGCACACAGCACCCCCCTCATACATGCATAAACATGCAGTCATATACTCATACATGCAAAAAAGGAAGACACACAACCAGCATTTCTTCCCATATCCAGGCTGAGGAATTTTATCAGCAGATCTTAGCACAAAGCACCACAGAGCTAAAATCAGATATAAAGATGATAGAAATGATGCCTTTTAGACCTAAAGGCTTTATCTCCAATCATAGTACTGTGGTGCTGAGATTGGAGATAAAAGTTCTATTTGTCTGCTCTTTAAAGAGAAGACCAAGGGACGTTATATGTACATCAGGTGATAAAGCGTGATCTCTTTAAAAACACAGACAGAATGCTCTATATCCTGATCAGATCGGGAGACATGGTTGTGGGGGCTGACGGGTCACTTCCCATGTCTCAGTGGGCTGGATGTGGTCTATGACAACTTACACATGTTATGACATCACAGCACTGTGATGCTCTCAGTTTCCAATATGCAACATCAGCTGCAACTTGAGGGATATGGGTTAAATCCACCAAGTTGTGAAAGGACAATATGAATAAGTTGCACTAGGCATTTCAAAGTGGGAGAAGAAACACACTGCCACCATTTTGGGTGACAGCCGTGCATATATAATAATGTCCATGTCTGGCTTAGGGGTGAATATAGACAATATAGATTCATATAAAACGATAGCTTTCCCCTTCCCAAGCCTAATTGCAGCAGTGGGGCACCATGTTGGCAACCCATGATGTAACTGCTTCATAAGTTGGTACACACACACATAAGTTGGTACACACACACACACACACACATTCTGCAAAGCAGTGAGGATGGCAACCATCATCTAATAGAATATTACAAATCACTGGCTTATCAAGTCATCACACACATACACAATGACAAGTTAAAAAGGTAAAGGTAAAGGACCCCTGACAATTAAGTCCAGTCGCAAATGACTCTGGTGTTGCGGCGCTTATCTCGCTTTAATGGCCGAGGGAGCTGACGTTTGTCTGCAGACAGTTTTTCCGGGTCATGTGGCCAGCATGACTAAGCCGCTTCTGGCGAAACCAGAGCAGTGCACAGAAATGCCGTTTACCTTCCCACCAGAGTGGTACCTATTTATCTACTTGCACTTTGATGTGCTTTCAAACTGCTAGGTTGTCAGGAGCTGGGACAGAGCAACGGGAGCTCACACCATTGCAGGGATTCGAACCGCCGACCTTCCGATCAGCAAGACCTAGGCTCAGTGGTTTAGACCACAGCACCACCCACGTCCGTGTAATGGCAAGTGAGCACTTGGTAAACAGTTGCCTGTATCCTCCTTTGGAAAGCCAGCTATTTGTAATGCCTTGCCAAATTTTTGGGAAATTTTTACCATGCATCTTCATACTATCATAACTCTGGGAAACCAGTGGAGCAATACTGTCCTCATCACATGACAGGATGTTACAGGCAATCAGCCAGGTGAGCAAGTATTTACATGCCCAGTGTGATCCCAGCTGGTTAATACAAAGTTGCCTAGGCACTGAGATCTCTGCAAGAGGTCCTCCTCCTTCAGGCAACCCCACCACTTAATAGGTGTTCTGTGCCCTAAACAAACTTCTATCAATACTCATTTATCAAGTTTCTATCTACCTACCACCTCCCGTTTATGATGCATGTTAATCCTTAAAAAGAAGCAGAATGCTGGATTTTCAGCATTCAGCACAAACACTCTAGCCACAACTGTTCTGCATCTGTCTTAAGCAAGGCAGCAAACCAAAGTCTGCTATCACTTGAACCTTGTAGGGTGAATGTGTTTTCATCATTACTTACTTGCACATTTGTTTTTCAGGGCCAACGTACACGATCATTTTATGTGATAGAAGCTACATTTCACCCCATGATAAACAGCAACTATCAACTCATTGTTTTGCAAAAGCATTACCCTAAACACATTACCACGGATTGCTCTTCTTTATCACATCCTGGCTGGCCTCCTTTTATTTCGGTAGCGAGCCGGCACGATAAAAAGAGAATGATCTATGATAGCAGATCCTCCATGATAACAACCTGACACAATCAAGCAATAAAATGATAGCCGCCATTTATCATGCAGAAAAGAGGAAATGCCATCACATAAAACAGATTAGGAAAATGAGCGCTGCATTCCCAGCTAACAAAGACAAAAATCTCAGTTCCAACTGTACCTTTCTAAGCTTATGCTATGCTTCCCGCCCCCCATCCCCTAGCCATGGCAGTGCACAAGCATCCATTCAGTGTTATTTTTCTAGAAAAAAGAGGTGCCAAAAATTACAATGAACACCTCCTTTGTTCTCTTTGAATGGCAATGGTGCCCACCTGAGAGACATAGGAACTGAGTTCCAGCGAGTTCCAGCTGAAAGAAACCTCTGCATCTCTCTCATGTTCACACCTTCAGCAATAGTCAACATCATTGTACAAAGTGTTGTTGTTGTTGTTATACCACCTGCCTTTATCTGAAGATTTCACGGCAGTTTACAAGATAAAAATACTGGATAAAAACACAAAACCAAAACAAGGCAATAACCCCTCCTCCAGTTAAAAGGGTTGCAGAACATTAAGTGTACAATATCATAGATTGTACAATAATAAAATATTATAGGCCTGGTTGAAGAGCAATGTTTTCACCTGGTGCCTAAAGCTGTATAATGAAGGCACCAGATGAACCTCTGTGGGGAGAGTATTTCATGAGGGGGAAGCCACCGAAAAAAAGGCCTGTTGTCATGTTGTCACCCTTCGGACCTCTCAAGCACAAAGAAGGGCTTCAGAAGATGATTGCAGAGTAATGTAATATAATGATTGTCTAGTATAAATAGACTGGAGTCATTGAGGAACCTCTCCCCTGGCTCAATCTGGTCAGGAGGCGAGAAATGAGCATCAGAGATCATGCAACATATTGGTAGAATATTATCTTGGAAGATGTTTAGCAGGGCCAGTTCTGGGGTGACATCTAATACTTGCTTAGTTATTTTGCACATTTCTTGTATGATTGATATCCAGAAGAGTTGGCTTTCAGGACATTCCCACCACATGTGGAGGTATGTGCCTGTGGAGGTGCATCCTCTCCAGCATTTTCGTGAGGTTCCTGGGTGTATTAGCGCTATTTTCCGTGGTGTTAGGTACCATCTGCAAGTGAGTTTCAGAGTGAGTTCTTTTCTTTTCGCTGATATGGATTTAAAGGGAGGTTTAGACCACATTCTGGTCCACTGAGTGGGGTTAATCTCATAGCCTATGTTGTTCTCCCATTGTTTTTTGATTACATCAAGGGGGTTTGTGGGATTTTGGAACAGTATTTTGTATATTGTGGATACCATCCCTTTGTTGTGTCCCTTTGTTAATAGGAGGAGATGTTGGTAGAGTATTAAATTATACTATGGTAGATGGGTGGGCACCCACTTGCTCAAAGGATTCATGAGGGCAGCTGAACCTTTAACATACTGTGATCCCCATCTCTTCCGGTGTAACTGGCTACAAGTTGAATGGCTTAGATCTGCGGTTCTCAACCTGCAGGTCCCCTGATGTTGTTGGACTACAACTCCCATCATCTCTGAGTTCTGGCCTTGCTAGTTAGGGGTGATGGGAGTAGTAGTTCAACAACATCTGGGGACCCACAGGTTGAGAAAGGTTGGCTTAGATGGAGGTTTTGTGGAGTTGCGTATACCTACTGCAGAATTTATATTGAGCCTTTTCTAACATGCTTCCCTCCAAGGTGCTCCCTTATCAAAACCTGATCCCTTTCCTAATGCAATGAGTGGGAGTCTAGTTGATTAAAAAAAATGAATAATATGGGAGGGGAGAGGCCTAATTTATTGAATTTCCCTTCTTCAATGCCTTTGTGCTGTATGGAGATTGCCAGCAGTTTTGCCATCTGGTCGCTTGCTCTCTCTGCCCACTGCTTCTCTAAGCAGGGAAATAGGTAGGTGGGAAATGTGTCTCGTGCATTCTCAAAAATACAGGAGCACATAATGAAACAAACTGATTTTTAAAAATTATTTAAAGAAGAGGAAAAAGCCATACCATCAGTCTTATGGCAGCTGGCTCTTGGGGAAATGGTAAAGAACCTATTAGTGAAGAAAGAAAATTCAATGCCCAATAATCCTTCTGAAGTTTTATCATATTCTGCTAGGGAGTCTCCTATGATTCTCAGGTCAGACAGGGCAAGGCAGCTGGGAGTCTAGGAAGCCAAACTTCCAAGATAGCACGGCTGGGGTTTTTCCCCCTGTCCAATTTAAAGCAAAGAGATGATTCTCTGTTTTACAGGTGATTGACGTGTGCAACAATATTATAGAGCTGCGCAGTCAATAACCACAAAGCAAAACCCCTGCACAAAAAGTAGCACAACAAAATGTGCAATGGATTCATTAATGGAGCATTAAATCAGAAGGAAGGAAGGAAGGAAGGAAAAAAAGAAAGAAAGAAAGAAAGAAAGAAAGAAAGAAAGAAAGGGCTAAAAATGGCATGGAAAAGGCAATGGCTGGTTAGCTGGAATCCTGAACATACATACATACATACATACATGTACATACATACATACATAATTTAATTTGTCGGTAGCCTTTCCATAGTTAAAAAGATGCTCAACACAGCTTGCGACATGAAAAAAGCTACACAATTGCAAAGATAGCAAAAGTAGTCATAAATGATAAATAAAACATCAAAAGTGCACAACCAAATGGAAACAATGTCCACATAAATCATGGTAACATCTAAAATAAAGATACAAAAAAAGTAATATAACTAACAGCAACAATGCCCCTCCCCAACAAACACCCCTAAACAGTTCCCCAGCCTAAGAGTCTGTTTAGCAGCCTCAGCTTTTGTAGCCAGGTGGGAAAAGGCCTGGAAGGCAAGGAGCAGGTCTTCTAGGACTCTCAGCCAAGATGGTCTCTACACTGCATTTCACAATGCAACATTATGTTGCAGTTCCCACTTGTACTCACGATCCCTGTTAGGTGCTTATATCTTCAAGATTTCCAGCCACTCCACAATTCTGAAGGTTTCCCCTATCATGCTGACAACTCCCTCTTATTTCACAGCAGCATTATGCTTGGCTAGACGAGAGTTTGGAATTGCCAGATTAAGAAATGGGATCGATAATGGGAGGTTTCATATTAAATAAAATAAGACATAAAAATCTATTTGTATTCTCTTGCCAAATGGTGCTCAGTAACTACTGGTTTAGAGAACAGTAAATGCAGAATCCTGAAATACTTCCAGTCCCCAGAGGTTCACTACTAGAACACAGACATCTTTGTGTTACAGGCTGTTCATGTTACATACAGTGGTACCTTGGTTTAAGAATAGCTTAGTTTATGAACAACTTGGATTAAGAACGCTGCAAACCCGGAAGTAGGTGTTTTGGTTTGTGAACTTTGCCTTGGAAGCAGAACGCATTCCACTTCCTGTTGAGTGTGTTCCATTTGTAAATTGAGTCCTCCGCTGCTATGGGAAAGCACGCTTTGGTTTAAGAACGATTTGGTTTAAGAACAGACTTCCGGAACGGATTAAGTTCGTAAACCAAGGTACCACTGTATTCTGTTTCTGAGCTTCAGGAAGAGTGCCTGTCATTGCGTAGTCAAGCCAGTAGAACCCACACTCAAGAGGAAAGGTAGCACCAGACTTGGGACGAACCCCAAGGTTTTAGGGATCTTTTTTACAAAAAGGATTCGTAAGAGGGAGACCTCCAGAAAGTCTGATAAGATCTCTGTGGCATGGAATGCAGAGACTGAGCAGGGAAGGTGTGACTAGAATGCAATGGATGGAAAGGTAGGAGGGAAAAGACATAAAAATGAGACAGAGAACACCATTTCTCCATGCGGATATGGGATTTCCTGGTTCATACTGAGAAGCCATTTTTAGATGTCCCCAAGGATGGGAGGAAAGCTGCTTAGAGAAATCAATGGAGAACTCCAAGACTTGAATGTAATGGAACTGAGCACCAGTTGGGTATCCCCAACCCCACCTCCACAAAACAGCAAAGGTTAACGTGAAAAAGAATACTTCCTGCTCTTTCTAACTCAGGTCTTATTCAGTGTGAAACATTTGACCCTGCTAAAGCAAATTCCAATGCAAATTCAGTTCATTGTCCCCATACTGCAAGGTGAAAGGGATTGTGACTGGTAAAAATTATTACACGGAATACTGAAGGCCAGTGGTATTCAAAAACCCTGCAGTGTTGTCCTATAGCAGGGGTCAGCAGCCTTTTTCAGCCATGGGCCGGTCCACCATCCCTCAGACCATGTGGTGGGCCGGATTATACAGTGGTACCTCGGGATGCGAACGGGGTCCGTTCTGGAGCCCCATTCAAATCCCGAACGGAATGTAAGACGTGACGGCGCATCTGTGCGTGCGTGGGTCGCCGCTTCCGCGCATGCGTGTGACGTCATTTTGAGTGTCTGTGCATACGCGAGCGGCGAAACTCGGAAGTAACGCACTCCGTTACTTCAGGGTTGCCACGGAGCGCAACTCGAACACGCTCAACCCGAAGCACATTCAACTCAAGGGATGACTGTATTTGGAAAAAAATATATGAATGAATTCCTATTCCCCACAAATAACCCAGAGATGCATTTTAAATAGAAGGACACATTCTACTCATGTAAAAACATGCTGATTCCCGGACCGTCCGCGGTCCGGATTGAGAAGGTGATTGGGCTGCATCCAGCCCCCGGGCCTTAGTTTGCCTACCCCTGTCCTATGGTGTCTGCCCGTTTTGGCATATTAGAGGCTGAGGGACTGAACAGTCCCACAATTAGACCCAGCACTTTTATTCCGAGATTGCAGGCAGGGCTGAAAGTCTGCGCTACTTTCATTTCTGATTCCTGCTCATTTGTTCTGAGAAATGAATGGGCCCAAGGAAGGAGAGAGTACGGTATTTTTCCCTTCCTCCTTCTTGCAGTGAGACTCTGTTGCTGAGAAAATAGGTCATGTTTATTGCCTGCAAAGAGACACATCAAATTGTTTTACATCAGCTCCCTCGAAACAAGGAAGACAAACACATCTCTTAAGAAAATATGAGCCTTTCCAAAGCTCTAACCAAGTTTTCCAAGTGACAGGACTCTGCCCTATTGCTCATATTGATGCTGTGATGCCTTTTAGATAAATGTGTATTTCTGTTTGTGGGAGTGATGCCCCCCCCATTAGTGGAGCCTAGTCTACCTCAGTATGTAACCTGAAGCGTATGTAATCCGAGGTACCACTGTATAGTGGTACCTCGGTTTAAGAATAGCCCTGTTTACAACTATTCGGTTTAAGAACTCTGCAAAACTTGAAGTAGTGTCCCGGTTTGTGAACTTTACCTCAGTCTAAGAATGGAAGCCAAACGGTGGAAGGGCACCAGCAGGAGGCCTCATTAGGGAAAGCCTCAGTTTAAGAACAGTCTCGGTTTAAGAACAGACTTCCGGAACGGATTAAGTTTGTAAACTGAGGTACCACTGTACCTCCGCTAACCCAGACTCCGCTAACCCAGAAATAGTACCTCAGGTTAAGAACTTTGCTTCAGGATGAGAACGAAATTGTGCTCCAGCGGCGTGGCAGCAGCAGGAGGCCCCATTAGCTAAAGTAGTGCTTCAGGTTAAGAACAGTTTCAGGTTAAGTATCGACCTCTGGAACGAATTAAGTACTTAACCTGAGGTACCGCTGTACTAGCGGTTTTACTTCTATACCACCCACAATGCCACCACTACAACTGAAGTACTCCCATTTTGCTCTCAGCTGACCCTCCCAATGATCCACAATGCTGAGGAAGAAATTGTTCAATTCCACACCCTTTGGCATTAGAGTGTTGGGCTAGGACCTGGCAGGCCAGGGTTCAAACCTCCACTCAAACACAAAGCTCACTGGGTGACCTTTTGGCCAGTCACTGTATCTCAGCCTAAACTACCTCATGGGGTTGTTGTGAGAATAAATTGGAGAGGAGAAGCATGTACACCATGGTCCTCAGAGGAAAGGTGGGATATAAGCATAGTAATAACAACTACTAATAAAGTACTAATAAAGGAGTATAAAGAATACACCAACACAACTATTTTAGTCTGAAACAACATGAGTATTTACTCCACAGCTGGGGAAATAGTCACCCTTGGTATTTTGTACCGTCGTACCTCCATTTATGTAACCCCAGGTTACGTAAAATTTGGATGCGCACGCAGCAAACCCAGAAGTATTTTACTGGGTTTCGTCACGCATGCATGCACAGAAGCGGTCTGCGCATGCACAGAAGTGGTCCTCAGGTTGCAGAAACCTCAGGATCCAACCGTACATCCGGAATGGATCCCTTACACAACCGGAGGGACCACTGTAGTTTCCTCCAGTATTGCTTGGATTATCCTGTGGTAACCAAATCCGGGAGCTGATTCACATCTCACTTTTTTCTTTCTTTCTTTCCCTTCACTGGACATACGGTTGTACCTCGGAAGTCGAACGGAATCCATTCCAGAAGTCCGTTCGACTTCCAAAACATTTGAAAACCAAGACACAGCTTTCAATTGGTTGCAGGAAGCTCCTGCAGCCAATCAGAAGCTGCATTGGACGTTTGGGTTCCAAAGAACGTTTGCAAACCGGACCACTCACTTCCAGGTTTGTGGCGTTTGGGAGCCAAAACGTTAGAGTCGCAAGGCGTTTGTCAACCAAGGTACGACTGTACTTCCTAAGGTGTTTAACCTCAAATGTGTGAACAGTAAGAGAGGTCAAACTTGTGTTTGCAAACACTTATATGAGATGTGCCCAAGACAGCCAGGATCGGCTTTCTGTCAAATTCTGTGACACACCCAAGTTTGCTATTAGATTATGTGAGTACAGGTCTTGAATTCAGCCAGTATTCAGCAGCGACTTCCAAAGCAAAATATTTGTCTTGGCACCCTCCAGATGCTAGAAACTACAATTCCCATCATCTGTGACCATTGGTCATGCTGGCTAGCGCTGATGGGAGCTGGTCTACAACATCTGAAGGGCACCTCATTGGGTTAACCTGGTTTATTATTTATTACGTTTACGTATATACCACCTTTTTCTGAAAGCAGTTCAAGGTAGTGTTCACGGTTCTCCACTCGACAATTTATTCACACATCAACTTAGGTTAGGCTGAGAATAGTGACTGGTGCAAGGTCACCCAGTGAGCTTCATGGCTGAGTGAGGATTCTAACCCTGGTTTCCCAGGTCTTAGCCCAGGGGTCGGCAACCTAAGGCCCATGGGCCACAAGCGGCCCACGGGGGTCGTTTAACTGACCCACGAGCCACCTGCTTGGTGAGTCCTCGTGCACTGCGCTAAACTGGCACAATGCGGGGACTCGCTTTCGTGGCACCGGAAACTGTGTATGCGCAGACACAGATGTTGGAAATGCAATCCGGTCCATGGAGGGATCTCCGCTGGAGTGAACCGGCCCAGGCAAGGTAAACCTTGCTGACCCTTGCTCTAACCATTGCAGCACACTGGCTCTGAACCAAGCTTCAGTCTCCAAGTCTGTTCTTTTTCAGCTAGGAAACTGTAACCAGAGGAGCAAGAGATTCCAGGGCAGAGGCCACACGACTCTGAAGTTTGCATGGTTGGAGACAGCTGTCATTATATGAATGATGCCCTGGCACTTGGGCCACCACAGCTTGTTTTCTTAAAGAAATTCTCCATGTGAACATAGAGTTAAAAATTTTCACCACACAGTTTTCCTGCTGGTATTCACCAGAAGGTAATGGGTGCACTGTTCTTTTAAAAAAATAATCCCTAGAAAATCAGCTGGTTTGATCCTAGAAAACACCAAAAAATGACACAAATCCACAGTGCTGCCTTTCCCAGTGTCCATTGGTGCCATGAACTCCACTTTGGCTGACTCTCATGCCCAACTAATGAGGAACCAAAAGAGCAAGGACCGCAAACCTTTCTTTTCACAGGGAGGACCCGGCATGGACCACTTTTCATCTGCTGATACCACAGGGCGGAGCCTCTCCACAGCAGCTTAACACATAAACCAAACCTCTATTTGCAGGCTGTGTGTGAGAGAACCTTCCAAGCAGCCTAATGTCAAGGAAAGGGGGACACACACACACACACTTCCAAGGACAGATTTCCACAACTGGACTTAGCAGAATGCCATCATAGAGACATATCCAGCTCCTGGAACAGATCTGCAGCAAAAACCAAAACTTTACTAATATGCAGATTTCTTCCACCCCCCGTGTATCCATTCTAAGCACACTTTTCGACTGCTTCTCATTGAAATCTCATTCCATCTTGAAGCAATCTTTTCGCAGCAGGTGTATTTCATCTCCCATCTCCGTGTGGGGAGGCCAACTCTGCGCAACAAAGAAATCACACAAGCGAGCCCCATAAGCAGTCAGGTAGACAGAGAAAGAGAAAGAGAGAGAGAGAGAGAGAGAGAGAGAGAGAGAGAGAAAGTCACCTTCGCTGGGATGTGATCATGTGCGGCCCTCGCTGCAAAGCCACGGGGCGCGCACGTATTGTGAACCGCATCACGACAGACCCACAACCACACTCCCGAGCATGGCAAACGCCTCCATGCGCCCCGAGTGCTGCGCACGCCCACCTACACAATCCCACGCGGTGCCCTCCTACTACTCTAGAGGGAGGGGAAATATATATCCTATACATGCTTTGCAGACACCAACAAGTGCTCTTTGTGTCGCCCTCCTTTCTGGGTTCCTAAACTCCGGGGGGGGGGGAACTTTCCTAGTGGGACTGGAGAAGGAAAAAAATGCCCACCAAACACACTCACACATGCACACACTGACGGAGCCAGCTCCTGCGCCGAAAAGCCCTCCTTACGTATCCATGCCTCCTTCCTAGCGATCTGCCACCATAAGCCACCACCTCCTTCTCTCTCATTCCGCAGCCAATACCCAAGGTTCCCGGAGAAAACCCCCTCTCCCCACGATCCAAGCCCCCGTCCTCTGCCTCACCTCGTTCTCCCTTCGTCCGCCTCTCCGTGGCACCGCTATCCGAGCTAGGAGTAGCAAGATCCACGCAAGCTGCCGCCCGGAGACACCCTCTCCATCCAATGCATTATGATCTCGGGGTGTGCGGATATATATTATCTTGACGCGCGCGTGTGCACGCGAGAGAGAGAGCCGAGTTCTTTGGACTGAGGACGCCGCTAGTATTCCGTCCACCAGGTCTTGGATCCTCTATTTGTTTCGCAGGAGGAGAAATAGCGAGCGAGGGAAGGAAAGGGGCTTGATGGGGAGGGTGGGAGGAGGAGGTCGGCTGTGCGGCTGAGGGGGAGGAGAAGGGGGATCGCGCAGGCGCAGCCGGGGGACCCTAAGCGCCCGCTCGGGCGTGCGTCGCAGCTCCGTTGCGCTTCCCACCTCCTGTGTCCTGGAAGCAGGGGAGACGCGGCCCTATAGGGGAAGGGGGCGTGGCGTCGTGCGCCCAGGCTGAGGGGTCTCGTCTGGGTTCCTCCACGCCTGGCTCTCGCTCACTCCTTAGCATCGCCTTGTGCGCTGGGGAGTTACCTCTAGCGCTTTTCTTTCTCTCTCCCTCCCCCGCTTCCTTTTGTGCCAAGCGATGCGCTCTCCCCTTCTCACCTGCTTCCAGGACTTCCCACCCCCATTTGGTAAGGATGCGCGCGACCCTTTCCGGGGAACTGAAATCCCCGCTTGCCTTGGCTTTATTCAAAGAGAGATCAGGAGGGAGAGAGGTGTTTCTAAGCGCACGGCACGACTTAGCGTAAGATTCCGGTTCCGGCTATAGCATGTCTTTCTATACAAGGCATATATGTATATATATTTAAAGGGGAGGGGATGAAAGTCAACCCTTCAGTGGCGATTAAAAAAGGTTGCTTCCAGTTGCTCCCTTCTGGGTCCGATTTTAAGGCCAAACCAGAGGCGCGTACAATGCATCAATTCGCTTTGGAGGAAAGTAGGTTGGGCAATTGCGGAGCTCGGGCTTCTCCAGGGAAAGGCACGTGGGGAGAGTGAATTATGGAGCTTTGTGTGAGCACTTGTTTCTTGGACCGGTAACCTGTGCTGCACGGAAACGCCACATTATCGTGGCTGGCACGGAGCTTTGTAGTCTCTCATCGTGAAGCATGACAGCGTAGGTTTGCCCCTCTTCCCCTTTAGTTGCTTTCACAAAGGGGTCTTTAACCTTTTCCACAAAAGGTTCTTTAACCCCCGCCCCCCACCCAGCGCCAACAGTGGCACAAGCTTGGGTAGAATTCTTGCAAAGGATATTTATACATTTTTCTCCATTTGGATTTCTCTCTGGAGGTTCCTCCCTGCCTGAAGTTGTTGCAAAAGCATTTTTTAATTTGCTCCAAGAAGGAACAGCAACACACACACACTTTTCTGCATAGCTGGTGACCTTGAGGAATCATCTGATTCAGATACAGTGGTACCTCGGGTAAAGAACTTAATTCATTCTGGAGCTCCGTTCTTAACCTGAAACCGTTCTTAACCTGAGGTACCACTTTAGCTAATGGGGCCTCCCACTGCCGTCTCACGATTTCTGTTCTCATCCTGAAGTAAAGTTCTTAACCCGAAGTACTATTTCTGGGTTAGTGGAGTCTGTAACCTGAAGCGTCTGTAACCTGAGGTACCACTGTACTCATCCTCAGTACCAGAGGTCTCTGTATCAGATGCCTAGGTTCCTGCCTTGCTCTTCACCCTGTTTGTTTCATTTCATTTCACATTTATTTTGCACATCGCCTTTCTGGACACAAGGCAGTTTATAAGCCATAGAAACAGCAAAATACACAACAAAGATCACACATCCTCCAGTCCAATACAGAAAAAAGTCCTAATAAAAGACTTGTTGCCCCCAGAGCCACAGGAGCAGAAGATGGTGAACCAGGCATGAACTTCAGGGGTGTCTGTGAATTGCCCAGCTAGCTGCCCATGAAGCTGCCCTACTCAGGAGGAGGAGGAGGAAATGCATGCAAGCACCCTCCTGGATCAGGGTCCACCTGAGAGCCTCCAGTTCCTATATAAGGTCTTGGACAGTGTTGCATCACTGCTGAAACAGCAGTTTGAGGCTCCCGTGCCCTGAACTGGGGAAAGGGATGCTGCCTCAAATGGCACATATGCCCACTCCAAAACTGATCTTCACTTTCTCCAAGTGAAATTGGCAGGCAGGCAGAGCAGGAGGTGGGGCACTGCAAACAATAGTGGAACAGAATGGGGGAAATCTGCTCATCTAGCTCTCCAGTTATGCACTCTGGTTCCTATGGGTGTGAACATTGCCAACGTTGTTGGCCTTTACATTCAAAACCTGGTGCCTGTGAAAAATTATTCCCTCATAGGGCAATATCAGGGTCTGTAGGGTTACTGGATGTGCCTTATTCAATTAGTAAATAAAAATAAATAATAAAAAATCCTCTTTTTAACAACTGGTTCAGACATGCAAGCACATCACCTGATTACATCAGTGCAGAGGAATCATTCAGTGGATGCAAAGCATTCTATTCAAGGTGCTGGGAGATGCTGTGAATGTTCTCTCTGTGGTTTAGGTTATTTCATGGTTCACATAAGCATACAAGTCACCACAACAAGACAGCTAAGTGATATATATGTAAACCAGCCCAAATAATTATAATTCACGTGTGCTCTGTATTTCACTGCCTGTATGCTGCACCTAATCTTTTAATAATTCCACACAGGAACACTGCACAGCTACAATTGCTGCTTATTATGTGCACTGCTTGCTACTCTTTCATTTTCATCTGAATTTGTTGTCTTTGGTAGTGGGGTATTTGATGCATTAGTGCCATTTGTTTATTTTATGTCGACAATTTTATGTAACGCTAAATTATAATGGCCTTTAAGCCGTGCACAAGGAGCTCAATGCAAAAATCAGTTAAAACTATCAAAACAGAATCCAGTTTAAATGCTGCTGGAATAATAATAAAAAAGGGGGATCCAGCAGGTGCTGGTGGTTCAGTGGGTAGAGCAGAGGGGGCAGAGCTGTTGGACCTCAGCTAGAAGGGAGTTCCGTGAAACTGGTCTCACAATACTGAACACGCAACTCTGGGTGGATCTGAGATGTGTATCCCATTTCTACAGCAAGTCTCCTTGAGCAGTGGCTGGGCCAGAACAACAGGGGACAATTCCTTGATTAGTTCTGGTTTTTTTGTGCCACAACCACAGGGCAGCCAATTTGTCGCTGGTACCCATGTCACTTCCTCAAAATTCCAGATTTGCCCCTTGGTCCCAAAAGGTTGGTGATCCCTGTCCCAGAGCAAATGAAATAGAAGATGGCCTTCGTTAGATCAGTAGATATGAATGGAACATATTATATGCTACAGTCGTACCTTTGAAGTCAGACAGAATCCATTCCCAAAGTCCGTTCGACTTCCAAAACGTTCAGAAACCAAAGTGCGGCTTCTGATTGGCTGCAGGAAGATCCTGCAGCCAATTGGAAGCCACGGAAGCCCTGTCAGATGTTCGGGTTCCAAAAGAACATTCGCAAACTGGAACAGTCACTTCTGGGTTTGTGGCGTTCAGGAGCCAAAACGTCCGAGTAACAAGGTGTTCAGGATCCAAGGTATGCCTTGGGTGCCCCATTATCTTTTGTCAAGCACTGAGTACTCCAGGGCAAAGGTTAAGCAGATGTGTGCAAAAAGTCTGAGCTGCATTGCCCTCTTAGAACCATCTGGCTTGTTTGTGCGCTCCAAGCCAGGCCTTATATGGAGCGCATTCAGACACTCAATTCGAGTTCAGGCAGCAAAACCAGGAAATTTATCAAGCCTCTGGTGGCTTGCCAGACATGCTGATGGGTTGAGTTCAGCTTGGTGGTCACAAACTCTGCAAGCTCCTGAGTATGTGAAGCATTTGGAATGTAAATGCGTTACATAAATAACAGCCGTATCGCTGTTGATATTAATTCAAGTCTGGTCTTTGGTGCAGTATATCAGAGACGGGTTTTAGCTCATCGGTAGAACCCATGTGTCAGAGAGTTGGCAAGGAAAACAGGTTACCCAGCCAGTCCCTGACATGCTTTGCATGCAAAAGGGGTCCCAGGTTTAATCCCCAGCAATTCCAGTAAGGGATGGGGGGGAGGAACCTGTCTGAAACCTGGGGGAACTGCTGACACTTAGACATAACACTGAGCCGGGTGAGCCGATGGTCTGACTGCCCTATACATCTAAAGCAGCCATGGCTTTAGTCACGACTTCGCCCAAAGGATCCTGCAAACTGTGCTGAGAGATGTTAGGAGACACCTGTTCCCTTATGGAATTACGATTCTCAAGAGTGGTTTAATAGTCAAGCCCTCTTCCCAGGGAATTCTGGGAACTGCAGTTTTGTCAGGGGAACAGGGGTCTCCTAACAGTTCTCAGCACCCTTGACAAACTACAGTACCCAGGATCCTTTGGAGGAAGCCATGACTCCTTAAAGGTGTGTGATAATGCATTAAATCAGGCATGTCCAAAGTCTGTTTCGGGGTCTAATTGATTTAATCTGGCTCCGGTGGCAGTATATGTCCTGGGGTAAAATTCTCAAAAAAAGCTCAGCAACTTTGGGGTAAAATTGTAAAAAAAGCTCAACAACTTTGGTCGGCCCTCACGCATGTTCACTTCATCAAATCTCTGGCCCTCTTTGAAAAAAGTTTGGGCACCCCTGCATTAAATGTAAACTACAAGCAGGGCCTCAGTATTAACAACTCCCCACGTTGCCTTTGCTATAATGTTTCTGTTTTATACATGCATTTGTTTGAACGAGTGTAGAGTTCCTTTCTTCTTTCAACACCCCCACCCCCCTTTTTTTGCTTGATTTGTCGTTAAGGAGCTTGCACTGATCCAAAAGGGTCAGGATCTGGCCCTACACTTACCATTTCTCTCACAAATAATTTACAGGTTAGAGCATTACCACTTTGTGTGCATTATCTTCTTGTCAGACTCAAATCTGCCTACAACCCACACACAAGCTCACTATTTGTTAACAAGTGAATTGCTTGCAAAAAGGCTTCATCGTCAATATCAGACACTGAATGCTCTTGCTCAAGCCGGGCTCTCCATCCACATCCATTCAAGACACCTGAGAAAGAAACAAATGGAAGGCTCTTATGAGGGCAGAGGACATTCTTTGTCTGCAATACTATCCACTCTTCTTCTACTCCTTGGTTGGAGCACCTCAGTTCTAGAAACGGCCTTTTGTCATTCCTCCGCCACCGCAAAACATTTCCTATCAGAAGGACGAGTGCCACCATACCTTATTTTCTCTGATGAAAACAGAGACATCCTATGTAATAATAATAATAATTTTACTATTTATACCACTACACCACCATTTCCTGAGAAAACCCTTTAATCCCTATTTTATTTTATTCTTTGGCAGATTTACAAAAAGAAAAACACACACCAATAAATAAATAAAGATTAGAATGGGGCAAGATTACACAGGGACACACAAAGCATTTTTAAATTTTTTAAAAAAGACTCCTTGCGCTCCACTCTGCTCCTCACGAGCCTGTGTGTCACATGCAGCAGGGCCTTGTCTGTGGTGGCCTCTCCTCCTGCTCTCCAGCAGCTGCTACAAACTGCCCATGGGAGAAGGTTGGCAGCGGCGGCCATTTAGAGGCAATGAGATGCCCCCTCACAGCTGTTGCAGCCACCGTCGCTTGGGTCAAGCGCCGGCTCATCCTTCTCCCTGAGCTCAGCAGGTAGCACTGCCAGGGGAAATAGGGACATTCTGGGATCAAATCAGAAGCCGAGATGGCTTTTGTAATTCCGGGATTGTCCCTGGAAAATCGGGACACTTGGAGGATATGCTTACAGGCTTCCCACAGGCTACTGTAAGAACAGATTTTTGGCCTTTGGTCTGACCCGGCAAGACCCTTCTGATGTTCTTATGACAGTATTTTTTGAAATCCCCTCACCTTTCCCCCTGCCACGTTTGAGTCCATGTGGTTGCTATTCTTGGTTTCCTTATACACCTCGTTCCTCTATTTATTAGCCACCGTCTTTATTTTCTAAAGGGGATTTAAAAAAAATAAAAAATCTCATGCAGAAGAAGCAAAGTGGAAGGATAAGGAAGATGGATCTCATGTCTCGGTCCCAAAGGTCTGGATGAGACTGCTTGCTTGCCGTTTCAAGGAAACCCAGCGAGGGAGCAGACTTTTCTTCTTGAAGTGTGGGTGGCCTTGTGTCGTTCGCATGAAGAAACAGAAACGGCAAGGGCTATTTTTAGCCTAAAGTAGGCCAGCCAGCCACAGAAAAAGTTTTACTAGGAAGAATATTTTTTTAAACTGGGGGAGGGGAAAACGTGGAGATGGGAAAACGGAGACAGAATGAGAAGCAGAAAAAGAAAGAGACATAACTGACAGGGGTTCCACATCACAAACACAAGCAGGGTAGAAGGGGAGCCTCTCTAGACAAGCTAGTCTTTGTGTTCTAAGGAACCCAATAAGTAAATATGAAATGCTCCTTCTTTAAACATAGGATTAACTCTCAGAATGGTTACCTTTGCGGGTGGTAATATTTTGCAAAGGAGGCTCCTGTTAACCTTTCTCTAACATACACACATTAAAAAAGAAACTCTGCCTGCCAGATTGTGTTTTTTCAGACCTCCAAGTGTCCCTATTTTCCAGGGACAATCTCAGGTTTACGTACAGAAGCTGTTCCAGTTTCTGATTTGGTCCCAGACTCCTGCATTTCCTTAGGATGTCCCTATTTTCATTGGAGAAACGTTGGAGGGTATGGAGTTATGTGACCTCCGAGTCAAGGAGATAAGTAACTCTACAACCTTTAGAAGACATCTGAAGGCAGCCCTGTACAGGGAAGTTTTTCAATGTCTAATGTTTTATTATACGATATGATACGATAATCTTTAATGTCATTGTCCCATACAGAACAACGAAATTGAAAAGATCTACATTAGACATTCAAAAACCCACAAGCCTGCTATCCCAACCTGGTTAGCCCCTAAAAACTCTGATACCCCATAATTGAATACAATATACTCACATAAAGACTACCTTACACTGCGTTTAAAACCAAAATCGCATTTGGATAGAAACTGTTTCTCAGGCGGCTAGTCCTAGTCTTTATAACCCTGTACCTTCTTCCAGAAGGCAGAAGCTGAAAGAGATCATTTCCGGGGTGCGCACTATCCTGCTGTTTTTATCTATTATGTTTTTATATCAGTTGAAAGCCAAGCTGCCCAGAGTGGCTGGGGCAACCCAGTCAGATGGGCAGGATATGTATAGGAAAATTATTATTATGATTGAATAGGACATCCCTATTTTCATCAGAGAAATGTTGGAGGGTATGTGTTTCTGGAGATCACAGCCTGTTACAATGAGCAGCACACTGGATTAATTGCCTTTTGTGTGTACGTGTGTGTATTTTAGCCTCATGTTTCTTCAAGTACCAAAACGATGGAGGATTAATAATTAGCAAAGGCCTTGATGATTTATGCTTTACAAGCTGTAATGGCCAATCACATAAATATGCTCTCTGATGTGCAGTATACTCTCTTGAAACAGTTCCCTGCTGGACCGTGATTCACAGCTTTATGACGTGACTTACAGGAGCAGTTATTGTTTTGTTGTTTGCAGCGGTCATGGAAGTTGGTTTTAGGTGTTTCTACCATTTCCCCACGTAATTGCAGCAAGACCAAGGGCTCGCCCACACTTTTGCTTGTCCCGAGCCTAGAAAGCACAGGTCCGAGTGGTTTTTCCCAGGGAAAACCCACTCTTTAGTGCTAAATCAGAGCAAACGTCAGTCTGGAGAAGATCTGAATTGCCATTTGCTCCACTAGGTTTACCCCAGGGGAAAGCTGTGGGGCAGAAGAAAGTGTGGATGAGCTCTAATCAGTGCCGGATTTATGTATAAGCTAAACAAGCTATAGCTTAGGGCCCCACTCTCTTGGCCCCCCAAATTTTTTCACTATTAATATATTTCTTCCTAATTGTATTTCAGTTCAACAATTATTTTGATAAAATACATATTCTGTTATGTGCAAATGGCTTTAGATACTTAGTAGGTTGATAAATTGCCATATAGCATATATTCAGCACAAAAAACAGCGACAATTTGTTGTTGACAAAGGACAGCTGGACATAGAAAGGGCCCCATTACCTCCAGTAGCTTAGGGCTTCATCAAACCTAAATCTGGCCCTGGCTTTAATACTCAAATGGTGGGGCACCCAGGTAGATACTAGGAGGGGTATGAAGGCAGCCCCCTCCCCCAGTGTCCCTCTTTTCCAGGGACAGCCCCGGATTTACAGAAGCCATCCCGGTTTCTGATTTGATCCCAGAATGTCCTGCTTTTCCTTAGGACGTCCCTAGTTTCATCAGAGAAATGTTGGAGGGTATGGCACGACGTCCCTATTTTCATTGGATAAATGTTGGTACACTGGCCTAGAGAAAGATAGGAACCTCTGAAGAGCTGCTATTTTGTTCTAGTGATACTTTTAGGAAATGTCCAGTTTCATTCCTCTTCAAATGTCAGCATCCATTGCATCAAAGACTAGGTCACAGGCAAGAACACATACAACAATGGATGAGAATCCGGGGCCACTTTGGGGATCTCAAAGCATAGGATTCACAAGAGGGGGACTTGTTTTTGAGCAGGGCCAGATCATCTAACAAGTTTTTAAAAGTCTCTGGTCTAGAGCCTACCGTTTTCATAACAGAATTTTTCTTTTTAAAAAATTACTGCTTAAAAGTAACTTTGCTGAACCTGACCTGAGGCTAAAGCTGACAGATGCAATGGCCAACACTTCACTTCATGAAGGCAACGTTGCATAAGAAAGGCAACACTATGGTTTACAAAATATGAGTCATCTATGTGCCTTGATCTGTAGATGAAACAAATTTTTTATTAAGTAGTTCTGCTGAGACCCACAGCAGCTTTCAAATGTTCTTTGCGGGAGGGGAACGGTTAGCAACAACTGCATTATGCAAACCTCCCCCTAAATTCTCACACTGTTTTTCCTGTATGCTTAAGTCGTTATCCTTACAGATGCAGTATTCTCTGGCATTTTGGGAAGGGAGGGAGGACTAATCCGTGAAATTATTCCAGTGTGTTAATCAATATTTGTTAGCAATGAATAGATCTTTCTTATTTTTACTCACTAAGAGCAAGAGCAGCAGAATGATTAAAGTCGCTGAAATTCTCTCTCCTGAGGGTATCAGGAATGGAATAAAAGTTAATTATCTAATTACAGCAAATTTGAGTTTTGTACATCTTGTCAATATTATCAACAGGAAACTAATATAAATACTTTAGATTCATACTTTATAGGATTCACATCAGTTTTTTATTATTATTGATTTTAAACTTGTTGCAAATTGATTGTTTTTGTGTGTGTTTTCATTTGCCATTTTGTACATGACTTTTACAGGGTTTTTGTTTTTTGTTTTTTGTTTGCCAGAGAGCAAATGTTTACAAATTAAAAGTAACTCTACAAAATCAGTGGAGGTGTATCTATTTTTTTAAAAAAATCAATAGTGCGTACTATGAATTACCTTGTCTGTCAGTAACGTGTCCACCAGAGCTAAGGCTTGCACAAGTCCTACATATTTACTCCTGAGAGTAACTCCTTCTTGCTTTCCACAATCTTGGGGAGACATTACCCATAATTCATCACCAGCAATACCTATGTAGAGAACAATCTCTGGAGATTGGTTTTTAGGAGAAATGCCTTTCTGTATGTCGACAAGCATGTCAATCTTTCCACTTTCCCGATTGCTAGATTAAGCGCTGTGGCAGCAAATGGTGACAAACTGGAAGCCCTTGGGATTTGGGGCCTATTCCTACAAAATCATTGGACTTTTCAGCCCTCAGGTGTGTTCTTAGAGTGCTTTCCCCAGAATGACAGGAGAATGGACCCCCTCTCATTTCAACATCTTGCATTATTTAAATCCCCCAGCAGCCCTACTTAGTGGCAACAAACTGGTCTTAACACATGTTTTTTTCTGAATCCACCAACACCTGAATGTGTTGCCTTATCAATCTGATCCCTTATCGGCAATGGGTGGGAAATAATTCTAGTCCCTGTTGGGCCTGTATGTGGATATTGTTTGTGGTTGTTTACAGAAGGCCACCATTACTGCTCAGATCAGTAGACTGTAAATTAGGTTGGAAAGCAGTGTCTGCACAAATGGAAAGGGTGATGGGTGGACTTCTCAAACGGAGTCAGTCAGTGGCCAGAAAGGGATTAGTTCCTTGTTCTCTTTCCAGTTGAACATAAATGGAGACTCATGGTCCTTTCACTCTGTCTGTCTGTCTGGTGTTTCCATGCATCAGTGGCAGATTGGGTGATGCACCGCTGATGCAGATGGAGACAGCCTTATGACAGCCTTATGTTCCGCCATCTGAACAGTCCAGCAAGCAGCCCACCTCCCCGTGTCTGATGTGGAAAAGCCACCCAGGTTGCCACATTTTTCAAAGGGATGCATGGAACAGCCTCTATGCGGACATCATTCACTGGCACAGTGTCTCGTTAGAGGTAGGCTTGAGCAATGCATCACAGGAAGTCAAGCCAATGTCGGGAATTGAACAGGAATATGATAAAAAGCTCTGTGTCTGCTCAACGTGCCCCCACCTCCCCAGCACTTCCTCTGGGCTGCCACTCAGATGGAAAAGACCAGCTGTCAGAAGACATGTTAGAGCAGATGCATAACTATACACCTGGGAGGAAAAGTCACCTGCTTGTGAGCATGCAAAAATGCACAAAAGAAGAAGGCAGAGTCGAAGAAGTAAACAGAGGGCAAGGGGAGGCCAACATTTACTTTTGTTTACGGGGGAAAGCGCACAAAGGACCTGTCGGACCAAGACACAAGGTCAATACCAGGACCCAATGCT
Source organism: Podarcis raffonei (assembly GCF_027172205.1). Taxonomy (NCBI): domain Eukaryota; kingdom Metazoa; phylum Chordata; class Lepidosauria; order Squamata; family Lacertidae; genus Podarcis; species Podarcis raffonei. The sequence goes on from NC_070618.1 coordinate 14,725,235, forward strand.
GGAAGGAGGGTCATTTGGTCCACATTTCTGAAAGGAGATGAAAAAGGCAGCTGGCCATGGCTGATGCCCAAATGCTTTTTGGAACTGACACTCAGTGAGCTGTGACATTCATATAATGGAGTTATGGGTCTGTCTGCTTGTGTGCACATGTCATCCCCTTGATGTATGTTTGCGCTCCCTGCCTATCTCACAGCTTCTATTATTCTGTCTGCTCGGTTGCCGGGATGTGCTGGGGCTTTGCAAAACATGCAGATTCTGGGGCTCCGTACCAGTTCTGGAATGTGTTTTTTCATTTGCCTGCCTGTTCTAACATCGACGCTTTATTAGCATTTAATGTGCTAAACTGCATGCTTAAGAGTCAGCTCTCACATGATTGGATTCCTGTGCAGATGACACTGGTAGGATTCTTACGCATGTCAGAATTATTGTGCTACCCATGTGAAGAATATTGGTAGTAGTCAACTAATTTTTACTCAGAGTAGACTCACTGAAATTAAATTAGCCACATCCGTTAATTTAATTTGGCCTACTCTGAGCAAAACTTAATACCCCCTATCTACTGTATTTATTTGTTTGCTTTTGTATTTCTGAGTCATCCTGTTATTATCAAGAGATAGAGGCAGTAGGGAGCAAGAACAGAGTAAGTGTTGCACTGGGAGCATTGGATTGGCTCCACCACTGCAACCTCCCTGACACCTCACCCCTCTCCCTTTTGGCAGCCAGCAGCGACCTCAGCATAGAGAAGCAAGGTTAGCAGCACAGCCCTCTCCTGCCCCACCCCACTCCACCAACCACTAGTGGATGAAGCACTGTAGCACTTGCCCAAGGAAGGGTGAGACAAAATATGGGAAGCCGAGTTGCATAAATGTAGCATGGGAGAATAAATCTGAAACCAGTGCCAATCATAGGCCAGGGGCTAGGATGAGGCTTCTGTGCAGGAGAGCAGTAAAGTAGTAATGGGATTTCAATTGCTATCTCCTCTAGCTGGTTTTCATCAGATCAACCTATATTCTTGACTGTTCAGCATTTTCTGGACGTGCAAGTGTCTGAGTAATATACCCTTGAAAGGAAAAGGATTATAGGGAGGGAAGAGACTTCCCTTGACAGGCGTTGCTAAATTCTGTGCTGACTTCTGCAAAGGCTCTCATGAAAAGAGCAGCTCAACTTGACACCAAGCCGGCACAATGGGGCACATCTCTCTGTGACAACAGTCAGAAGGCGCATGCTACAGATACATATACCAAAGTCTTTGACTAAAGGCTCTCGTGTGCTTTTAAGGGTTTGGCTACACAAGCCAGCTTTAAACCTGCCAGGGCCTCCTACAAAGAACGCTGGAAACCTTTTCGTGAACAGGCTTCAGCAAAGCCACTAGTCAGGGACATTGTGGCTGGGGGCCCTCTCTCTCCTGGCAAGTGAATGAAGTCCTTGCAAGGCTTTCAGATTGTACTATTGTCTGGGACAGATTAGCTCAAATTCAAACAGCCCAGAGATGGAAGGAAGCTGAGGCAGTCTTTTTGCAGGAGGCTGCTTGTTTGGTTCTCTTCTCTTTTGCTAATCTGTTTTATTCATTCATTTGTTTATATGAGAATTTATTTGGTGCTTCATCACCATCTTTCATCTGTGTGTTTGCACGGCACTTTCACACAAACTTGTGACTTACAAGTTATCAAATGAACAGAAAGTATAACAATTCAAAAACATATTAGAAACCATCAGAGTTGTAATATTAATAAATGCCAGTTTTTAAAAATCCAGATATCATTGTGTAAAGTGATAGAAAAACTAACCTAATTAAACAGCCAAAACTAAACAGAAGATAAAATAACACCAACACAAAAACAGAACAGTGGCCTGCAAAACACCATGTTCCAAATGAGGTCCCTATTTCTAGTAGTTTGGTTCCAAGAGTCAGACCCCTCCAGATGTCATTTTTGTTGTGCATTCATGATTGTTTGTGCTCATGGCGGTACTGGGGCAGTTATACATGATCCCACTTATGAGTACTGTTCACACCAGCCAAAGCTTTCAAGTGGACATACTGCTTCATTTCCAATCAGCACATGTTCCTGTTGAAATCCTGTCACTTTTAATACTACAAATGTTCTCTCTGTGTGTGTTGTTTGGCTTTTATTGCACTGTAGTGTAAGAGTGCCCCTCCAGAAGGAAATAATGAGATACCCCTGGGGAAGCATCACAGCAAAAGTGGAATGACGTGCGGATGACCCAGTATAAATCCACCTTTAATGCGCTATTATTCTTGTCAATGTCATGTTGCAAAATACAGCTGTTTAAAAAACAACTACCCACCAATTTGGAGGGGCCCTCAATCTTCAGCATGTAAGGACCCCCCGCCCCATTTAAGATACTGTATACACTTCCACCCTGGTTTTCACCCACAAGTTTATAACAATTAAAACCACAGTATCATAATAAAACCACAATATCAAGCAAAATAGAATGGGAAATACAATTGGAACAAGCAAAGAACCCATATTTCTTCTGTTAAATTATGAAATAAGGGAATGGAAAATGAAGCTTTAGGACCCACCAAAGGTATTTTGCTGTGTTAGGAAAAGGAGAAGATGGCACCTCTCTGTTTTTTTGTAAACAAAAATCAAAATAGTGAACCTGTCTGGCAGCTGAATCTCACTTCAGCACTGGCAATGGGACAGCGTCCACTGCATCTGAAGGCATCAAGTTAGCTATGGGCATGCTTCAATATCTTGGTACCATTACCTGCCGTCCAGTATCTGCTGCCTAAGGCAGCTGTCTCATTTTGCCTCATAACAGGGCTGGCCCTGTTGAACTTTTTTCTTTTTTCAGTCTCTTGCAGTCTTTCAGAAATGAAACTGTTCCCACCCTCAACTTCAGCCAGCAGTTTAAATTGTAACGCTCCTTTGAAAGATGGTTTACATTTCTAATTGAGAGCTAAAGGTTGTATTTCTACTGGATAAAGAAGACGCTTTGCTAAAGATACAGGTTGAACCACTGAACACAGATGCCTCCCCTTCTTTTTCTAATTTCCCTTTGTTCTCTGCTGTTCTCTTCCTGAGGTGAAAAGGTATTCAGCTGAGTACACAGCCTGTCACGTTTTACTACTTAATGCAAAGTCAGGTCCTAGTGAGAGCAATTTGTACTCCAGCATGTGGGAAAACATTCAAATATTTTTTCCCCTTCTGCCAAACTACTGGTTATTTTTCAAAGAAAGAAAGAAAGAAAATCCATTCATTGTTCCTCAGCAGTGGACTAGAAAGATATATAATTAAGGGGTAACACATTATAAGATGAGCAATTCTGAACCTGCTGTGTGCGCAAACACACGGGAAAAACTTCTGTGTTTATATTACTTGCTCTGCAAAGACTTCTACATCAGATGCTGTGGGACTTGAATCTGGAAACTTGCAGCTCTGCTGTGGGCTTCCTGCTTCCTTCACCAATGGGGTAGCACTATTGATACCACTGTTCTAGAGGATGGAATTGGAGATCATTTAAGAAGGGGCAGTATCACCACACACACAATTTACACATGAAAATTTTATGCAGATCTGCATCCTCTTTTGTCTCCTGTTTCGGCAATGCATTTTTCCCCTTGGTCCATCCTACCTGCTGGTAAGGAAAGGGGACAGTTGTGTGTTTGTGTATCTGTGCATCCATGCATCTGAATGCAAAATAGCAGCAAAAGTGGCAGTTCACAATTCCAGTGAACAGAAATCTGAGAGAAATGCCTCGTTTCCAAAATTGCATTTCCCACAGATTTCTGTTCACTGAAACTGGTATCCTAAGAGATATGCAGTTGCCTCTCTCTGCCTCTTCTCTTTCCCTACCACCCTGATGCCTCTCTCTCTAGATATATATAACACCACATTTTACAGTGAAGCAGAATGGGGGAAGGTGGAGGAGTTCCACGTCATATTTTCTCAGGCATCACAAAGCCATCTAAAACTTGTTTGTTTGCCTCAGGAAAGAACAGGTCTTTTTCTTTAACTCTGTGATGCATGGAATTCGGAACCCTACCTGAAGTGACATTTCTTTTCCTCACGGACAAAAAAACCCCTTAGGCACCATTGTAACCTTGCTGCTTCAAAAAATAAGGAACAAAAACTGAGCACTGTTGAAAAGGGGTGCACGGAATATAGATTTCCTTCCCAAAGTGGTAATTCAAGTCGCCACCGTGGTTGCATTCCAAACCTGCCTTTGTGAAGATTCAGTGGATGAATTTAGCTTCACGTTTAGCTGGATTTGACTGGTCACCCAATCTGGAGTCTAGTGTGCCTTCAAAAAGATACGCATTGAATTCACATCACTGGCGCATCTTTGCCAAATGATGTGTGTTTACCTTTGCTGAACCTCTACGCCTAGTCATGCCCCACTTTTTGCCTTTGTAGTCTGCGGAAATAATCTTTGTCTCAACATTTCTGTTTGCTGGTAATGACATAAAAACCTTAATGTCATCATTACCAATATAGCATTCTGCTAGAGTTGGAGCTGGGAATAAACTTTATATACCTTGACTTACCATTTCAGGCCCGAACACCCTCACTATTTCATTATCCTTCCTCGTTTTCTTGTTCTTATCTGCAGTAAGTGACTGACAAGGTTCAAATACTTCACACTTTTATCGTTCCCCTCATTTCCTACTGATCTCATCTCTGCTTTGGGTGCGTGCATTTTAATATTGGTTCATGGAGATAAAGTCTTTCTCAGCAAAATATTGTTTGTTGCATTGTAGGGCATGTCATTTTAGGGGGTGAAACTTAATATTTTGCCAATTTCAGTGAGAGGTCATAAAATATGTTTCGGGGTATGAGGAATTCAAATCTGCCATTACCTTTGTGACTGGACAACATTAAGCTTGGCAAGTCTACATTTGATGAAGAAGCACACAAATTGCTTTCAGAAAACCAAGAAATTTTAATTCTACCTTCTGTCAGGTAAAGCTAAATAAATAAATAATCAAGTACTTAGGAATCATTTTTAATTATTTCTATGTATTTCTACACTCATTTTACCTTCCAGGCAAAACAAAATTATATTAATTTAACCCAAAAAATCTTTTGAATCCCCAAGTCATGCTACAAACGTTTTAGCACCCCTCATTCTTGGAATCCGAGAGCTGAAAAATTCAACACAAACCTATGTTGCGAGGTTTCCTACACCATTCTTTCTGTGCCAGAGGAGCCAACTTGTGCCCAAGATTGAGGGGGCCTGGCACACGCTGCACATGTGTGACATCATGTGTGTGTTGCTCGTCATGCATGTGATGTTGCATCATCGGGAGGAGGCCAAGTGCGGAGCTTCAATGGCCAGCAGCTCCTCTTCTCTCGCGTTCAGGAGGAGCCGGCTACTGAAGCCGTTCCCCGTGCTTGGCTCTGTGTTCAGATTCCTCCACCCCATTAACACTGAGGGGGCCTGGCCCCCTCCTAACAGTTGTTGGGAGGGGGGAGGGCAAAGACACCTCTGCCCCAAAGAGTTGATGCACCTGGTCTGTGCCATGTTGCTCTGGGACTGTAATTTCCAATTATATCACACAGGTACACAGGAAGCTGCCTTATACCTCAGATCATTGGTGATGCCAGAGATTGAACCTGCAACCTTCTACATCAGGGGTCAGCAATTTTTTTCAGCAGGGGGCCGGTCCACTGTCCCTCAGACCTTGTGGGGGGGCTGGACTATATTTTGAAAAAAAAAAAATGAACAAATTCCTATGTCCCACAAATAACCCAGAAATGCATTTTTAATAAAAGCACACATTCTACTCATGTAAAAACTGTCAGGAGTTCAGCCTACACTTGAGTAGGACCCTGGTAGAGACACATGCCCAACTGGCATGTTCTCTCCCTCCTGGTCAATCGTTTGGGAGCTTCAAAAGCTTTCTTCAGCCCGAACATCACAGCGACCGATGCCAACCAACATGGGCACACTTAGGGATCCGCAGAGTCTTCGCAGCTTGCGTAACAGACCTCAGCAACTCAGCGTTTTGGCTAATCTACTTTATTTACATATAAATACACGGAGCACTGCAACATGGCTCACTCTCTCTCTAGCATCAGACAGCAAAGAGAAAAAGAACAAAGGACAACAGTCCCTCTTCACGGAACACAGTAACACAAACACCCTGTCTCCGTCACTTCCCACTCTGTGGAGACAAAACATATCACCGTCATGTGATAGACAAAAATCCCATGACTGCAATTATAGAACAGGAATTCCAACCAGGCATGCCCCACAAATAACCCAGAACAAATTACATTCTACTCATGTAAAAACATGCTGATTCCCAGACCGTCAGGATCCGGCCCCAGGGCCTTAGTTTGCCTACCCATATTCTACATGCAAGGCAGATTCCCTACCTCTGAGCCACAGCTTGAGGCCATGGTTTCCCGGCACCCCTGACCAATGGTATAAGGAAGCCATGACTGGACTGGTGCTGTTCACCATTCACTTGTGGGTCTTTTCTAAGGTACAGAGTTCCCTTACACAGAAAGACCGTACCAAAGAGGGAAAGCACCTGCTTTGCATGCCCAAACTTCCAGGCTTAGTTCTGCATTTCTTTAAGCAGGGCTGGGAAAGACTTCTACGTAAAAACCTTAAATGCTGGTGGTGGTCAGTATAGATCAGCTTTCTCCAACCATCCACCCTCCAGATGAGCTCCGCCTCCCATCAGCCTCAGACAGCATGGTTAGTGGTCAAGAAGAAGAATGGCTCCTAAAATTAAAGGACTATTCGGAACTGGCGAAGTTAACGGTGAAAATAAGAGATCAATACAATGGACAATTTATGGAAGAGAGGAAGCCTTCTTATGGATTATCTGAAGAAAAATATATATAATCAAATGAAATCGTGGGCAGGATTTGAGCAACGAGAAGAAAATGATAATATATGAAATAAAGGAAGATGTATTAGATGTATTAGATACAATATGTGCTATAATAGTGGAATATGTATTAGGTGGAGGGACGCGGGTGGCGCTGTGGGTTAAACCACTGAGCCTAGGACTTGCCAATCAGAAGGTCGGCGGTTCGAATCCCCGCAACGGGGTGAGCTCCGGTTGCTCACTCCCTGCTCCTGCCACCCTAGCAGTTCAAAAGCATGTCAAAGTGCAAGTAGATAAATAGGTACCACTCCGGCGGGAAGGTAAACGGTGTTTCCGTGTGCTGCTCTGGTTTGCCAGAAGCAACTTAGTCATGCTGGCCACATGACCCGGAAGCTGCACGCCGGCTCCCTCGGCCAGTAAAGCGAGATGAGCGCCGCAGCCCCAGAGTCGGCCACGACTGGACCTAACGGCCAGGGGTCCCTTTACCTTTATGTATTAGGTGAAAGATGGGTTTCAAGGGATGGGTGTAAAAACAGCATGGAAAGAAAGGTGGAATGTCAAATCATAAGAGAAATGTATAACAAATTTGAATTTTGAAATTAATCAGTTAAAGTTATGAAAATCTAATAAAAAAAATAATTTAAAAAAATGAATGATGGGAGTTGTAGTCCACAAGCTCGGGAGGACACCAGGCTGAGGAAGATTGGCATAGGCAATAGCTTGATAGGTCAATGGTTTCACTTCCTGAAACAGCTTCCTCAGAAGAGAGAGAGAAGAGCAAGCCTGGGTGGGCGGGCCGAAATGTTTGATTTGCAGGGTTTGCAACTCAAATAATCCTGTCTTAGATCGAAACAAAAGAAAACCCAGTACCATTTAGTCAAACAAAATCAGCTTCTGCACACATTATCTCTTTAAGCACAGTCCTTCCCCTTATGGGAATTGTAGTTTATTTAGGGTGCTAGTAATTGTATCTCTTTGAGGGGTAAACGACAGCTGCCCTGTTGTTGCTTGGTGTAGGAATGCACTTTGAATGTATGGTGTGTTCACAGCCTGAACATGGGAAAGGTTTCCCAAGAGTAGGGCAATTTAGAGAACATGCTATTCTGTGCCTTACAATATGTATTGCCCCACCAGTGTGAGGACAGCTGGGATGCGGCAGGTCTAAGACACGCATGCGCCACAGACGCACAATGAATTGTAATAAAGTTAAGACAATATAGAATGCCACTCTATCAGCCTCTCAATTTCCTCTCAGCCTACGCTGCTAAAACAACAGCTTAGCAAAGGCAGGAGAGAGCTGTCGCCATTAGCACTCCATTAAATTACCTCATTATGCTAAAGTGTAGAAACATGACCTCTTACACTCTCCTTTTTATTATGCCTCTCTACCTCTAGTAGAATATGATGCAAAGGCGGTAGCACCTCAGTCCCCAGATGTTGTGGCCTAATGTACCAAATTGAAGGGGCTTCTGATGAGGGCCAGAAAAATGCCAGACAGCATTTCTTCCTTAATTGGTAAGCGGCAGGCCTACTGAATCCTCAGAAGAAATAGTTTCACATACTGGATGCATTTTAAAGTGCACATTTTGAAGGTGGGTTTATTTTTATCATATGGTGATGGCATCAGAATATTACATGGGTCAGAGTGGCGGGTCTGGGTTCTATCTCAGATGATTAAATCACTGTGTTTGAGGCTAAGAAGTAACACTGTCATGGCCTCAAGAGATGAAGGAGGCACCATCCCTGCTTTATTGTATTTTCAGGGAGCAGGCCGGAGTGTGGGGCTGGGAGGGTAGGGCTTCATTGAACTTTTGTCCCTTGTGGGCCCTCCTCTCACCACATCTGACCCTTTTGGATATCAGTCCTACCCCCAAAAAAAATGCAAAATAACAAAACAGGTACTTTAAGCCACCCCAGAACTGGCCCTATCGAATATTTTCCAAGACAATAGCACACATTCACACTACGAAGAACTCACAAGCCACCTACTCTCAGCAGCCAGGAGCATCATAACTAGACACTGGATGGACCTGTCAGGAGTTAACATGGAGCACTGGTAGCAAACTCTGTGGGAGACAGCCTGACTAGAGAAGCTAACCAACAAACTGAAACGAGCACGGGGACAAATAAAAGAAGAGGCCTTCACCCCGGTGTGGCTCCCCTTCATTACACACACAGCCCAACAAGACAACAACGAGAACCCACCGACAGAATGTGAATCAATATGGTTAATTTGACCTAACAACCCCCCCCCTCACAAATGCAAACAAAACTCACTGCAGTCGACTGAAAGCAATAATCAGCCATGCCCTGGGGGGGGGCAACATCTCTCACTGCCAATGAAAACTAATAAATGAATAAAAAGAGAACCTACCCACACGACACTGACTCAATATATATATATATATTTAAAAACCCAGCCAGTTGCACAGTGTTTTTTTTTCTTCTGGAATGCCACTCCATGTCTTCCACTTCCCCACCCCACCCCAGGCCCTTAGATATCTGTTTTAGCTTTTCCATAGAAGTAAAGGTAAAGGGACCCCTGACCATTAGGTCCAGTCGTGACCGACTCTGGGGTTGCGGTGCTCATCTCACTTTATTGGCCGAGGGAGCCGGTGTACAGCTTCTGGGTCATGTGGCCAGCATGACTAAACCGCTTCTGGCGAACCAGAGCAGCGCACGGAAATGCCGTTTCCATAGAAGTAGATTTAGTGAATCAGCCAGAGTAGGTAGAGGGTTATCCTGGAAACAGGAGCAATAGGCAGCAAGGCAGCAATAGCAGCAGCCCCAGCCCCAGCATGTCAGCACTTGATAAATTGGGATTTCTAATACTAAGCCTGCCTGTTTGCCCCATAACTTTTACCCAGTAGTTCCAGCTGGCATTTATTTACCATAGGCAGCATGTGCGCTCAAGGCGCCAAAGCAGAAAGGGTCAAAAAATGGCAGCCTGGTGGCTTAATCCTGACACTTCCTCAACTGGGTGAGATGCCAGTTGGTCAGGTTCCAAATACAGAATGAATCTTTCACGAGTGCAGTGCCTTGTGACAAATACTTCCAATGATTTAGGTGCTGCTGTCTCTTTGGCAAAATATATAGGGGAAAGGAAGTGCTATGCTGCATGTTTCAGAAAGATAAGCACACTGGCAACGTTCCTAAAATAAAGGAGCTGCACTGAGATTTTGAAGGTTAGCAATGGGTTCTGCTGCTGAGCTCTCTTTGATGATTTTCGGTGCACTGCAAGTATCTGATTCTAGGCAAAATTCACATGGCACATGGCAGTAACAATTCTCCCTGGTGTTAGGTATTTTGCAATAGTTGGTTCTCAGCCTCTTCACTTGGTCTCACCTGGCAGACCCAAGGGGATAGAGTCCAGTGTCATCACAGATTCATTGGCTCACTTTCCACAGACACTAACAATATCAAAACCCCAATCCCCTAACCCCAGTGAGCTGCTTGCTCAGAATTAATTTGTAACTCAATCCCCAACAATTTAACACTCAGCCGTCATCATTCGACTCTAATGCATGTAACCCAATCCTCCTGGGTGAGGTTTTATCACCGCCTCATTTCCCAGAATCAAGAGTTGGCATCATCGGAGGGGAGGAGCCACATCCCAGGAGCAGAGCACATTCTTTGCATGTGGTAAAATCTGAGCCAGATTCAGTCCTGGGCACCTCCAATTAAAAGGATCAAGGAAAAGCAGATGGGAAAGGCCACTGCTAGTCAGAACAGTCAAGACCAGGTTAGATGGAGCAAGGCCATCTCAGAATAAGGTGGCATCACAGGCTTGTCCTGCTCTCTTGATTTACTGTCACACACAATTCAGTCGCAATCCTCGCATACTTCTGAATATCTCAGCAAAATTGAGGAGGAGTGTGTGTGTGCACATGTGTGTGTGTGTGCAGACAAACCTGGCTGACAGCTGCATAAATCAATAGAATGCACTTTAATCAGCTTAAGCTTGCTTTCAGAAATTGCACTGTATTTTGACAGTCACGCCCTACCATTGGTTGTATAGCAGTGGCAGTGGACAGGGTAAGGAATTAGGCTGATTGTAGGGATGGATAAACCAGTCAATATCTGATTCTCTCAGTTTCTCATTTTCCCAGTCTTTGGTGCTCCTCATTTCCATATCACTTGTGTGTGTGTGTGTGTGTGTGTGTGTGTGTGTGTACTTTAAAGGCCTCGTGAAAATTTGACATATTCACACAAATTTCTCTTAATACACACATTTTTATATGCAGTTTTGTGTACTACACACACCTTTAGCAAAGTGATTTTCCCCCATATAATGCATTTCTTTGCATATTGTTTTCACCAACCCATAACATAATACAGTATGCGTCAATGATTGTAGCCAGTCGCTGATATTTCAAAGACCCTGGCCTTAACTGGGCATTCAAAATATATGAATAAAAATATCACAGAGCAGTACAGCATCAGATCAGTCAGAAACATGTTGGATGTGCATAGGCTGATGTAACCCTGCATACCACATCTGGGGGGAAGCCAATGCACATAGAGTTGAATGCCCAAGTAGAGCTTATTTTTATTGCAATATTTTTTTTTTGCATCAAATCTACCTGAATCTGGGAATAAATTTGCAAAAAATGCATTTTTTTCTGCTGATAATTAATACACAATAGGGCAAACATATAGAGAGAGGGGGGTTTCAGAGATAATGTCAGAATGAGTGCACTGCTCATTCTGTATGTTAAATTTCAGAAACACCCTCTTAAAAATAATAACACAGGCTACAACAGGCAGTAGATAAGGAATGAGTTCTATGAAAGATTTTAAAGTTTCAGATCATGCAGAAGGTAACCAAAACAATCAAGAACAATTCTGGGAAACAAATGATTTAACAGAAGCTGGCAATTAACCTATAATTGTGCTGAATTTTCCATTTCTCTTCGTGTTTCTTAATTATGTTGCTTGCATGGTGCCTTTCTTTTTAAATTAACTTGTTAGCTCTTTCCAGACAGGGAGTATGCGTTTCTTATGTTTAAAACAAAAAAATGTAACAGCACAAAACCTCTCCACAGGTTCCTGATCCTAATCTCAGTACCTTCCGGCTGCATTTGAAATTCAATTATGACTATTAGCTTGATCTTCAGTTCTAGTGTGCAAAGCAAAATCTGGTGCAAGGGATTTTGCAATAGTACAGTTTCATGAGCTGCAATGTTGCATCAGTGCAGGGCAACACATAACCCCTTTCCCCAAAGGATATCTATGCCTATAGAAGAAGCCGTGGGAGGGTTGTTTGATTTATGGTTTGTTGTTTTATTTTGATTTTAAAAGGTTTACTTTTGGATACCATCTTGGGGAACCTAGTTCCGATTGAAAGGCCATTTTTCAATGTTTCTATAAGTATGCAAGCAAGAGTCTGGAGAAGTTATTTGTAGCAGATATAAGAAGGAAGAACAATGTCATGGAAAAACTTTTTCTTGAAACTCTGGGCTTTTAAGTTCTCAAGAGCACTAGTCACAAAGAGTGGCACATTTGTCTCTGTCCTTCAAACTGTCAGACTCAAAGTTCAACAGTTTCCTGTACAAGCACACACTTTCACTTGTCTGCAGGGAAGCCTGATCCAGTAGCTACACTGTTCCTTGTTCTTTTCTAATACTGTTTTTTCCCCATCTGTACCAGCAATTTTCACAAGGTCTGGACATCCTGTATAGGTCAAGACAAATACCTTTGCACAGACATTCTCAACCAGGATTTACATACCTAAATTTTAAACGGATGGAAGTGGATTTCCAATTCAAAACAGGTCCCATTGGGCCTCGTCTCCATGCTTGCCCCTGGCTGGGATCTCTTCAGCTCCTAAGGCTGAGCCAAATAGTGTTAATGGAACATTTTTGGCACATGGGGGGCCGGTATCATGTGATGATGAGATTGGGTTAATGGAAAAGCCCTGCAGCCCCTTTGTGCCAATCTTGACGTTTCATGTGTGTAATGCTGAAACAGGATTAATTCTTAGACTTTGGAAGTGTGTGCTGTATGTCACCACCTGCTGTCTTTAAAATGTCTAAATGACAGCACTGTGTTTAAATGCTTGCTTTGCTCTCTCCACAGTTTAACCAAAGCAGCATAGGATTGCATAATTTTCTTTGCGTCAGACTGTCAGCCGTCCTCTACACACCCACCCAATCTGCTTTAGTTTATTTCTTAGAACAGAGATGGCAAACTTGTGGAATTTCGGGTGTTGTTGGTCTGAATGAAGAGGTGCCTTTGAAATTAGAGTGGCTTAAAAAATGTAGGATACTCTCTCTCTCTTTTGTAAAATTGCCTGCATAGCACAAAGCCCCAAATGAATCTGATTGTGTTAATGAACCATGGAACCTAGCAGATTTGTGGATGAAAAGCTTCTTGGACACAAAAAGAAGTTTGCATTTAAAAAAAGAAATCCAAGGAAAGAGAAGACAAGATGTCAGTGAAATTCTTGTGGGTGGGATTCGGGGTTTTGGTTTCGCACACCTTAGTTTTGAGGTAGACAGGTGGTTTTCATGGGTGCCTTTCATTTTACAAATGTGCCCTGTGCGTTCTGCAGCCTTTCCAGCTGTCTCTGCTTCCTGAAAACCCCATGGCACCCTTAGCTGCGCTTTTCTTTAAGCACAAGAAACTCCCTACCTTGCACCTGACATCGGTTTTTTAAAACAGAAACAAACCTTGCTTTTAATGTAAACCATGCAGAAATATTTCCTTAAAGATAAAAGGAAGGTCTTCTCTTAAAATCAAAACCAGGAAGTTGACTTATCTCAATAATAATAATAATTTATTATTTATACCCCGCCCGTCTGGCTGGGTTTCCCCAGCCACTCTGGGCAGCTTCCAACAAAGTATTAAAATACAGTGGTCTGTTAAACATTAAAAGCTTCCCTAAACAGGGCTGCCTTCAGATGTCTTCTAAAAGTCTGGTAGTTGTTCTTTTCTTTGACATCTGGTAGGAAGGCATTCTACAGGGCGGGTGCCACTACCGAGAAGGTCCTCTGCCTGGTTCCCTGTAACTTGGCTTCTCACAGTGAGGGACTCACCAGAAGGCCCTCGACGCTGGACCTCAGTGTCCAGGTAGACACTCCTTCAGGTATACTGGACTGAGGCCATTTAGGGCTTTAAAGGTCAGCACCAACACTTTGAATTGTGCTCAGAAACGTACTGGTAGCCAGCCTCTCCCACTTCAATTCAAACATCATGAGGTTTCTTCTTCCTGTGGAGCTTTTCTGGAGAAGGAAGTGCAGGGAGGTTGCAGTGTGCTGAAGAAATGTTTAAGGGAAAGATAATACACCCACCACCTATGGCTACCTTGAAATGAGAAGATAAGCTCAACCCTATACCCACCAAAATTATAAATATTATCTATTTTGCCCTTCCGATGAGGCAAACAACAGCAAAACAGAAGCCTCTTTCACAGCAGCAGAAAACTTTTGAAAAATTGAAAGGCAGCTTTTGGCACAGTACTCACACTCATTCAGCTGTGGTGTTTCATGTTCTAGGAACTCAGGTCTCCTAGTGGTGGCCCAGCAGGAGCTCAAGACACCGAAAGGGCCTGCAGGACCTTGGAGAGCTCCCCAACTGTAGCAACATTGTGGGCTATTTCCTCTGCATGTGTCTAACTCAAACTGAAGCCTTATATAGGGTTGCAGGGTAGTATGTAATATGGTAAACTCTGCCTCCTCAAAGGAGCTGGCTGGCTGTTAAAGGGCACTCACTTTATTTTGCAGTGTTTGGCTCCAAAAGGAGTGGGGAAACAAGGGGACCATAGGATACCCCTTCTCTGAATCAGAGGGTGGTAGCAAAGCTCTGTTCTCCAATCAAAAGGGTCAAGAAGATGATCCTGGCTGTTGTTCCCACAAGGACAGCGCCAAAGCCCCATTCCCCTCTGAGAATGTCACACAATGCATGGTCTCTTCCATTATTCCATGATATCTTCCATTATTTTCTATAACTGGTATGTAATCACTTCTCCACCAGGAAACAAACAGATTCAAAATGAACCAGGTACTGTCATCCTTTCTCGTGTGTGTGTGTGTGTGTGTGTGTGTGTGTGTGCATGTACTCTAATCATAATAGTCTTAAAAAGCCAGCCCCAACTGCCCCAAACAAAGCAACTGTCATAAAATCTGAGAGCAATAGCATTTTTCTAGCCCAATCCAAATCAAACTCTAAAGTGACAGCCTTTTTCCAATTGTCAATCTTTTTCCAAATTCCCTTTTCCCAACTGTCAATCTGCTGTGCAAATAATGCTTGGCTTGTGGAAGCGCCTCTGAGTCATGGTAAACATCCTACCCTTGAAAGCTTCCTTCTTTGGTCTGCAGACAGAAGCAGCTGCAGTGTGCACAGCGATCCTTTATTGCCTAGGCAACCAGACAAAGCTAGTTGCATTCCTGTTTGCCCCTCCCCCCCAAGTGGTAGCCATGTCCCCAAACAGCTAGAAAATCAACACAGGTTGGTACGATAGATTCACTGAAACAGCAAATTACTGGCTCAGTTTTGTGGATTTTTAAATCAGCCGTTGTTTCGTGGCTCAAGTTGGAAGCCATTGATATGTCCGCAGGAAGCAAGATGGGTCAGGTGTTTCATCATTCCAAAGTGCTCAACCAAGACCAGCTGTGAAGGCACAACATTTTGGTACTTGGGGCAACTGTCTCATCTGGATAGATTGTTATGCTCCTAACACGTATACTGGAGGGAGCTCTTTGGAAGTTCTTGAATCTGTCACAGAGATCTGTCCTCTAAGCTAGCCTCTCATCTTGATTCAGGGCATCTCAGCTGACAACCCTTCAACCCCTCTCTCATTATTCGAAGGAGAGATGGTCCTTCAAGAGGACAAACTTTTCCAGACATAAACAGATGTACAACATTCCCCTGTGAATGTAGTCTGTGTAAATGGAATAGCCTCCTGTCAGGATGAGCAAAAGATCTTGTTCTGAAGGCCATTCTGTGCATAGATGGAAATGATCTTCAGAAACTCATTCTGTGTATGAGCTAATAGGATTTTTATACAGTCAGCATTCGGCTTTATTTTGGATCACTCCTCAACACACCAGAAGCAGGATTTCAGCAAACAACCATCCAAGGAGGCCACGATTTCAAACTTATTCAAGCAGGTTGGGCTTTTAGAGTCTGTAGATGCAGCTGCTGGCGTTGGCTGATGATGCAGTTTGTTTGTGCCGACTTTGGGTTAAAAGCTGTCAGGTATCAAGTTGCCTGTCACTGACACTGCAAATGGGGCGGGGTGGGAGGGGAAGGCAATGATTTGTGCTCAATTTAATTCCCGAAGATAAAAACCTGTGCTAAAATAGCTTTTCCCTAGAGCTGGAAATGAAATTATACAAATATTAGCCAATTTATCAGATCAATTACTGGTTTAAGTAATGCACTCCTTCTTCCAGTGACATCCTCCCTGTTCCTGTAAATTCAGGCAATGCGAAATGGTGAGCTCTGAAGATGCTGTTAGATATTGCTTGGTTAGAGTGTGGTTGCAGGTTCGATCCCTGTATGGGACAGCTGCATATTCCTGCATTGCAGGGGGCTGGACTAGATGATCCTCAGGGTCCCTGAATCAAGGCTCTATTCCAGTACTGTTTGAGGTGGCTAGTAAATATGTGGCTATTTCAAAAAGCCATTTTGCTGATTATTTTTCTTTCTAGTTTATCTTTGATGTTTTAGTTCTTTGATCTTTTTTAAAATTTGTTGTTGTGGTTTCGGTTTATGATGTTAGCATTTTGATCTTATGATAGATGTTGGAAAGGAGACTGCTATTTACTTGTCATTTATTTATTATTTGTTCTTTATGTATCTCAGTACGCTATTGTTTCAGTGCTGCTATGATGTTTGAATTGTTAGTTGCCTTGAGTTTCTTTGGATAATTAAGTTAAGACGAATGTTTTCTACATAAATAAAATCAAGGTTGCCAATGCTAATCTTATTTCTTTGGCAGTCAGTCCCATAGAAACAAATGAAATGTCTGAATACACATGTTTAGTACTGAGATGCAAGTGATAAGGGCTGCAGTCGAAGGCACACTTACTTGGGAGGAACGCCTCTTTAACTTAGTGGGATTTACTACTGAGTAAGCATGTGAGGGACATGCGAGGGACATGGGTGGCGCTATGGGTTAAACCACAGAGCCTGTTGCTCTGTCCCAGCTCCTGCCAACCTAGCAGTTCGAAAGCAAAAAATGCAAGTAGATAAATAGGTACCACTCCGGCGGGAAGGTAAACGGTGTTTCCGTGCGCTGCTCTGGTTCGCCAGAAGCAGCTTAGTCATGCTGGCCACATGACCCGGAAGCTGTATGCCGGCTTTCTCAGCCAATAAAGCGAGATGAGTGCCTCAACCCCAGAGTCGGTCACGACTGGACCTAATGGTCAGGGGTCCCTTTACCCTTTACCTTTAAGCATGTGTAGGATTGAACTGAAAGTGCTCATTGGGTTTTTAGCAGGGCAAGGAAGGAATACACTTTGACCACTGGGTTTGTTTGCATGGCAGATATTGGATCATTTCAGGTGCTCTCTATTTTAAACACTAAATCAGGGGTCAGTAAACTCCTGCCCTCCAGATGTTTGGGACTACAATTCCCATCACCCCTGACCACTGGTCCTGTTAGCTAGGGATGATGGGAATTGTAGTCCCAAACATCTGGAGGCCTGGAGTTTGCCTATGCCTGCACTACATCATAGATGGGCAACCATATCCAGCCAAGGGCCACATTCCTTCCCAAGCAAGCTTTCAGGGGCCACATGCCAATGTTATTGTAGGCTACGCTACAGTTGTGCAAGAGTCAGCGGTTTCTACACACATGCACCACTCCTTCCAGGTAAACAAGATGTATTTTCCGAAATGAAGAACACTTTCTTGCCAGGCAATAGTGCTTGAAGAAGGCCTAGAAGGAGAGGGTGTGCCCTAGGGAAGGTCCCTGGAGTCAGGTAGATAAGCCTGGAAGAGCACATTAATGCTCCCACTCCTCCTTTGTTATTGTATTTCTGCCTTAAGGCAGCACTTCTGTTGCAGGACTACTGTAGCATTCCCATTGTGACCTGAATTCTGTGTGGAATATTTGTTGTGCAAATAGTACGGACACCGACTGGAAATGCTTCTGACATCACCAGTGAGGAGTAAATCTCTTCTTCCCACTCCCTAGTCCTCATTACTGTGTGAACTTTTCTTTCATCTCCTTTGAAGGCTGAATTCCTCTCTTTCCCTGCTTACCATTCCAGGCTTACCTCGTGAAATATTTTTTATGTTAAGCTCTCCCTGAACTCAGGATCCCCTTTCCCCCCTCAGACTCATTATTCATGAATAAGAGTGACCTCATTTAGACTTGTGGCTTGCATTTGAGTCAAATGTTAGAGGAAATGGGGAGTGGAGAATACAACTTTGTGCTATTACAATTGTTCCATCAGTGGAGGCATTTCTGGTTGCCAGACAGAAAGATCTCTCCTCTCGTTCCCCTACACGCTCCTTCTGGAGGTTCTCTTGAACCCACAGAACCAATTTTGGGGCATATATGGGGAAAGGAGAGGAGAGAAGCCCTGTTGTGCTGGCAGGAGTCATTGCAGTCATCCCACAAGTGCAACTATTTACTTGATTCTGACCCCAAAGTGTTTATTTAATGCTTGGACTTATTTATTCGTAAGATTTATTACCTGTCCTGCACTATACAATCCCAAGGTGGGCTACAACAATATAATATACAATTTTGAAAACAGATCCAAATTCAGCAAAGGAGATGAGTCCCAAACACCATAATTGTAAACCAGCTGTTTCCCAGCTCACTAGCAGTAGGGAGATTTTGCGGCCCAGGAAGAAAGAATCTGAGCTTTAGAAAGTGTGCAGGATACTTATTTTAATAATACAGTGGTACCTCGGGTTACATACGCTTCAGGTTACATACGCTACAGGTTACAGACTCTGCTAACCCAGAAATAGTGCTTCAGGTTAAGAACTTTGCTTCAGGATGAGAACAGAAATTGTGTTCCGGTGGCGCGGCAGCAGCAGGAGGCCCCATTAGCGAAAGTGGTGCTTCAGGTTAAGTACGGACCTCCGGAACGAATTAAGTACTTAACCTGAGGTACCACTGTAATAATTATTATTTATACCCCGCCCATCTGGCTAGGTTTCCCCAGCCACTCTGGGGGGCTTCCAACAAAAGATTAAAAATACATAAAAACATCAGTCATTAAAAACTTCCCTAAACAGGGCTGCCTTCAGATGTCTTCTAAATGTCAGATAGTTGTTTATTTATTTGACATCTGGTGGGAGGGCGTTCCACAGGGTGGGTGCCACTACCAAGAAGGCCCTCTGCCTGGTTCCCTGTAACTTCACTTCTCACAGTGAGGGAACTGCCAGAAGGCCCTTGGAGCTGCACTTCAGTGTCAGGGCAGAACAATGGGAGTGGGGACACTCCTTCAGGTATAAGGTAAAAGTTCAGGTAAAAGTTATTTTAACATGATCCTTGTGTATCTTGGCTTTCTTGTGCTGCTCAAAATGGACTAGACAAAATGGCCAACCATTCCATTCCATACCAGGCCGGTTCCCCTCAGATCACTGTTGCCAGGAAGTTCCGCAGGAGTCATCCTATCCTTTGCTTCCCTTCCACAACTTCTTCTGAATGTGGAGGTAGCAGAAGTGTTTGAACATCGTGCAACTCAGGTACGTGATCACAACTGATTGCTATTTTCCCCTGGTGAGCAGGCAACTTGCAATTTGGAAGCCTGTATCAAACAAATGCTGGCATAATGGTGTGACGGAACTGCAGCATTTGTATAGATAACAAAGTCATTGCCCCTGGAAAAATGCGCAGGTGTACATTTTCCTGCACTTTTCTCATTGCTATCAATTCTAAAAATTGCAACATAAGCAATCTCCTGGGTTCTCTTGATAATTGGGATAATGGACATTAAGAGCCAGACAGGCAACGTGGTCTGGTAGATTTATTGCCATAATTAATTACAGAGGGAGACTCTATAGGTGAAGCATCCTGCAAGGAATTGAATGTACTCAGGCATATGCATATAAAACTATATTTTCATACCACCTATCAGTTCCTATGATGACTTTAAAGATGATTTCTGATCAAAGCAGCCTGCAATCAAATCTTAATATAATTAGTGCAGAAGCCAAAAAGCTTCTAACGACCAATTTAAAATGTATCTGGTTAATACCTTACCATTTATTAGTAACGTATTGAAACCTTCTCTCAAATTCCAAATTGGCTTAAGGGTTGCCAAATTGCTCTTACAAAATTACTTTTTTTCTAAGAGAAGGAAACATAACTGGACCTGAGCAAATCTATTATAGTGGTATTTCGGATTACAGACGCTTCAGGTTACAGACTCCGCTAACCCAGAAACAGTACCTCGGGTTAAGAACTTTACCTCAGGATGAGAACAGAAATCGCATGGCGGTGGTGTGGCGGCAGAGGGAGGTCCCATTAGCTAGAGTGGTGTTTCAGGTTAAGAACAGTTTCGGGTTAAGAACAGACCTCCAGAATGAATTAAGTTCTTAACCCGAGGTACCACTGTACTTATATGTCTGTGGCACAGCAAGGAGGGGGTGTCTATCAAATGTATGTATGCATGTATGTATTTACAGTATTTATATACTGCTAATGCTTTTCAGGCAGACCTCAGATTAGATGGAAGTGGTGGAGGAATCTTTTCTGAGCTTACCTGGAGTTGTTCAGTTCGAGGCTGGTGCCTTGACTAATTTATGAAGTCAACATTGTGAATCGTGTGCAATCCTGAGCCTATGCAGGCTGATGTGCCAAGCCAGTTGTAACTGTGACAAGTGGAAGACTGAGATGGAAATGCCACCTAAGAGCCAAGAGTCGGTCCTTTCCTTGCAAAACAACATGTCATTCCTTACCATCTGCCTGCCATCCTCCTCGAATATTCATCTCCGTGCATGCCCTTCCCCTCTTATTCCTACCCTCACGTTTTCTTTCCATCTGCCTTGCTAAATCAAAGCCACTTTATTGTGGACATAATTGCCATAATAGATAAGAAGCTTTTTGGGGGTATGTTTTAATCCTCAAGAAGATTGGAAGTAGAGAAGAATGAAGGACGAGAGAGCAAGGCAATTACAGATGAGCACACCAAAGGCAGAGACTAATGCACCATGAAACTGGTGACTGGGGGGCATGTTCCAGCCTGCAAGACGAGCGCTCGGGTCCAATGAAGGTGAATGGAAATTGCATACATAAAACCCAAGGGTGGGAATGGAATGAGGATTCCGCTTCGTTAGAGCTGTACGTCAGTTCACTTCCAATTGGTTCTGTATCTCCTTTCTTCAGATTTTCCTCCTCTTGCACTTTCAGGGATTCTCATAAAGAGCAGGGAATTACGTACAGTGGCCTAGTAGTAGCAGAGTTCTCAAGCATTTTCGTCAACCCTGAGTCATGGCCACTGCTGGTTGAGTGCCTCTCGTATTCAGAATCCCACATATTATGGAACTGTGTACAGTGATACCTCATGTTATGTCCACTTCATGTTATGTTCTTTCAGGTTACGTCCCGCAGCGACCCGGAAGTACTGGAAAGGGTTACTTCCGGGTTTTGTCACTCACGCATGCGAAGATGTGCAAAATGACGTCACGCGCATGCTCAGAAGCAGCGTATCGCAACCCGCGTGTGTGCAGACGTGCCGCTGCGGGTTGCGTTCCTTTCATGTTGCGAACAGGCCTCTGGAACGGATCCCGTTCGCAACCAGAGGTACCACTGTATATTGATTACCTAGAGGGGGAATATGAGATGAAAGGCCTTGCATTTTCTCCTGGTCACAAAAGCTACAGTGACTGTGTGGTCGAGGACCACAGGCACAGAATAACAGGATTGTAGAGTTGGAACAGCCCCCAAGGGTCATCTAGTCCAACCCCCTGCAATGCAGGAATGTCAGCTAAAGCATCCAGGACAGTTGGCCATTCAAACTCTGCTTTAAAACTTTCGAGGAAGGCGAGTCCACAACCTCCCAAGGGAGAGCATTCCACTGTCAAATAGCTCTTACTGCCAGAAAGTTCTTCCTGGTGTTTAGTTGGAATCTCTTTTTTTGTAACTTGAAGCCATTGGTTCAAGTCCTACCCTCCAGAGGAGGATCCACACAATTACTGAAGGCACTTCCAGATCATGTAAAAGCAGGTGTGGGGAATCTTTGGCCCTTAATAATAATAATAATAATAATAATAATAATAATAATAATAATAATTTATTTATACCCTGCCCATCTGGCTGGGTTTCCCCAGCCACTCTGGGCGGCTTCCAACAAAACACTAAAATACAATAATCTATTAAACATTAAAAGCTTCCCTAAACAGGGCTGCCTTTAGATGTCTTCTAAAAGTTTGGTAGTTATTTTTCTCTTTGACATCTGGTGGGAGGGCATTCCACAGGGTGGGTGCCACTACCAAGAAGGCCCTCTGCCTGGTTTCCTGTAACTTGGCTTCGCACAGCGAGGAAACCGCCAGAAGGCCCTCGGAGCTGGACCTCAGTGTCTGGGCAGAACATTGCTGAACTGCACTTCCCATTGTTCCTGGCCATTGCCCATGCTTGCTATGGCTGATGGGTCTTGTGGTTCAATCTACCACCTCCATCTCCGATCCTTCAATGTCTTTACTCGTGATTTGGTGGGTATATTGGAGGTGCTATGTGCCTCTGTCACAGCCCCACACACATCAACTCTAGCCAAGCTGTGCTTTCTATGGGTGCAGCTAAATCCTGCCATAGAGGCATCTGCTGGCCTTAAGTAGTGCAGCACCTCAAACATAGTCACTGTCAGTGTAGTCTAAAGCAGGTATGTGAAATATGGAGCCAGAGTTCATCCACTGCCTCTCAAAATGTGGCAAACATTGATAACTCAGGCAGACGTTTTGTACCTAGCATGCAACACTTTCCTTCACAAGCTTGCTGTTACATGATTAGCCTCGACTTTTATTGATTTGCTCCTTAAGAAGCAATCTCAAGGGTCCACAAATGTTCCACCAAGCATTTTCGCTGAAGGAGGTAAGACTAGATATATTTGATGATAATAGCAAGGAGTAACAGGAATCTTTCTTTAACCCCCCCCCCCAGTCTGAATTCCTTTAAGAGGTACAGAGCCCAGGGGAAAGAATGCCGTGGCAAATATAGAACCTGATGCCATTTAGACAAACGGCTTCCTTCACATCATTAGCATTCCCAAAGTGGACGAGGCTCACCAATGTGCAAATACATGCTCCTGTGAGTTTGCTAGACAAAGCCAGCCTCTGCGCCACCAAGCAAATTTGCTTCTTTGATCGATCTGGCCTGTTGCAGCCACCTTACCCTGCCCTTGTGTGCCACAGAGAACTGCAGCAATTTTAACACATCAATGCATTGCACTGGGGGAAACAAAAAATCCATGGCTATTGTTATGGGTCAACACACCAGCAAAACAGACTTCTTGCTATGTTTCGCGAACTGCGCTGGTGGGAGTGACTCGAGCTCACTCAAGAGGACTGGATGCCAATAGATGGAAGATATGTATTCTGTGGTGAATAATGGGTGTATTAAAAGTGGCAGCTCCTCACTCCCCGATTTAGAAAGGTGGTTGCACAATACTATATCCTTTCCTAAGCAGGAAATAAAATCAAAAGTAGTGTGAGGAGAGCAAAGCCAATGTGGCAATGCTTTCAGCCAAAGAATTACCAACTAATCCTACTAAGTTTTTCAGTGCATACTAATAATGAGTTGTGTCCTGATAATTTCATTATAATGGCTACTCTGAAGAGAACTAAGGAGCTCACCTGAACTAGAATGTTAACCTGCTCAGCTTTATTAATAAATGATCACAGCTTATTCCTTGTGTGAGGTAAATGATCCCATAGAGAATATTAGCATTTTATAGACTATGGTTAGGATTTTCCTCTGATCTCTTTTTAAAATTCATTTGTATTGATTTCCGCCCCCTCCCTATAGAGAGTACCTATATTTGCATTAACTGTAATGCACGGTGATAAAAACAGCTAAAGGCTGCTTTCTTCTGGTAATCCAATAAATAAAAATTATCGGATTGAGATTTCTCTTTCTTTCTTTCTTTCTTTCTTTCTTTCTTTCTTTCTTTCTTTCTTTCAGCTGTTTCATTTATGCTGATCTGTGAAGTAAGATTATGTGTTCTTTATGGCTTCCTTAGAGAAGTTTTGAAATGCCATCGAACCCAGATTGGAAACAAAATGCGATCAATTTTTAATTCCATTGCTACTTACATATCTGATAACCTATGAAGAAAGAGATGTGGGGCGGGGGAGGGAGGGGGAGAAAATGCAAGCCACCCACGTGTGGAACATAGAATAATTGTGTCAATTGAGAAATACAAATCTCAAAGTGATGTAATTTTTAAAAGGGACATAGCATGCCTTTGTAAACGCCAGGGCAGCCTTATGGAAACCAAGTACGCATCAGTTTTTGAAGCTCGCCAGTTACCATGGTTACCACTACATGGGCTCGGCTTATTTATAGCGATGCACTACAGACAGTGTCTTCCTGAAAGAAGGAGAGAGAATTTTGACCTAGAAGGAACATGAGGGCTGCTTGTTTGAAAATATGAGATGGGAGGAGAAGAAGAAGAAACAACAACTGCCTAGTTTTTTTAAAAAAGATATTTATTGAGTTTTTCCACCTTTATACATTAAAAATTCAAAAAAACAAAAAACAAAAAAGTTAAAAACACATAAAGTTTACAATCCTTATTTTCAATAACATATTTCCCTGACTTCCCCACACCTCCCCTTCTTATATTCCAATTCAAATTGTTAATTCAACAAGTACTTGTCCCCAATTTTTGACCTTTTTATATTTAATTCATTTTAAAAAAACAATTTTAACTTATAAACATCAGTATTTAAACATCAGTGCTCATTCTTAAAACTTTTTTCTAAAGTCGACCCAAATTCTCTTCCACGAATTCCCCAATTTTCATACTAATAACAAAACAAAATAAAAAAAACAGATTATAATTCTGCACCCTTTGGATTCCCAAACCCCACCCCACCCTTTCCCGGTTTCAATCCCCAACAAATGTCCATCAGTCTTAGTCTACTATCAGCCTGGAGACCTCACGTCCGAGGCTCTTAATTCTCTCTCAATTCCTCTCTGCCGGTTTTTTTGGTAGTCCTTAATATTAAACACCAGATCTCGGAGAAACTCTGTCCCGATAGGGTCCATATTTCTTCCAGCCAGACCTCCATACTTAAAAGTTGAGCCCGAATCTTGTTTCTTACTCCTTTTAAGTCCAAATGTCCCAAAAGCTCCAACTTTCACCTTAATCAAATTTGTAATCCATAGGTCTTCAGATCTCCACATAAGGAGATCTCTCCATTCTTCAATCTTCAATTCAAAACAGATTTTCATCATCCAGTACTTATTTTCCTTTGTAGCCATCATGTCAGGCCTTTGGCTCTCCTTTGTCATCTGCAACATTACATCTCCTCCTTCCTTTTCTTCAGAAACAACATATATCTCTTTCTCCACACTCTCAAATCTTTCAAGTTTCTCTTCTTGACCAGCTGCATGGACTTCATGAGTCAAGTCCTTATCAAATTCAATGAATTTGTTTACTGTTAAGTCCAGAGTTGCAACATTTGTAGCCAAAACATCAATTTGGCCTTGTAACTTTCCCAAGAGAAGAAACACTCTGTCCAATTTAGCTTGAATTTTTCCTCCTTCAGCCATTCTTGTAATGTCCCAAAATCCCCTCTAGAGGGATTTTGGTTACTTTATCTTCCTTCCAGTTCAAATCCAAAAATCAAGTTAGTTTGTATCAGTTCTTCCTTGTTTTCAACAAAATATAACCAAATTGTAGCAAATATATCCAGCAGAGACAGCAGAAACAAAGTTCTCTTTTTCCTTCTTGACAGCTAATTTGACAGCTGTCAAACTCTTCTATATCTCCTCAACAGGCTCTCTCGCGGATCACTCCCGGGTCCAGGGGGGTGGCACTTCAGCTCTCAAAATTAGCTCTTATCCTCCAGTGAAATTACTTATACTGCCAAATCGTGAAATTAATGTCTTTTACCCAATAAAGAAGAAGAAATTCTCTCGACCTTAGTTAGCTAGTTCTTGCTTTAGATTATTTATAAGACGGGGAGACGGACTTCCTGTTTGCGCCTTCCCCGATCGTGCCTAATTCAAAAAAAATATTTTTCTTTACAAATCCAATTTCCGTATTACTCACGGGTTGTTGCTTTTAGAGTCCAATTGTTCACAAGAAGAAGTCAGTGCTCTCCGACCATAGCATGCAGCTTCACTCCACAGGAGAAGCAGTCGACTCTCAGCACCGCACCGCTCACCCCGTCCCCCATTCCAAAGCCTTTAAAAAGGCTCCTTCGCGGGTCGGGGGGGCGCAAATGGTGCCCGCCGAGTCACCAAGTTCACAGGCTTCAGTGCCTGTGATTTCTGAGAGTCCCCGCGTCGCCACAGCAGCAAGACCCGGTTCCTGCGGAGCCGATTCCCTCCGGAGCTCGGAGGGAATCCGCCATTAGCCGATGGCGCTAACCCGGAAGTCCAACAACTGCCTAGTTAATTACAAGGATCCCTGGAACAACAGTTTAATTCTTCTCGAAAGGTGAATGTAGAAGTCAGTCACGGAAGGGCTACTCAGAAGTCAGCTCAGGCGCTTAATATAAGACACTTGTATTATTATTTACTTACTTACTTACTTATTTATACACCACTTATATGCCAAAAATGGCCTCTAACCGTTTAAGCCTCACACAATTAAAATACCACTAGAACATTAAAAAATCCCTAATGGCAGTTTTCGAGAAAACGGGCCCCTTCAAAGGGTAACAATTAAAACATCTGAAAGAGCAAATAAAACAATAGGATCAGGAAGCTTGAGGTCAGTGGAATGCTAGTCTGATCTATTCCGCCAAAAATCAAGTTATCTGAAATTTGCACCCCAATTGCTCTTTTTTAAAAAGCAACTATGATTCTCATTCCAAGAAATGAACAGCTGATTTGGCCACATTTTCTTGCCTATATTTCAGTAGTTAAGCATATGAATAAGCCGAACTTGGGACATGCTCTTTCTAACTAAGAGGCATAGCTCATGTCTTTGGTTCCAAAGGCCACAATGGAAAATGTGGTGGATTATTAGAAGGCTTGGCATGTTTGCATATTGCTGGCCAGGTGTGGCTCATTAGCTCTGGGGCAAGGTGTGTGATTCCTTGGCTGGAGGAAGCTCAGGACAGGCGAGGGCCTCACTCCTCATCAAGCCCAGGTGCCGCAATCAGCATGCAAAGTACAAAAGGGAAGCAGAGGTGAGGTTCTGGGTCTGCTCAACCTTGGCTTGGATGCTCCTGGACCTCTGTGGGACTGTGTTTCAGGTTTGACTCTGGACTGTATCCCGACTGCTAGACTTCAGACTTGGTTTATCTGGATTTACCCTGGACTGCCTTTCCTGATCTTTGGACTTTGCTTGTGTGGATTGACCCCTGGACTTTGGACCTGACATACTGACTTGCTGCCAGGTAGGCCAAGGGTACAGGACACTGTAAGTGTGAAACTACACCAGAGCATGGATGATACCTAGTTCAATAGAATTTACTGTTTGTTATGTTCCTGATTATTTTCTCAGTTTCCGGTATTTGTATTTTCTGCCTTTCCCCCTGAAAGCGACTCAAGGCAGCTACAGCTAAAATTTTGTTTCGTTCCATTTATCTGTCGAAGGTGTTTACACGATCCCTTCCCTCACACAGTTCTACTTTACAACAATCCTGTGAGGTAGTTTTGGTGGAGAGGTTGTAATTGGCACAAGGTGACCAATGTATATGCAGATATGAGATATGTTATGTACTGAAGTTCTCACCCTGGGCCAGCAGGGGGATACTGTAGATAGTTTTCACTCAGGTCCACGTCAGTTATTTTAGGCGGGAAACCCTGGGTTGTTTTTGCTACAATGTTGACAGCCGGCTGCCTATAAAAGCAGGCCGGCTGAGCTGTTTGCTGTTCAGTTCTGTCCAGCTTACAAGTAAAGAGCTGCTCTGGAGAAATCGCTGTGTCGTCTGCTATGTTCGCCCACAACTTAACAAGATGCATGCGTGCGGGAGACCAAATGTGGAAGAATCTTCCTGATGTAGAGTAGAATGTCCTTATTTTCACCTGATAAATGTTCAGAATTTGGGTTAGGTTTTCCACCTCAGTGTGTCTGGGACATATGGAGAGAGTGGCTCACAAGATGGAGGAACAGATAGAAATGACCTTTCCTCATATTTCCTGTTCAACTTATCAAGGGAAGGCTTGCACAACTCATGACCTGTATAGGCCTAATGCAGCCCATCAGCCATGTGTGGTGGTCTAACAGGAGCTTGAGAAGCTTCCTGGATTTCATCCCCACCACCTTAGAGGTGCAAAACTAGGGAGTCTAGCACCTAGTAGGCCACAATATGTAGCTGGTGGGCTTAATGATTCAGCTTGGTGTGCCGTGAGCCACGGATGTCTGCACAGTGCATCTCCTTGCCATATAAATGTGCTACTTTCTGCCAGTTGCTCTGTTTCTTACTAAATGCAAATTGCACTTCAAGACCCCAACCACCCCTCAAAAATGAAGACACATTGACATGGGATTTTAGTTTAAGTTACTGGGCAAAATTTAGGCTGCAACTTTATTGAATACAGAATGTGAGTGGTATTGGCTTAGGCATTGGAATCATCCAAACTACATCAGACTCCCACCCACATTGTGGGAAATCTGCTAAAAGGGTGAAATACCACCAGAGGGAGCCCCACTGATGCAGACTGACTCGAGCTCACCCCCGGTGCCCCTGTGGGGTCCTGGTATGGCACTAGCCCCTACCATGGAGTTTCGGACAAAGCCCAGGCCAACCCCTGATTCCTTTAACGGAATATCCTTGAGCTTGGAGGGGCAGGTGATGGTCGCATCTCCTCTCCACACACATTGAAGATCCAATGCCTAACCACCAAACCTTACAAAGTTGTGACGATTGCTACGCAGTAAGCGAAAACCAAATGGCTCTGCCAATCTGCAGATCTGCCAATTCCTACCAGGCTCCCATTGCAAAACAGGCAACCAACAACGTCCATAGCAAGGCCAACACACCAGATAAAGGGGGTGGATGGGCGGGTAATCTGTTGCACGAAGGCAAAGAGGTCCAGCAAACATCGCACAGGGATTAAATAATGTTTCGCGGCCACCCCCTAAGCTAAGCCATTGGCTTTAGGGACCACGTGACCATGAAACGACCTACCAGAGTGGAGCAGGGCATAGCCCTGCCCACACCAGGAGGTGGGAGATGCCTGGGGGTCCGAGCGCAACGCGTGCCCTCCTTGAAGAAGATCTGATTATCTGAACTCTTTGTTCAAATATGTCCGAGTGCTGTAAAAGCTACTCACTAAGAACACTGCACCTCATTTGCAGTCAATACACTTCATATGGGGAGAGGGGGGGATCCATTGCCTTTTCATATAAATCGCCTCATTTCTACAAATGGGATGTACTTTAAAGGAAAGCAGATAATGCGAGAACAATAGCCATGCATGTCAAAGGAGCAGATGAGAGACAGGCACTGACTGCTTCTCACCTCTTGTAGGCAGCGATAAAGTGCATAATTAAATAGAAATCCATGCAATTAGCAGGGGCAGCATAAAAGTGCTTGTGCTTATATAGTTACTGTTAATTCAGTGATTCAATACAAGTTGCTTCATCACTTGAAGTTGGAGGCAGATTTTCTTATTACCATTATTATATTTAAAAATCAAAACCTTAATTCCTTGCTCTCTGGAAAAGTCAGGACTGGGAGGGCATGGTAGATCAAAGCAAGCAGGAGGTATGAAGAGTGGGAAAAGCCCCTTACCTGCTTCCCGGAAGCCCATTTGGGGCTGCCATTTAGAATTTAGCTTTTAGGATGACATATCACTGCAGGAAGTTTGCTGTTTATTTATTTGTTTTTAATTAAAATGGGATCTGGAGAATGTAATTGACTTTGCCGTGAATTCCCTGATATACTGTTAATATCCAGGATAAGAGAATTCCCACTGTTTCATTCCTTTGTTTTTTCTGGCTCACTGTTTGCTTTCCATCTTCTTGAATTCTGGTCCAAGAGGACAATTTCTCCAATTGATTTCAGAACTGGAGCATAGTTTTCTCATCTGCATCTTTTCATTCCACAACATTACCAATGTATACTTGTGTGTATTGACCACAAAAAAGCTATCCTGATCTGATGGTGAAAATGTATGACTGCACCATGACTACTTTTATGCAGTGTTTTACCAATTTGCACCTGCCACCACATGAAAGGCTCTTAATACGACCTTAATCACATGCAATTTGTTCTTTTGGAGTGTATTATCAGTGCATACAAGTGTACCTTTGCATGGGTAAAAACAGCATATACAAATATCTTGATCCAGTCAAACATATGACCACAACAAGATTGCTTTTCTAAAGTGCATTAAGCACAGATGTCCATTGGATATTTAGAGGGGGGAAAGAAGCAATTAATGAACTGAAGAAGCCTTGATTTATTTTTTTTATTTTTTTGTAAAAAAACAACAACTTTGTGCATCTGCATCTAAACTTGCCCCTTTCTAAATTTTATTTATTGGTGTGTGTTTTTCTTTTTGTAAATCGACCAAAGAATATAATAATATAAAATCGGTATTAGGGGCTTTTCTTAGGACGGTGGAGGCCATGTGTGCTGTGTCCCATTGGTGAAGCGACGGTGGCATTTGCCCTTCTGATTGGAAATGCTCAGGGGAGGGGGGAAGCAAAAATGGGGAGTCAAGGAGGGCAAGTTGGGTGAAGGGGGAGTGAGAAATGTCCTTATGTTAATCAGAGGAATGTTGGCAGGTATGACTTCAATAGCTGACTCACACGATAGCTGATCACACAAGGAGCAGCAACTGGCATTGGGCCAAAATTCAGGTAAGGAGAATCTCAGTACTATCTCTATTAAACTCCTATCCCCACCCCCACCCCGTTTCTGTTCTTTTGCAGTGTTGGGGGGGGGTGTCACTATTAGGATTGTACTAAACCCAATATAGCCAGGTCTGAGGATACAAAATGTCAGAGAAAGGTTGATTAGAATTCTATGTAAAGGGGGGTGGGGAGAGAGACCTAATTCTGAAGCCTGTATAGAAAGTCACTTGCAGCTAACTGCTTTTCTTGCCCAATTTATTATGGTTCTCCCAGTCCTGGTTTAGAGGCAAGGAGCTATGTAGATGATTCATCCAAAAACCACAGGCAGTACTTCAGCTTCTGAGGTATTCCACTTTCCACTATTCCACTTTCAAGCGTATATATTATCAGGCAGAGATAAAGTAGTTACAGGATTGGGGAAAGCCTTGTTGACGAGGAAGGAAATACTGCTTTGTGAGAAAAATGTGTTGCACAGGTGATTGGAGACAATGACCTTTGTTAGAATTCCTGCTCCAAGATTGCAGCCATGGGATTGTTGTCTATCACATGACGGTGATATGTTTTGACTCCTCAGAGTGGGAAGTGACGGAGACAGGATGTTTGTGTTACTGTGTTCCGTGAAGTGGGACTATTGTTCTTTTTCTCTTTGCTGTCTGATGCTAGAGAGAGAGGGAGCCATGTTGCAGTGCTCCGTGTGTGATTATATGTAAATAAAGTAGATTAGCCAAAATGCCGAGTTGCTGAGATCTGTCATGCACATGATGCGCGAACTCTGCGGATTCCTAAGTGTGCCGGTGTTGGTTGGCATTGGTCGCTGTGATGTTCAGGCTGAAGAAAGCTTATGAAGCTCCCGAACGATCGACCAGGAGGGAGAGAACATGCCAGTCGGGCATGTGTCTCTGCCAGGGTCCTACTTGAGTGTAGGCTGAATTCCTGACAAGCTTTTCCAAGGAAGTGCAACTAAGACTACTTGGGGATAAACTCCATCAGTCATAATGTGTTTTACTTCCAAGCAGGTTTCCTTAGGATCAAACAGCTTGGCCAAATGCCTGTCTATTTGTAAGTAAGACCTGCTAAGTTCAATAGCCCTTGTTCCAGAATAAGTGAGTGCATAGGCTTGTGGCTGTGGCCTGTTTATGGCACTCCTTGAAAGGCAGCCTGTACTGTAATCTAAATCAAATCCATGCTCAAGGTTATGGCTGAAGGTTGAGTGATAAACATTTTACAAGGAAGAACTCCTCTGCCGGTGTCTTCTCCTGACTGAAAGCAAACATAATTAATTTGGACAAATGTTCTTTCCACAGCCGTTATGTAAATGGGGCCTGGCCGTGTCGCAGAAAACTTGAATTGAAAAGCAAATAAGAATGCAGGACACTGTACACATTTGCATTCTGTAGCAACCACTGCTAACAGGTGATGCTGTGAAACGGGGAATGTGGCTAATAAGAGCAACATCCACATTGAAGGGACACGGGTGGTGCTGTGGGTTAAACCACAGAGCCTAGGGCTTACTGATCAGAAGGATGGCAGTTCAAATCCCCATGACGGGGTGAACTCCTATTGCTTGGTCCCTGCTCCTGCCAACCTAGCAGTTCGAAAGCACGTCAAAGTGCGAGTAGATAAATAGGTACCGCTCCAGCGGGAAGGTAAATGGCATTTCCGTGCGCTGCTCTGGTTCACCAGAAGCGGCTTAGTCATGCTGGCCACATGACCCGGAAGCTGTATGCCAGCTCCCTCAGCCAATAAAGCGAGATGAGCGCCGCAACCCCAGAGTCGTCCGCAACTGGACCTAACGGTCAGGGGTCCCTTTACCTTTACCTTTTACCACATTGTTACTTATTTATTACTATTTGTTCCTTGTATTTATTTCCCACCTTCCCTTCAATGAGCCCATGGTACATGGTCTTCCTCCTCCTCTTCCTCTTCATAGAACTGGAAGGGTCATCTAGTCCACCCCCCAATCTCAGCTAAAGCATCCATGACAGATGGCCATCCAACCTCTGCTTAAATACCTCCAAGGAAGGAGAGTCCACAACTTCCTGAGGGAGGCTGTTCCACTGTCTTTTTTTTTTTTTTAATAGGTTTTATTAGTTTCCATCAAATTATACATTTCATCCGGAATTACAACAAATCATATATGTTTTGGACTTCCTTCAGCGTCTCTGACAATCATCCATATTTATACCTTTAGTACACATTCCCTTCTTTCGTATTGCCAATATTCCTCCTTACTCCTAATATTTCTAATAAACAATACTTATTTGTTTTTTACAGTGCCTCTTGAAATCCCACTAGCGTTGTGTTAACACCACATGTATTTTTCAGATAGTCCACAAATTTTTCCCAGTCCTCAGTGAACTTTTGATCTTTACTATATCTAATTTTCCCAGTTAATTTATCCAGTTCTGCATAATCTGTCAATTTTAATCTCCATTCTTCTATCGTCGGTATCTCCTCTGTTTTCCACTTCTGGGCCAACATAATTCTGGCTGCCGTTACTGCGTATTGGAAAAGCTTACAGTCCTTTCTTCTTATGTCCTTTCCTACAATCCCTAAAAGAAAAGCTTCCGGTTTTTTCACAAAAGTATATCTTAACATTTTTTTCATCTCATTATATATCATTTCCCAAAAGCTTCTCACCTTCTTACATTCCCACCATTGATGAAAGAACGTCCCTTCTTTTTCTCTGCATTTCCAACATTTGTTATCAACCTTATACATTTTTGCTAATTTTACAGGTGTCATATACCATCTGTAAAACATTTTCATCACATTCTCTTTCAGTAACGTACAAGCCGTAAATCTTATGTTCTCTTTCCACAATTTTTCCCATTCTTCGAATTGAATGTTGTGCCCCACATCCCTTGCCCACTGTATCATTTCCGATTTGACTTCTTCATCCTTAGTATACCATTCTAACAATATCTTATACATTTTTGACAGAATTTTGTACTCATTATTTATTATGTCTTTTTGGAAAATTGATTCTTTTTCAGCATACCCTTTGTCCTTCAAATCTTTTTTGAATATTTCATTTACTTGGAAATAATGCAGCCAATCATTCATATACTCTTTAACTTGTTCATATGGCTTCAATTTCCATTTCCCTCCTTCACTGATTACCAATTCACCATATGTACCCCATTTTTCTCTCATATTGATCTTCTTGAGGCTGTTCCACTGTCAAACAGCTCTTACTATCTAAAAGTTTTTCTGCATGTTTAGTTGGAATCTCCTTTTTTTGTAACTTGAAGCCATTGGTTCGAACCCTACCCTCCAGAACAGGAGAAAACAATCTTGCTCCATCTTCCATGTGACAGCCTTTAGATATTTGAAGATGGCTATCATATCTCCTCTCGGTCTCCTCTTTTCCAAGCTAAGCGTACTCCTTCAAGCATTCATTGTAAGGCTTGGTTTCCAAGACTTTTTCTTTCTCATTGTTATCCACACAACAAACCTGTGAGGTAGGTTAAGAAGCTGTGACTGGCCCCAGGTCATAGAATAGAATCATAGAATCCTAGAGTTGGAAGAGACCACAAGGGCCATCGAGTCCAACCCCCTGCCAAGCAGGAAACACCATCAGAGCACTCCTGACATATGGTTGTCAAGCCTCTGCTTAAAGATCTCCAAAGAAGGAGACGCCACCACACTCCTTGGCAGCAAATTCCACTGTCGAACAGCTCTTACTGTCAGGAAGTTCTTCCTAATGTTTAGGTGGAATCTTCTTTCTTGTAGTTTGGATCCATTGCTCCGTGTCCGCTTCTCTGGAGCAGCAGAAAACAACCTTTCTCCCTCCTCTAGGTGACATCCTTTTATATATTTGAACATGGCTATCATATCAACCCTTAACCTCCTCTTCTCCAGGCTAAACATGCCCAGCTCCCTTAGCCATTCCTCATAAGGCATCGTTTCCAGGCCTTTGACCATTTTGGTTGCCCTCCTCTGGACACGTTCCAGTTTGTCAGTGTCCTTCTTGAACTGTGGTGCCCAGAATTGGACACAGTACTCCAGGTGAGGTCTGACCAGAGCAGAATACAGTGGCACTATTACTTCCCTTGATCTAGATGCTATACTCCTATTGATGCAGCCCAGAATTGCATTGGCTTTTTTAGCTGCCGCGTCACACTGTTGGCTCATGTCAAGTTTGTGGTCAACCAAGACTCCTAGATCCTTTTCACATGTAGTGCTCTCAAGCCAGGTGTCACCCATCTTGTATTTGTGCCTCTCATTTTTTTTGCCCAAGTGCAATACTTTACATTTCTCCCTGTTAAAATTCATCTTGTTTGTTTTGGCCCAGTTCTCTAATCTGTCAAGGTCGTTTTGAAGTGTGATTCTGTCCTCTGGGGTGTTAGCCACCCCTCCCAGTTTGGTGTCATCTGCAAATTTGATCAGGATGCCCTTGAGTCCATCATCCAAGTCGTTGATAAAGATGTTGAATAAGACCGGGCCCAAGACAGAACCCTGTGGCACCCCACTAGTCACTCTTCTCCAGGATGAAGAGGAACCATTGATGAGCACCCTTTGGGTTCGGTCAGTCAGCCAGTTACAAATCCACTGAGTGGTAGCATAGTCAAGACCGCATTCACACAGAAGTATCATGGCTGTGGCAACTTGACCCCTGGTTTCCTAGGTCCTAGTCCAGCACCCGAACCACTACACCATCTTGGCTCTCAATTTTCAAAATAAATGAGAATGGCCCACATTACCTTTATTACCAGGTATATATCAGGATTCCTTCAAACTGCTAAGAGATTAAGGAGATCAGAAGAGAAAGGGGAAACATAGAAGGTGGCTTATAGATGTGATGTGCCCACTGATGGTATAATTATTTCCTTATTTTCCACTTATGTATTTTAAAAATAATATTTTGATCCTACCTTTCAGGTTATAGAGCTTTCCATGGCAGTTAATAAAATCACAGTAAAATCAAAACAAGACATTAGGATCTTTTCCACAGTACCATAGTTACAACCCTAAACTCACCTGCTAGGCAGTGATTCCCATGGAGCTTTGCTAGAATTACTTCTGAGTAATAAATGGTGAGGTTCACACTGTACCTCTTCTTAGTGTTGGCTGGATAGGCCTAAGAGACAAAAAATGTTATGTGTATTGGGGCCTTGGTTCGCTACTATCTCTCTAAACTGGAAAAACAAAGATTGACCTCTTGTGGTTGCAGGAAATAAGATGGCCGCATTGTTACATAGAGCACAGCAATTCCATGTACTGCCACAAATTAACGAAATGAGGAACAAATTCCAACAACGTTTTCAAGGCAGAGTCTTTGGTGTCACTAACCAATGTTGTCCACCTAGGGCCAGACATGACATGGGAAGCCCATGACGTGGTGTTTAAGGAAGCACTGTAATGTTTCCTAAACTTGGGTCTCCAGCTGTTTTTGGACTACAACTCCCATCATCCCTAGCTAGCCGGACCAGTAGTTAGGGATGATGGGAATTGCAGTCCAAAAACATCTGGACACCCAAGTTTGGGAAACAGTGCTGTAGAGCATGATTTGTATGTGCATATGTGTGTTGGTAAAACACAACGTAGCAAATGTAAGCTTTTAATCTAGACTCCTTAATATAATTGTTCCTCTGACAGATCTAGCTCCTTCCATTTTGAGGAAAATTTTCTAATCTTTCTTGCACCAACACATTTCCCTATTGTTCCGGTGAAGGTGCACTTCAGAGGGCCCCGTTTACTTGTTAAGGATCTACCAGCTTAATTTTCTGATTTATTTTTTCCATTATTGATTGTGTGCTGCGGCTCAGCCTACAGCTGGGTTTTCCCAATTTCTCAGCCAAAGATGTTGCCATGGCAACAGCTGTGAGGGGGGAGGGTAA
The DNA here is from genome assembly GCF_027172205.1 of Podarcis raffonei. NCBI lineage: Eukaryota > Metazoa > Chordata > Lepidosauria > Squamata > Lacertidae > Podarcis > Podarcis raffonei. Next base: position 14,761,783 of record NC_070618.1, read on the forward strand.
AAAAAAATATCACTTGGCTTTAGCATTGTGCCAACGTGTCACCGTTCTAAGCAGAACTATTCTCTTGAAATTGGATTATAAAACATTCTTATGACAGAGACATGCTCAGATGTTGTGCTCCTTCCTGAAATCTATTCGCAAGCATCTCCTGGAGGATCTCTCTGCCTCTCATACGAGAGCACGTTACTTCAGTTTAGCTAGAGAGAACATTATTATAATAATGACTTTATATATAGTGCCGCAAATTATGGAGCACGGCACAACTCATCGATTGTGAGTTGGGTGGTTATTAACAGAGGGCTGGATTCTGAGTAACTCCAGTCATCTCTCCTTTTTAACAGTGAACTGAGGTGATGAGTGACAACAGAATTGATTTAGCCCAAGCAGGGCTGCTGAGGAACAGAGAGGTATCAGCATTAAGTCTCAAAAAAACAAGAACAACCCAATAAAGGTAAAGGGACCCCTGACCGTTAGGTCCAGTCGCGGACGACTCTGGGGTTGCGGTGCTCATCTCGCTCTATAGGCCGAGGGAGCTGACGTTTGTCTGCAGACAGTTTTTCCGGGTCATGTGGCCAGCATGACTAAGCCGCTTCCGGCGAAACCAGAGCAGTGCACAGAAATGCCGTTTACCTTCCCACCAGAGCGGTACCTATTTATCTACTTGCACTTTGATGTGCTTTCGAACTGCTAGGTTGGGAGGAGCAGGGACCGAACAAGAGGAGCTCAGCCCATCGAGGGGATTTGAACCGCCGACCTTCTGATTGGCAAGCCGTAGGCTCAGTGGTTTAGACCACAGTGCCACCCGCGTCCCTGAACAACCCAGTACCCTCCTCCAAAAATCCTCCAGCCAAATGGGGACTGAGCATGGTCAGTAGCCACACAAATTTATTTTATTTCACTTTTCAAAAGAAATTAAAACCTAGCTGACTCTACCCATCACCTCCATGAAAGGAGATTGTCAAATCTAAAGTACTTGGCATAAGGGGGTTGGACTAGATGACCCAAGTGGTCCCTTCCAGCTCTGAAATTCTGTGATTCTATGTGGAAAGACTAGCAAAGGATGAGAAGGTCTGTTCAGGCAGAAGTAACTTTGCTTGTCAATTTATCCTCCAGGCTTCCAGCTATGCTCATTGCTTGATAAACCTACATACCCCACAAGGAAATCACATATATATACATTATTGCACTGATTCCTAATCCTGGGAGGAGCCCAGTAGCTGAGAGGGCAGCTGTATTCCCACAAGGAGCTCTTACATGGCTGGAGTAATCATGCGAGTGCAACCAATTGCAGGGGACTTGAAGAGAGAGCCCAGTGAACTTCATACATTGGTTTATCTTTATTTTATGCTGTTGTTAACCAGAAGGTTGGTGGTTCAAGCCAACCCAGAGACAGAGGTGGGCAGGATTACTGTCAGGAGTTCAGCCTACACTCGAGTAGGACTCTGGCAGAGACAATGCCCAACTGGCATGTTCTCTCCCCCCGGTCAATTGTTCAGGAGCTTCAAAAGCTTTCTTCTGCCTGAACATCACAGCGACCAATGCCAACAGACATCGGCACACTTAGGGATCCGCAGAGTCTGAACAGTTCGCATGACACACCTCAGCAACTCAGCATTTTGGCTAATCTTTATTTACATATAAACACACACAGAGCACTGCAATATGGCTCCCTCTCTCTTTAGCATCAGGCAGCAAAGAGAAAAAACAAAGGACAACAGTCCTTCAGGTGACACAAACATCTGTCTCCGTCACTTCCCACTTTGTGGCGTCAAAACATATACCATCATGTGATAGACAAAAATCCCATGATTGCAGTCATGGAGCAGGAATTCTAACATCCTCCCCCAATTCATGATCTGTGTTGCAGTCATCAGTGTAACAACAACAACCACCATACAGATGTAATACACACAGTATACCTCTGTATCACCCGTTCCACCCTTGGAACTACCTGCAACTGGATTGGCCTTAGGCCTTACCATCTTACACTTCTGATTAGTCTTGGCATCATAACCCTTCTGACTATCAGGAAGTCTCACACCTGGCTTTGTTGGGACTCGAACCCTAGTCTCGTTCCCCTCTACAGAATCGGTGTTGGCACACACAGCCTCTGGACATGGTCCGGCTTCCTTCTCCAAGAAAACAGTGTATACCCTTACAGCCTTTGGGCGTGGTTTCTTGTCCTTCAAGGACAAACCCTGTACTCCTTTTAAGACTCCGGGTTCCAAGACCTGTGTCAAGCCACTAACCACAGCTAAATCTGCAACAGCTGTGTTAGCAAACTCCTGAGCATACCTGGTGGGCATGTCACCCTTTGTAGCTCCTCCTGATCTGCGCATCTGGCACATCTCCTCCACTGTATCAGTGGAACTCACCTCAGTGCACCTGCTGTTTATAACAGCAACAGACTTAGTATCTAAGCCTCCAGCAATGGGGTAGCCTAGGAAAATACACCCCCCCCACTCTGCTCTGTAGGGAGATGGACTTGGGGGTTCTTTCCAACTCTACAATTATTCTACATGAACTTCTCTAGCAATGCTTACTGAAGAGTGCTATAGAAATTAATTAAATCCTTCTTAAGCAACCTGTAAAGGAGATTAGTAGAATTAAGACCATTTAAAAGACGGGGGCTGAGGTTGAGGGATAGTGGTTTGTTTAATGCTATCTACTGTAGTAAGTTTATGGGTGAGGTAAGATTTGAGCCCAGTGGTTTTGTGGTTCACAGAACTCTTGCTTAGCCACAATACTGTGCTAGTTATTCTTTTTTTATTATTCTCTCCTTGATCCCTCCCTTGATTTATTCAACTTCCCTTGTTTTCTGTTCATCTTTCCTTAGAAGTGATTAAGATATCTTTTGCGCGCTGCTGTTGGTTGATGGAAATTTATCGTTGTCATGGCTTAAGTATTGTTGGAGAATTTTTATATGCCTGTGGGTGAGAAGCAAGGAAGATGGTGCAGGCAGCATAAATTCTAAACAGAGAGAAATATTGATATGTGTATATGTGAGAGATACTTTGCCAAGAGCTCTAAACAAAACAAAATTGACAACAGTGACAGTGCTAAACTATCAGAGATGGGTGAAAACAATAAGTATTGACTTAAGTCCTGGTGACAAATGAAGAGTCTGCATGGAACCCCTGAGAAAAGTGTTTTGCTCTTAGCAACTGCAGCTGTTTCCTTCCTTGTGACAGTGTTGATTTACGGCGGCTTATCAAGGTATGTCTTCAGTGAGGCATAATGCTGATTTTACAGGGAGGAGGGAGACAATATGGATGTTACCAGAGCTATGCCAGGTTCTCAGACCTTTGGGCCAATGGCTAAACATGGAATTCATCAATGTTTCAAAGGATAAGGCAGGCTGGCCATGCTCCTGATGTGAGGATGGGCTCTCCTGTACAGAAACCATGTCTATACAATTTGTGTGCAACCTGTTTTCTGCAGCTCCTGTGCAGAGCAGCCAATCAATGTGTGGAGGTCAGGGGTGGTCATAATATTGATTGTCCTTGTGTGATGTATTCAGTGGTCTGTGTTTGCTTGAACTTGAGTCTGGACTAAGGAGTCTGAGCTCTTGTGTTCTGATTTGATACATGATGTCCAATCACAGAACATTCCAGGATGTGGGCCTCTGCCATTGGCCCTTGAACTCTGAGTCATGATTCGCAGCTTGGAAGTTAAGACAGCCAATCACGTTGGGAGTGGAAGTGGTCCAGGCTTTCACAAATGTATTTAAGCAGTTGCTTTGCCCCTGTTTCCCAGTTACATAGTTCAATAAAGGTTCTTGCTGTTATCACTGTGTCTTGCCTTGTGGGAACCCACCTACACTTCACCTTGCAACCAATCACCTGCACAGGACTTTACAGTCTGAACCAATAGGAATCCCAAGGCTTGAAACATACCCTCCAACATTTCTCCAGAGAAACTAGGGATGTCCTATTCAATAATAATTTGTTCCCCACCCATCTGACTGGGTTACCCCAGCCACTCTGGGTGGCTTCCAACACATATAAAAACATAGGCAAAGGTAAAGGAACCCCTGACCGTTAAGTCCAGTCACGGATAACTCTGGGGTTGTGGCGCTGATCTCACTTTATTGTCCGAGGGAGCCGGCATACAGCTTCCAGGTCATGTGGCCAGCATGACTAAGCCACTTCTGGTGAACCAGAGCAGCACACAGAAACACCGTTTACCTTCCCACTGGAACGCTACCTATTTATCTACTTGCACTTTGGCGTGCTTTCGAACTGCTAGGTTGGCAGGAGCAGGGACCGAGCAATGGGAGCTTACCCCATTGCGAGGATTTGAATCCCAAACCTTCTCATCGGCAAGCCCTAGGCTCTGTGGTTTAGACCACAGCGCCACCCATGTTATAAAAACATAATAAACCATTAATAATTAAAAACTTCCCCGTACAGTGGTACCTTGGGTTAAGTACTTAATTCGTTCTGGAGGTCCATACTTAACCTGAAACTGTTCTTAACCTGAAGCACCACTTTAGCTAATGGGGCCTCCTGCTGTTGCTGCGCCACCTTAGCAAGATTTCTGTTCTCATCCTGAAGCAAAGTTCTTAACCTGAAGCACTATTTCTGGGTTAGCAGAGTCTGTAACCTGAAGCGTATGTAACCCGAGGTACCACTGTACTGGGCTGCTTTCGGATGTCTTCTAAAGGATGTATAGTTACTCACCTCCTTGGCTCGGGGGTCAGATAACTCCATACCCTCCAACATTTCTCTCATGAAACTAGGGATGCACCAAGGAAAGGCAGGACATTCTGGGATCAAATCAGGATGGCTTCTGTAAATCCGGGACTGTTCCTGGAAAATAGGGACACTGGGAGGGTCTGTTGAAGTAGGCAGTCCTTAGTCACAGACTGGGAACTATTCTTTTTGGAGAAGGACCATAACTTGGTGATAGATCACATCTTTTACACCCAGAACATCAACCTCTTTCATTTCCAGGTAGGGCTGAAAAAGGCTCTTGTCCTGAAATCCTTTCAATGTAGATACTGAGCATTCATCAAGGGCTAGGTATACGGCAGCATCGTATGACTTGTAACCATAACCACACACACTGCAATAGGAATGTGCAACATCAGCCCCTGCCATTGAAAGGCAGTCTGAAGCGTTTGCATTGGTCAGGCCTTTGTCCCCATCCACCTCTAATTCTGAACCTTGGGCTCCCTATAGATAAGCTAATTAAACCTCTTTGGCTTGAAGAAGGGGCCTAATGTTTAATTGCTATGGTGACACGGATCATCAGGCAACAGAAGTTTGTATTCTCTTCTAGGTTATGCAAATGCAGCTCTCTTCTCTCTCACTGACTTATTTTTACTGCATGCCTTCCAGCTAATATATTCCCCTCAGTCGTCTTGCTGCCTGTGAGGAGCTAGAGAAAGACGTCAGAGCTATTTTGGAACTAATTTTGCCCCCACTCGCTTTGCATTTTCCTGAAGAATGTGTCAACCCACAACACTGCAACAGAGACATAACTGCCAGCGTTGGGCCCCTCTGTACTCAAAATGGCAGGAAGATTAGGGACTGCCTCTGTTGGCCCTCATGTACAACGCTACTTGATTTTTATCCCTCAAAAGTGAGGCTTGGACCGGTGCATTCCTCCATAGCCTTGACTTTACATCTTGAAAGGAAAGGGAGAGAAGCTCCACTGCGTCGTATTCAACTAAGTTTTACTCAGAATAGACCAATTGAAATTGCTGGACTTAACTTGGTCTTCATTTAATTGAAGACTAAAACTTAGGCAGCATACACACTATGCCTTTAAAGCACCCCCAAAGTATTCTGGGTACTGTAGTTTGATAAGGGTTGCTGGGAATCTGTGAGGGGTAAACTACAGTACTCGGAATTCTTTGAGGGAAAGATGGTGCTTTGAACTTGCTTTAAAGGTGCAATGTGCACACAGCCTTAGTTGAATGCCATCCTTAGCAGTGGTTCTCAACCTGTGGGTCCCCAGATGTTGTTGGACTACAACTCCCATCATCCCTGAACTCTGGCCTTCTAGCTAGAGGTGATGGGAGTTGTAGTTCAACATCTAGGGACCCACAGGTTGAGAAAGGCTGCGAAGATCAGTTTTGAATGTGCCTTTCCAATGTTTGAGTAGAGCAGGGGTAGGGAACAGTTAGCAGCAATAGGGCCATGTTCCCTTCTGGGCAAACTTTTGAGGGTCATTTGCCAGTGGTGAGCAGAACTAGAGGGAAGAGAGGGTACAGTAACATATAACTTCTGCCTTTCTACGGTAGGCTAGTTTCACACATTCACACAATCCTGTCTCCACCACCTAGGCAAAAAGCGTTGTCAGAGTTTAAGGGCACATTCCAGTCAGGCAAAAAACACTTAGGGTGCAAAGTAGGGTTAGTGAAGTGTGTAGCTTGAGGATAGTCCCAAGGGCCAGACAAAGAAGCACATTCTGAGGTTCCCCAACCCTGGAGTAGAGGACTGCATGTTTGCAATGCAGGCAAAATATACTTCTCTGGCAGGGAAAAATAATAATGATCTGCACATTCATTTCTGAAACGATGGCAGCTTGTGTGATTATTTTTTCGTGTGCATCCAGTTCTTTCTCATTATGTGTCTGTTCTGCACTGTGCAGTTTGACACAATGGCAATTGAGTTTGTGCAGCTCTTCCACATGCCAGGCAAGTAGCCAGTGTGATAAGGTGCCACCCCAAAACAAAAGCTGCATCTTTATGAGAGAACTCTGAGCCATGACAAACTTGTGGGTTCCATCTGCCAGGAATTAGCTGCCAGGAGAGACAAGAGCCTTTGCATTTTCTATTAGCGTGGTAATTAAGAGCTCCTCCAGACAACAGGTTTGTCGAGCATTCATCCTGATTTGCTTTCATGGAAGTTAGGTTACACCAGGTTTTTAATCAGGCGTTAGCTCCAATTTGTTTATGGGGTGATTATATGACAATGTTCACCATTCATTCTGATTTGCTTGTGGACAATTTTTATATCTTCCCATGAATCATTCATTCATCTCACACATTTCAGTGCCATCAAGTTGGTGGCTACTGCAACACCTGTGTTTTGCAACTCGGGTCTCCAGCTGTTTTTGGACTACAACTCCCATCATCCCTGACCACTGGTCTTGCTAGCTAGGGATGATGGGAGTTGTAGTCCAGAAACAGCTGGAGACCTAAGTTTGGGAAATACTGCTCTACACCTTGAGGGAGTCAATTCCATAGTGCAAGAGAGCTATTGCCCTTGTGGGATAAGCCTTTTAGGGTTGCCATATTTCAAAAAGTAAAAACCAGGACACCCCAAAAGTTGTTGACTTTTTTTTAAAGGAAACACAATTTTTTGATTGACTTGCCTAAGATCCAGGACAAAGCACCGTCTTTTGGAAATCCCTACCAGGTGCCTTTGAAATCCCAGTAATCTCCAGGAGAATCCAGATGTATGGCAGCCCTAGACAAGATTGGCTTTAGGTCTGACCCTGCAGTGCTTTTCTTACGTCCTGTATGCCATTGGCTTGGGTGGACTCTGTTGAAAGGCAAAGTAGATTGCTGTACTCTCCACCTTCTACAACTTCTTTTTGGCTGTTAGCTTGATTGGTAGGAAAGGTCAAGCATTTTGTCAGCCTTGGTACAAAAGCTTTTCCGTATGTTCGTTTATTCTCCCTGAGTGATTCCTGGAGATATGGAGAGAATGTTTCTGTAGAAGATGGTATTGTGCAGCAGCCAGATTTAGCATAGGAAGGAATGTGTTGAATGGGTTTGTGTTAAGAGGAAATTGTTTCCTTCCTGTGTAAGCTGCATTGTTCTAACCTTAAGGTGTACCTAATTAAAGCGTGTGTGCACGCGCACGCACACACACTGCACTGAATGATGTGCAGAGTGCTTGGCCTAGCATGCAGTCATTGATGAGCAGGTTAATCAACTTGCTAAATATGAAGCATGTATCCATTAACTATCTCCTTCCGCGGTCATTCACTAATCAGAATTGTGTTTAGTTTCCCCTGCTCATTCATGTGTGAGCAAAATCCCAACTGACAGAGAAAAGGCACCAAAAGGTCCATTCAGCTTTGCAAATTCTTAAAGTTAAGTATGAAAACAAACCTAATATGAGATATATGGAATGTTCACATTATGCCAGGAAACTTATTGCTGAGCAAATGGACATCGGAAGTTGTTTTCTACCAAATCAGACAATGGTTTATCTACTACCCCATTACTGTCCACTTCAACTGGCAACTGCTCTCTAACATCTCAAGAAGAGGTATTTCCTAGCCTGACTTTATGCAGTCTTTAAAAAGGAGAGCAATGCACAGTAAACCTTGGACTGTTTGCATACAAAAAATGTACTCTATCACTGAGCTATGGCCTCTATGCTTAATGTGATCCTTAGCTTGATGTTATCCCCTAGATCATCATGGTCAATATCAATGGACTATTATACTCATCCACTAACTTTTGGGATCCATTTTTGCAGCTTCCTTCTGTGATATGACTATAACCAACAGGCAATATTCTGACGTGCAGTTGGCATCCTTGTGTCTACATTACTGAGGAGGCACAAAGGGTTGTCACAGCATGCATGGCTGGAGGAGTTGGACCACTCCAAAGCTCTACCATCATAGAGTTAGGTACATGATGTACCTCAAGCAACACGGATCCAAGAAGGGGAAAGCTAGTCTCTTTTCACTTGCTGGTGTGACAAAGTGTGTGTTGCAGGAAGGGACTTGGAGCAGGTCACTGTTGTCTCTTGTTTCTCCAACTGGATATTTGTGTGTGTGTGTGTGTGTGTGTGTGTGTGTGTGTGTGTAGGAGAAATCAGTCAGTTGCACAGCAATTTCTGTTGCATTTCCCACAGTTCTGCAGACTGTGTTGCAATCTAACCTGGGGTGAGTCTGGTGTCCCCCGCATGATTATGACAATGGATAACTTGAATTTTGCATGTTTCAAATATTCAGAGTACTACAGCCATCCATTCTAAGGTAAAGCAAAGTGGACTGTATTATTAACTCTGTATTCCCCATGGCACCTTACATCAGGGCTTGTAGCAGGGGTGTGTGGTAGGTGCGGCTACCCCAGGTGTCTCCACTGAGGGGGGTGACAAAATGGTGGGCGGCACTCACCGTGGGGCCTGCAGTGCGCCCGAGCCATGCTGTCCACCCGCTGCCTCCCCCCCATCTGAGCGCGCCTTGCCCCTATGGGTTCTGTGTGCCCTATCCCATCCCTCCCTAAGGGCACTGTGCACCCCATTCTGTCCCTATGGGCACTGCATGTCTGGTCCTTATGGGTGCTGCACGCCCCGTCCCTATGGGTGCCGTGCGCCCTCTCCCTATGGGTACCACGTGCCACACCCCTATGGGCAGTTCGCCCCGCCCATGGTTCACCCCGCCTCTATGGGCGGTTCTCCCTGCCCCTGGGCGCACCACCCTAGGTGCCCAAGAGGTTTCCTTATGTGAGGCTTGTCAAAAACCACCTACCAAACTGATGGCCAGATTTCTTAGAGGCATGCCTGCTCAGGCTGCTGAGCACTGTGAAGGCACAGAAAAGCCTTGGGTTGACCTGGCATGGCCTAAATACCAGGACCCCGTCTTCTGCCCTTGACTGTACCCTTATTTTCCAGAGTTCTGAAGTGAGTTGCTTCCATAGATATAAAATTCTGTTGAGTTGGGAATCAATTAATATAGGGAAAGAATTTGAATCTCCTGAAGAGGCTCTGAGTCTCCTTCAACAACACCCATTTTACACCCTGGCTGTAAATACAGGCAAATTGAAATTCTGCTTTGCTTTCCATACACTCCACTATGTATAGTCTTTGACACCTGTCTTGTTAATTTGACAAGAGTGGTGATGCTGCTGTCAGCCATTCAGATCCTTTGCCCCATTGGCTTTCTAGCCTTGATGGCAGATCAATAATATATAGGGGTGCCACTGGCTGCACTGGGAGACCAAACATGTGATAGAACCCCAGGCCTTATCTCTGACAGCTCTGCCCCAGAGTATGGAAGAGACAATTAAGAGGTGATATGATAGCCAGCTTCCAATATTTGAAGGGCTGTCACACAGGTGATGAGCCAAAGATTGTTTCTGTGGGTAGGACACAAATGGAAGGGTTGAAATTGCAAGAAAGGGGATATTCCAAGATGCTGCTTGACAGTGGAACAGCCAAAATGTGGCAGACTCTTTCTCCTAGAGATCTTTCAGCAAAGGATGATGCTGGATTGCCATTTCTAAGGGGTGCTGTAATAGTGGGTTTCCTGCATTTGCAAGAAGCAGGAGTTTGAATAGTTCAGAAGTGGGTCACCCAGTCCAAATTAGGCATGCCCTACTGAGCAACTTTCCAGGGGTCACATGCAAGAACCAGAGGCAAAAGTGAGCAGAGCAACAAATGCAAAATTTTACCTTTGTACAATAGGCTAGTTTCCCACTATGCTCTCACACTCCCTCTATCTATTCTCCATTCAGGCAAGCAAGACATTCTCGGAGTTCAGGGACACAAGCAAAAAGCAGGGACAGTGAGAGGTGTGGCCTGAGGAGAGTCCCAAGGGCCAGGTCATGAATCTTGGAGGGCCACATTTGGTCCCTGAACTGGATGACCTTTGAGGTTCCTTTCAAATTATGTATTATGGCATGATATGCATATTTAAACCTGCTGTTTTCACATCACGCCTTCTCAGACACACAGACATGCAGAGGTTGAGGGGTGTTTTTTCCTTCCAGGCATGATTAGTAGCCATTTCCATGGCTTTGGGGCAACTGTGTGACTGTTCTAATTTTAATATTCCCCATAATGTGGCGATTCATACATTATGCTTTAAAAGTGCACACCTTGTATGCAAACAACCAGGTGTTGTTTGCCACTGTGTAGTGGGTGAAATGGCTCTGAATTTGCTGTGTGAGGCATTTTTAATGTTTCTTGTCAATATACAGAACTGTGCTGTTAGTAGTGTTAACTTTTTTAAAACAATTCTGAGAACTGAAGATTGTACACTGCTTTGTTTTTGAGAGAAAGGCAATGAACAATTGTCTTTTTAAAAAACCACACACCATCAATTGGTTCCAATGTCTTCTAAACAGGGCCGTCTTACTCATAGGCACTAGGGGTGTGGGGCACCCGGGTGCTGGGCTCTCTGGGGAGCCAGGCTGAGAGTCTGGGGCCCGAGAGATGAGTCCGGGGAAGAGCCTGTCCGTTGGTTGGAGCGCTGCGGCAGGCTCTTCTGTGGGCAGCTCTGCGCTGCAAATTCGGGGGTGACTGAGCTGGTGAAATGCTGAGGCGGCTGGCTGGCTCCGCTCTCCTGTGCGCCTGGGCAACCGGGGGGGGGGGCGCCAGGTGGATCTTTGCACCCTGGTGCCTGATATGCTTAAGACAGCCCTGCTTCTAAAGATGTACCATTTTACCCAGGCTTTCCCTGACCCTTAAGAATGGAGCCTGTTTTAAGTGTTTGAATCCCCTTATTCCTGTTTTATCTGCTTCTATATTGCTGTTTTTCTGGATTTAGGCTGTATTTTTAATGATTTTTTTTAAAAAAGTGTGGTGCTTAGAGATTTAAAAAATATTAAGTAGTTTATAAATGCTTTCAAATAAATAAATATGAATTTTAAAAAGAAAGAAAATATGAAGGAAGGATCATTAGAGGTCTCTTCTTCCTGGACTGGAACAGTGAAAATTACAGCTGAGCTGTCTGGAAATTATTTTTGTTTTTCCAATCCTTTTGTGAATAGTTCTTCACATTTTGGCCTTTTTAACAGTCTCACACAGTAGTGTGAAAGTGCAGGGAGCTGTGAGGTTGTCAGAAACTGTGGGGGTATGATCCTGCTCCAATCTTCTTTGGCTGTGCCCACTCCTGCTTTTAACTGCACTCCCCCTGATATGCCAAACGTTTCCATTATGGAATGCATTATAGCAAAAAAAAATATGTCTGGTTCAATGCCAGATTAGATCTGGAGCCTATGTAATTGACTCTTCTCTCATGAGAATATCCTAACAGGGATGCATCGCCTCCACAATGCTATCTCAGTTAACAAAATGTTAATAAATCCTTTGATGGAAGACACCGATATCCATCAGATCACAGAGCCAATAAAAGTGCATCTCTAGGTGATATCTCTCCTTGCCCTTTGGTTAAAGCTGGTTATCGTGGTTCCAGAGAAATGGAAGCGCAGAACAGTGTGACATTAAATGATGGGAAATCTTTAAGCTACAGTGAGTGTACAGGAAGATAGGAGAGAGGAAAAACTCTTCTTTGGCATGCTGTATTGGCATGTTCTACATAAAACTGAGCTTTTTTTTAAAAAAATCTAATTGCAGCCTTCCATCTTTTCTGTACTCTCTGAGGGAATGTGCACAGATGGTAGTTGCGTGTATGCGTTGAGGAAACGTGTCTACTGCTGCAGTGTATTGAAGAGGAAGCCGTGACAAATGTGTTCCGCTTTCTACACATTTTTATTTTTGAAAATGAATCTACACTCTCTTTTCTCGCTCGGTATTGTGTCCTTCACTACTGACCTGAATGATCACAGACCACAAACAAATATTTGCAAATGAGCAAGCAAAAAGGACATAAATATTATGCGTGCAAAATATCACACTTCTCCAAGAAAGCACTTTAATGGCAGTTAAATGAGAATTGAGCAAAATAGTTCCAGTGGCGTAGCGTGGTTTGCCGGTGTCCGGAAAACAAGACCCCTCTTGGCCTCACTCATGTGGTCCAAAGGAAAGCAGAGCAATACATGTGGTGCTGCAGGAGTTGCCGGAAGGAGGTGTACAAGGTATCATCCAATTGTCTTAGGGGACTCGACTCCAGATTTGTGTCAGGCGTACTCCTTAGCTTTTTCTCTTCCTGAAGATATCCCACAAGGATCAGAGTTGTTATCCTCCTGGATAGGCTACCTTCCCAGTTGGATGAGTCCCATCTGCCCCTCACATCTCTCTGCAGCACCTGCAGAAACCACCTCCTTGGCCCTTGGACCCACTATTGGTCTCTTCTGCTCAATCTGCCGGGGCCTGTCTTCACATGCAGGGGAAGTCATCAAGGTTTAGCTAGCCAGCTGAAGCTGTTTCCTGGAGTGTGGCTGACAGCTTCTAGGAGCCACTGGTGAGGGCTGAGTGCAGGGTGTGGACCAGAAATGGAGAAACTACCCCAGAGGGACACAGCATGTCCCTCACCAGAGGTACTACCCCTCCCCTTAGATGATGCATGTGTCATGAGACAAAAGTTCTTAAGAGCAGAAGCGGTAAGGCAAGGCCTACACAATCATTTCAAGCCTGCTAGCTGTAACTGTTAGCAGTAAACTGTCACGTCACTGTGACTCGTGACTCATCTTGGGTTCCCTATAAACGTAACCAGCCATCTCTCTGGGCCTCAGTCTGTCTTCAGAGTCTGAGTCAGTCTCGGCTCAGTATGTGAGTGTGTTGTTGCAGACAAAGTGGCTCCAGGACTCCAGTTAATCAGTAACTAAGATTTGTGCCTCTGTGAAGACTAAGATAGCTGCTATGAGCACTCTGTGTATGTTCTTTGACTATGCTGTTTCTGAACAAGTTTGTTTTCTCAAGTAAACTTTTATTCTGTTTATGAAGAAGACTGCTTGATTAATTTGCTGCTGTGCGACAGCATGTACATACGAAAGGTGCAGCTGATGTAGTCCCCTACAGATATGACTGAGCTACATTTGCCGTAATCTCTGACCACTAGCCATGCTGGGTATCTGTGGTGGGAGTTAAAGTCCAACAATGTCTGGAGGGCACTGTGTTTGCTTTCCCTGACATCTCCCACCAGGAACCAACTTAGAAGGCATTATTTTATGCATGCCTTCCATGTACTGTTTTTTGTAACTTACTGTATTTAACTTTTCTTTTAAAAAAAGTGTTGCCCAATTAACTGAGACACCTTTTAAATAAATTTCCATGCAAATTGATTAATTTCATTAATTAACTGCAGCCATTATATACTCTATATACATGCACACATGACTGAAAGCTATTAGAGTAATTTCACAAAGTCATGTTCTCTCTACATAATTCATATAGCTACAGTCTACCATCATATCCAGATTGAAAAACTGTGATTTTTAACTCGGGTTACAAAGCTGGATGTGAAACCTAGGGTTGCCATATTTCAAAAAGTGAAAATCCAGACAAAAATGTTCTTTTATTGCAAAATATCAAACAAAATTGAAGTTTTAGAGCTATTTTTAAGGAAATTCGGCAAAATCTAGAAATCAGACATGGGTTGCCATACATTCAGATTTTCAAGGACATTTCAGCGTTTTCCGCCCGGATACTGCTTCCAACTGCATGTTGGCTGCTTAGAAATCATTATGTGTTGCAAAGCATTCTATGGAAAGTTTTACAATTGCTATAATTTCACACAGAGCACAAGGAAGACCCCCTGGGCTGCACCATTACTGCTGGGTTTTAAGAGAGTGTGCCCCAGAATGTATCCAGAACTCTCATGCATGGAGCAGATCATCTGTGCGGGCCGAACTATCTTTCATTGAAGGCAGTTTCCATGACCCATTGAAGAACACCTGGTCAGCTTGCAGTCCAAGCCACTCCAGGGCTCCCTGGAACACATTCTGAAAACCTCAGCTGCCACCTAAGAATAAAAAAAGCATGCATATTAGCATGTGATCAAAGTCAGGGTGGGGGAACCGTATGCTGCTGTTTGTACACTTTTGTGTTCCAGAGCGGGGAAAACAAAGACGAGTTAGCTGTAGGAAGAGGGATTTCAATTTCATAAGCTAAATGGAGTGTGGATGGATCCGAGTGTAATAATTGACTTACCTCAATTGGTTTATTCAACCTTAAAGTTAAAAACCAAATGAGGGCTGAAATAGAATGTGCAAGATTTGTAACAGAGACGGCGGCATAGTAGGGCACAGTCTTAGGACATAGTAAGACATAACGGGAAAGCAGATCTCGCGTCAAATTCTGGACTTCTATCCAGTTTCACAAGTGAAGTGGGTAAAACATGCATGCTGGTGAGAACTGGATCCTGGCTCAGCTGTTAGTTTTGCCCTTTATCTGTGCTTTTGGCAGGCTGCATGTCCTATTTTAAAAAATCATTTTTGAAGCATAAACCTATTTTAAAATTTCCCAAGGGATGGATGACGCAGATCCCTGTAGATATCAATGGAGAAACCCAAGATTCTAATGTTCCTGGGACTGGACTGCCGCCAGTCAGCATTCTGTGCCCAAAGAGCAAGCTCAGTCTTTGTTGTGCTGTGCCCCCCTCCAATTTGCTGGGATGGTCTCCATTTGGGGGATCCAGCTCTGTTAAACAGCTCCCCTCATCCCTGACTGCATAGGGCCAACCTTTTAAGTTCAGCAGCTGCTCAGCTTCCATGATTGCGTTCAGCATCTTGAAAGGATAGACTCCCCCTCCCCTCTGCTTGCAAACCCCTCTGCTCCCCAGCAGTTGCATAGGTATAAATAAAACAAATGACGCTTAACACAAAATGAGGCGCCGCACCAGCGGTTTCTCCTCTGCCAAGAACCTGACCTGCACGACCTCGTACACCTGCTACAACTCAGCAGAGGAGCAACAAACATATTTATGTGCTGACACAGTGAAAAGCGTGTGCAGCATGAGAAATAATAAGCAAACCTTTACCTGAACCGTCTTGTCATTGCTGTCATCTTTCTTTCCAAAGGAAAGCTTCCCCGCCTTTCCCCCCAGTCCTGCTGCTTCTGCACAAAATGTCGAGGGACCAACTGTGCCTGCCTTCTGCTTTATTCCATTTGTGAGTCGAGTTTCCAAGATTTCTCCCGTTAGAGACTGCTGAGGTTGTGGGGGGCAGGTCAGGGTCCTTAATTTGGAGTCTCCCAGTTGGAGGGAGCCTGTTGTTGCAGGTAGAAGTCCCCCCACCCTGCTTTTTCAAGCTGATGAAAAGTTGGAGGGGTTTTTTAGTGCCAGTTAGAGAAAGGGCCTTAGTTTCTCATCAAAATGCAAGCAAAACATCTCATTCACACTCCTTGAACCAATACATGCGCTGAAGATACAAGGATCCTTCGAAATTTGCACTTCTCTGAATTTTGCAATGCAGTTTTCCAAACAATGTGTACAAAAAAATGTATACATTGCGGGGGGGGGTGTGCATTTAAATGCATGTGTGTGAAAATAACACATCGTATTAGTGACAACGGCATGCAAATGTGTATACAGAGAAATCTGCATTGAGATGCTCACAGATTCTCATGGTTGTTTTTTTTTAATGGAAATTACCATGGAAATGTGGGCAAGTAAAGATTGGAAAACCGAAAAAGTGAGAGAAACTAAAACAGACAGATCTATCCATTTCTAGTGCCACTCTGGATGTGTTCATGGAGAAAATGGGGCAGGTGGAAGTAAATTCATGAACTTGTGCATGTTGATATCATTGGATATCTTCTGTGTTATGCCACACAAGTATTGGATGCAGTTCTGATTGCTTGTGGAAGCTGGAGGGCTGCCATTTAGGGAGGGAACAGAGGGTATGGCCTCCCCGCTGCCATATTTCAGACTACAAGTGAGCATTCCTTACAGGGATAGGAAACCTATGACCTTTCAGGTGTCATTGGACAAATTCCCATCAGCCCCAGCCAGCATTGCCAACGGTCAGATGTGGTTGGAGTTGGTATCTAACAACATGTGGAGGGCCACAAACCCTCTCTGCCTTAGGAACATCTGTACAGTGGTACCTTGGTTTAAGAACAGTCCTGTTTACGAACGATTCGGTTTACGAACTCAGCGAAACTGGAAGTAGTGTCCTGGTTTGAGAACTTTACCTCGGTCTAAGAACAGAAGCTGAATGGTGGAAGGGCACCGGCAGCGGGAAGCCACATTAGGGAAAGTGTGCCTCGGTTTAAGAACGGTTTCGGTTTAAGAATGGACTTCCGGAACGGATTAAGTTTGTAAACCAAGGTACCACTGTATTTATGGTTCACATATTGCATGCCTACCCTTATGAACATCAAAACTCTCCTATGTACTTAGTATTCATGCTGGAAAGGCCAGTCCACTTGCTTAAAACCACACTGTTTGTGTCCTGATTCAATAGCTTTGGCAGTAGTTACTGTAAGATATGAAAAAGCCTTTAAAACAAACACTCTTAAAATGCATGGTTGTTGTTGCTGTTGCTGCTGCAGTCTGACCTTACTCCCCCCCCCCATGGTTATTAGTAGTAAAACAGCATAAACATAACAGTTTCTCCATGTCTGTACTTCACCAGGTTTGTTTTTTCCCTTGCTTTGTTTTCCTTGAGGGTAACAGAATGTAATTTTTAGTGTTGCACTAAGAAGATTTTAGCAGCTATTAACAGATTCATAATAAACCCTCCTTTGCTTCTCGCATTAGCATTTTCTCCCAGTGGAATCGCCACCAGCTTTTTCTCTATTTGGTTGGCAAAAACTTGGTATACTGCTTTTAATTCATTCTGCCTGTATTTCTGTATCTGTGGTCAAAGGCCTGAATATGTCCAAGAGGAGATCTTTAAATCATGCTGATACAGAGGGGACGAGGAGGAGATCAGAGCAGTCCAAATACACTGGCAGGAGCATCAGATTGTCTCTGTTAGTGAGTTTGCACTGCACTGACTGCCCCACCACTCTCCTTCCTGGTATGCAGCAGTGACCCAACTGTTAGGAGGTCGGCTGAGGGCTTCTGTCAAGACCACACCATCCACTACTGCTACACTGACAGGAAGAAGCTCTCTGAGATTTTGGACAGGGATTTTTCCCCAGCCATACCTGGAAATGCTAGGGATTCTGCCCAGAAACCACAGCCCTTTGCCTTTTCACTGGCCAGAAATAACTTGGTTAACTTTCAGAGTCATTTGGGTAAAATAACTGTAGACATTTAGCAATTACTAATTGTCTGATTTAGCAATCAGATTTAATTGGAGCGTGTTTTGCCCTTTGTACGGTACAGTTCTATTATGCATGCTGACACCGAGCTACTAATCCTGAAAATCCAAGATGTTTTGCTTGCACCAAGGAGGTTTTATTTGCACAACTGTACGGAATGAAACGCTTTGTGATTATGTAGGCTTTCTATTAAGATCTGATGAAATAGCTGTGATTATAGCACCTTCAACACATCATTAGCAAGATGCAGAAAGGAAATTGTTATTTTATTCAAGATAAACAAGATTTCAGAAATAGGTGCATTTTCAAAATACATGTGCAGGCAAATGGTTGGAATTACAGCATTTATGTACATGTAGTAAAGACGTGTACCTGCAAATGTAGGCTAGTGATAGGGGTGGCATAGAATTCTACAATGTAAAATTGACATTGAATTGCTGTTGGTGCAGTAGTTCTGTGCTGAATTGCAGTGCTAATGTTGGAAAGCTGTTAAATGAAAACCATGAATTATTGGAAGAGGATGGGAAATAGTCCCAAGTCTTCCAAATGCCCAGCCTCTCCAATCAACTCAGCCTATGTTAGGCAGTAGTTTTCCAATTACTATGGGTGGGATCCACGTGCCACAAATCCAACACAATGGTGTAACGTTGGAAAATGTTGGTCACTTCTCCTACCTAGGCAGTTATCTTTCCACAAGGGCCAACACTGATGCCGAAATCCAGCACCGCCTGAGCTCTGCGAGTGTGGCTTTCTCCCGATTGAAGTGCAGAGTGTTTGAGGACTGGGACCTTCACAGGTAAACCAAAATGCTTGTTTACAAAGCTATTGTACTACCAACCTTACTGTATGCTTGTGAAACATGGACCACTTATAAACACCACCTCCAACTCTTCGAAAGATTCCATCAACGGTGTCTCTGAAAATTTTTACACATCACTTGGGAAGACAGGCGAACTAATATCATTGGAAGAAGCAAAGATCACCAGTGTTGAAGCAATGATTCTTCAACATCAACTTTGTTGGACTGGTCATGTTGTGCGGATGCCTGATGATTGTCTTCCAAAGCAACTACTTTATTCCAGACTTAAAAATGGGAAGCATAATGCTGGTGGTCAACAAAAGAGGTTTAAAGACTGTCTCAAGGCAAATCTTTAAAATGTAGTATAAACACTGACAACTGGGAAGCACTGGCCTGTGAGTGCTCCAGTTGGAGAACCAAAGGTGTCATGGGCTTTGAAGACACTCAAACTCAGGACGCAAGGGAGAAACGTGCTAAGAGGAAGGCACGCTTGGCAAATCCACACCGTGATCAACTCCCGCCAACTCCCAATGTCCCCATTGTGGAAGGATGTGTGGATCCAGAATTGGCCTCCACAGTCACTTACAGACTCATTGTTAAAACCGTGTTTATGGAAGACAATCTTACTCGGCTATGAGTGATCGCCAAAGAAGATATTTGTGAGGTGAACAGGAATGGGCACCCCCTCCCTTTGATAAAACACGTAGTGCAACATGCAAAAAGGTTTGCAAAAGTGGGGGAGAGATGTGTATGGACACATGAAGCCTTCTATCACCTGTTACTTCTCCAACAGCTGCATCACAGGTATTTCACATCATCTGTGAAGTGAGAAACTCTGAACACTCAAACTGACTATATATTATTTGCTTTACACGATGGAACTTTGAGGGATTCTATCTAATTTGCAGTCTCCTAACTCTCCTTTACTTCCTGCGATACTTGAAGGTATCCAGATGTCTCTCTCCCTCTGAAAGTTTCAGGCCACCTTTAATGAGCAACAGTCAAAAGATTTTATTAGCACTACATACATGTCCCAGGAGAAGATTAAATACCAGCCTGATCTTTCAAATGCAAAGAGTGGGGGAAGGATACCACTGCTTGAATAATCCATTTCTCTGACAGTCCATCAAATGGAAACTTCTGGGATTTCTTCAGACAATTATTTTATTACCATTTTTTAAAGCTATGGTTTCAAAGGCTTCTTTATGCTTTCCTCCTTTTTCATGCAGATAACAATCCAGGTCTCTGTGGCAGATTTCACATGAATAAATGTGAAGACTTTGTGACACAACCAGCAGGGCCAGCTCTGGGTGTGAGGGGCCCTGGAACAAAGTTGACCCCTGTCTCTGTTGATGGACTTCCTCAGGCTTACCTAGTGGTGGCAGGCAAGGAGGAGAACAGTGCTCGGAGCACTGAGCACAACCAGCAGGAGGTGCTTGAGCCCAAATTCCCACAATGTCCTGGAATGTTGCTATGCTAGAGGACAGTGCTTTTTCTCTCTCTAAAAAAAATGTTTAGGGGTACTCAAGAAAATCACCATTTTATAGTTCAAATCAGGAAAAATAAATACAGTAAATGGACAAAAGTACAAAGAACACACATTACAGCTGACAGCTCACAGTAAATTCTTCACTGAAAACTTCCATGATGAAAAATAGTAATTTTCCTACTCATATTGAAATGCTGCCCCTCAATGAAGCCAAACTTTCATCAGTAAAACCACCACACATCCACATTCCACGCTGCTTGACACATTAAACACTTGCTTCCGTCTGAGACTCAGGAAACACCAGGAAAGGAAATGAAGCTGCCATCAGAGGTGGTAACAATGAAACTGACCAATCACTGTGCTAGATTCCAACTCCTACTTCACACATTAAACGCTCGCTTCCATCTGAGACTCAGGGAACACTGTGACAGGAAATGAGGCCGCCATTGGGGGGTAGCAATGGAATGATGATTCATTGTGCTAGAGAAGAAACTAAAAAATTAACTTTTAAAAGTTTTTTCTCCCGTTAGATTCACAAAATGTTTAGGGGTGTGTGTACCTCTGCGTCCCCTCAGAAAAAAGCACTGCTTGAAGGATTGTGGGAAATTAATATGGCATCTAATCTCAGCCCTGGAGGGGGGCCACTAGGGGCGGATTGGAAGATGGCCGACAATAGCATCTCTCCGACCCACACGAGGTAATTAAGAGGCTGTGATGGGAGCATGCAGCCTCCCTGCCCCCCCAAGGAAATGGGGGGGCTGCCCTTGCCTGCTGTGCCCATATACCACCCCCGAACTAGAGGGGGTGGGGGCACTAGGCAGAAAGCCCTTGTGTGGACTTCGGCTCTCCTGGACGCTGTCTCTGATTCGCGCCACTAGCTGCAGCCACTTCAAAAGAAACAATT
The DNA here is from genome assembly GCF_027172205.1 of Podarcis raffonei. Classification (NCBI taxonomy): domain Eukaryota; kingdom Metazoa; phylum Chordata; class Lepidosauria; order Squamata; family Lacertidae; genus Podarcis; species Podarcis raffonei. The sequence goes on from NC_070618.1 coordinate 14,782,782, forward strand.
AGAAAGAAGCAAATGCACATATTTCAAGGAAGAATGGGGAGTAAAGACTGCTAATTGAAGGGATATCTGAGAAAGAAGACGGGTCGGATAAACAGGAATATATCATGAGAAGACACATCAAGGCTCGGTATGTCGGCAACGGGACTGGATGGGGGGGGGACTTTCCTTTCTTTCTTCTATGTGATTAACCAATAATCCCCCCCCACAAGTCAGAAATGCTGCTTAAATGACTTAAACTGGATGATTTAAGACTGTGTGGAGATAATTTCTAACCAAAGGCATGCTTTAAGGAGATCGTGGAAAAGTACAAGAGCTTTGGGATGACGCAGTAAAAAACAGCATCGCCATTTCGGCAAGTTCTGTCGAAAGACTTATGTCTGGGAGGAGGAATGCATTTGTTTTCATACAGCGGGCGAACCTCCTCAGAGGACTAAAGAAGGCGACAGATTTATGAAGATTAATGATGGAAAGAGTGCTTTTATTTATGGAAGTGATGATACATGGAAACCATCTCGATATGGTTATTGGACGAACGGAAAAATTCACACAGGATTACAATTTGTGTTTGCCTGCTTAAGGAGATTATCAGAAGAGATCACAAAGAAAAAAGAAAAATATATGAGATGTGGAAACAGCAAGATAGGACTGGATTGAATTGTGAACATTATTTGGACAGATTTGTGGACATTAACGCAGCAGCAAGAAGATGATTGGAATCCCCTTCGGAACTTGAAATATGGGTACCCCCAACAAAAATTTAAAATTCGGCTTTGTAATTCGGAATTTATGTGATGTGATGTGATTTGATTTGATTGGTCGGTTAATACAAATTATTTTTTTTAAAAAAATCTCAGCCCTGGAGTGTATGGCATGGTGGAGTGGTGTTGCTCCCCTGACCTCCCAATAGCTGACTTTCTGCCACTCACCAGCAGGCAGGGAGCTTGGAGCGTTCAAACCCATGGGGGGAAAGTGGCTTATTGGCTCCGCTGGTGCATTTGCACCATGCCAACCCGCTGCCACCTTGTCCCTTCCCAGTAAGCTGTTGAGAGCTCAGAGAAACTCTGCTGTCCCACCACACACCCACTACTGAAAAAGCTGTATTTTGCTGCTCAAATCATTAGGTTGTACAATATTTTTATGTGGAAGGGAGGCAGGGGAGCTGACTCCTAGTGGGTGGACCATTTTGGGTTCCCTCAATATTTGTTTGGGGGGGGGCTCCCCCAATGTTCAAAAAAGTTGAGTCAGGTCAGAGGAGCTAGGAATGCAATGGCACTGCAGCTTCAGTGGCCAGCTCCTTCTCCTCCTTCTGCCACAGATAGGAAGGAAGGGCGAAGCAGTGGGTGGCAGCAGCAGCAGCAGCAGCAGCAGCAGCAGGAGCGCCAACCATTGAAGCTGCACTACTGCTGCATTCCTGGTTCCTCCAACCTGGCACAATGTCCTGACGCAATGTCACCACACATGTGATGTCATGCATGCAACGTCCCATTCCCCTCACAATCCCACTCACAAGTTGACACCTCTGAGGGGAGGAGTCCCGAGGAAGTCACAGACGCTGCCTGTTCTTTGATGTCACCTACGCTTGGTGTGATAGTCTAAGTGGTTGCATTCAGGCTCTGCAACCCACATCCTTTCTCTAATAGTCTCCCGCCAGCAGTTGAAGGCTTAAAAAATTTAGACAGGGTTTGGGCCTGTTGGTCTGATTTGGCCTTTCTGCTCCGATGGTGTTGCTTTGCCTTTTGTGTCAGTTTCCTTATCTGCTCATTTTATATATTTCTCTTTTTTTAGTTACACACACACACACACACACACACACACACACTTTTTATTGTAGCTAGTTTGGGATCCTAGTGCAAAAAGGCTTTTAACACCACAATGACACCCCTACCTAGCCATGGTGTGTTCCATTTTGTGGGTGTGTATGTTGTATATTCTGCAAATCTTTCCCCATCATGGCTATCCTGCAAATGAGGTAGAGGTTTTCCTGGGAATTCCTCGGTTGGACTCTAATCCTTGGAAAGCCGATAGGTAACTGTTACAAAGGCTCATTCCCATGAGAATGCTCAGTGCTGGCTTTCTCTACATTAGTCATAAATAAACAAGAACTGGGTGCCCTGAGGCATGGAAAGATAATGATGCAAAGGGTCAGGGAGCATCATGCCCCTTATAATAAAATTTCAAGTCGAGGCCCAGGAGCATGGGAAAGCCAGGAGATCAGAGGGGGTGATGAAAAATCAATTACCACTGGGAATTGTTTCTGGCCTGGCTATGTAAAATGAGGCTATTTAATAAGTGCAAGAACAAGACGTAGGCTTCTGGTTTGCTCAAGAAACCATTGCTATTAGCCCTCTACTACTTGAGGCTACTTGTGATATAGCTCCCAACAAATATAGTTGTACCAGCAGCAAGTGATAACTTTGATTAGCAGCTTCAGGCTCTCCTGAATTACTTTCGAGACTCAGAGTTCAAAGGATGGAACCAGATAGCAGAGTTGGATTCAAAAGTGGTCTAAGAGAACCAGAAGTCCAACAGGAATCCTGTTTAGACCCCAGGACAATATCTCTGGTTGTTTGTAATGAAGTCTAGGAAATACAGTCATACCTTGGTTCTCAAACAGCTTAGAGGAGGCGGAGCTGGAGCCGCAGCATTAAGCTGCTAAACACGCCCCCCGGAGACACCTGGTTGGCTGCCTCTGGTGGGCGTGGGCACCAGCCAGGTGAGGAGGGGCGGGGGCTAAGGCCCCCGGCCAGGGGCGGAGCTCGGGCTCCCGCCCACAACCACTCCCCTCTCTTCCAGGGAGGAGAGTCTTTCTCGAACGTTTTGGCTCCCAAACACCGCAAACCTGTAAGGGACTGTTCTGGTTCGTGAACTATTTTTGGAAGGCGAATGTCCGACGGGACTTCTGCGGCTTCTGATTGGCTGCAGGGGCTTCCTGCAGCCAATCAGAAGCCACACTTTGGTTTCCGAACATTTTGGAAGTCGAACGGACTTCCGGAACAGATTCTGTTTGACTTCCAAAGTATGACTGTAATGGGCAAAAAACCTGAAGGACAGTCCCTTTGAGTATTCAGTATTTGAGGTGGTTTTTTGTTTGTTTTTTAACTATACTAAACACTGCAGTCACACCTCATTTTTCATCAGGGGGGTAGTGATGGTATACAAATTTTGTTTTTATCTAAACAATGCAAATGTTTGATGGGGTGGCTGCTCTCCCCTCACCTCCCGAAATCTCAAATTTCAGTTGAGTCGATTAAGCTACACAAGCAAATATCATAAATTAGAGGACATTTGGCACAGCCCTAAGACGTAAGGGCGCCTAACTTTCTTTATATTAGTTTTAGTTCCAAGGCATTCTGTAAGCTTTGCAAAGACACTGATTTATTAGCTTCATAAAAGACCTGAGGCTACTTTTCTCGATCCTATTATTTATATAGATTTCTCCGGTGTCAATGCCCGGAGATTCCCTAGGGCAGTTTACAGCAGTTTATTTAAAGAAAAACAACAACAACAAAAGGCCAGGGAAAGCAGCCTGAAAAAAGCAACAAATTAAGCCCAACGATAACTAAATATTTCAAATCTGGATTATGTATTCCAGCATCAGATAAATTTATCTGCCAAAGAAGGGGCAAACCCCTGTAAGGGGGTTACTATGCGGGGAGAGAATGTGAGGGCTGAAGGAGGGATTAGATGCACTTACAAAATGTTATTCCTAGATCTGGAGTGGCAAAATGGCAGCTCTCAGTCTAATTTCATATGGTGATGGGGAACTCAGTTGGAGAGGGGGAAATGGAAGGGAAATCTGAAATGGGAGGAGCAATGGAAGGAGGATGCAGAAAAGGGAGGGGGGAGTCCTCTGCTACATATCAGCCCAGACTTCTAGCAAACAATAACCTGTCCCATCACCAGAAGCATGTTGGGCAGAAAAGAAGAGGGGGGGAGAGAGGGGGCTGTTAGAAAAAGTGTGAAAGAACACAGAGAATGAGAGAGAAAGGATAAAATGTCATTCATTAAAATGTCAATAATATCAATAGTGGATTTTCAAAAATATGGTAAGAGTCTTCCCTGTATATAATAGAGCACCTGTTAATAATAAATTTTGTGTCGGTTCAGGTCCAATTAATTTTGAGTATTTATGCACCCCTGAGAATCTTGCACTGAAGGTAGCAGAAAATGTTCCAAACAAATAAGCAATAAATAAATATGTTGCACATGTAAGTGTGTGCCATCCTTCAATTCAGCATTGCAGCATCGTTGTGCATGATGAAAAGTACTACTGCATCTCAGACTAACCAACCACACCGGAAAGTTGTGAGGATAAATTGGGATTATCTCACTTAAACCATCCTGAGCTTTCTGGAGGAGGGGAAAGATTCGCAAGTAATCAGCATTTAAGGATTGTACAGATTCTGGAAGCTCTGGTGATAAAATACAGAAACATACTGTGAAGAAAATGCATTCTTTTACGTGCCTTTGTGTGTGAGTGAGGAGGCAAAAATATGTGTTCAATCTGTTTTCAGTGAGTCGTGTGTGTGTGTAAAATGCAACTTACTCTTTCTCTCTCTGAATGGGGAGAAGGGAGTTTGACAAGTGTCTAAACAACAGAAAACAAGGTTATATTGTTTTATGCACATATAATGGAAAATTGGTGTTTTACCATAATCTGCCCAAAACCTGAAATTACTATGCAAGAGAAAAAAAGTGTGTAATAATAATAATAATAATAATAATAATAATAATAATAATAATTTATTATTTGTACCCCGCCCATCTGGCTGGGTTTCCCCAGCCACTCTGGGCGGCTTCCAACAAAGATGAAAGATACACTAAAATGTCACATATTAAAAAGTTCCCTGAAGATGTCTTCTGAATGTCAGGTAGATGTTTATCACTTTGACATCTGATGGGAGGGCGTTCTACAGGGCGGGCGCCACTACCGAGAAGGCCTTCTGCCTGGTTCCCTGTAACTTGGCCTCTCGCAGTGAGGGAACCGCCAGAAGGCCCTCGGAGCTGGACCTCAGTGTCCGAGCAGAACGATGGGGGAGGAGACGCTCCTTCAGATATACTGGACCGAGGCCGTTTAGGGCTTTAAAGGTCAGCACCAACACTTTGAATTGTGCTCGGAAATGTACTGGGAGCCAATGTAGGTCTTTCAAAAAATAATTGCATTATTTTTCTATCCCCACATTTAATAATGGCAAGAAATGGTCATGATTATACTTCTCCCCCAATAAGACCCTTAATATCCTATATGCTGCTCCACTGCACAGAGTGCCTGGTAGACTTATTGGTCAGACTGAAAGGGAGCGAAAACAGCAACAACATTCGGAGCAGTTTGAAATTTCTGAAGCAGGCATGACCAATGTCCTCAGTTCTGGTTTTTAAAAGATCCAAACCAAATGGAATAAAGGATAACCAAAATGATCTGGAGGCTGGAGCGACTCCCCTACGAGAAATGGTTACAGCATTGGGGGCAAAGCAGTTGCTCTCCTGCTGAGCTATTTGTTGTATTTTTCCCAATGCCTGCTAAAAACCAGACATGTCACCATTTTGTCTGTTTTATGTGATTTCATTATGTGCACTGCTTTTACAGTCTGTTTCTATTGCTAATTTTAAATTGATATTCTGCACTGTTTTATGCGGACCGCTTGGAGATTCCTTATTAAGTGGTAAATAAATCTTGCCGTCGCTTTCCCCCCACAATGCCAGCAAAATGCTGCAGCCTTGATGCAAGAGAAGGAAGTTCAAGGAGGCAACACCGGCGTTTCTTTTTCCTTCTGGCAACAAAAACAAACAGTCCCCTCCCAACCCCACAACCCCTGCAAATTGGAACATTGTTGTGTAGGAACTGAAGAGCAGCAGTTCTTTCCTTTCCTAAAGCAGTGGTGGGCAGGTCACTTGACATCCTTGCTAGGAGCAGCTATGGAAGAAGAAGAGAAGAAGAGTTTGGATTTGATATCCCGCATTATCACTACCCGAAGGAGTCTCAAAGCGGCTAACATTCTCCTTTCCCTTCCTCCCCCACAACAAACACTCTGTGAGATGAGTGAGGCTGAGAGACTTCAAAGAAGTGTGACTGGCCCAAGGTCACCCAGCAGCTGCATGTGGAGGAGCGGAGACGTGAACCCGGTTCCCCAGATTACGAGTCTACCGCTCTTAACCACGACACCACACTGGCTCTCACTGGAAGATGAGAGTTTAGATGCTCTAAACTACTGGGAAGCATTCCCCCCCCCATGTGATTTGAATTTATGAACAAGGGCATTCAGAAGTCTTCTGTCAAGGTCTTCAAGCTGGATTCCTCCCCAGCATCTCCCATTAGTCACACTTCAAGGAGCAGCCAAGTGCTAGTTACCTAGTTGTTGACCACAGCCTCATTTAATGATACTCTTTCCCACGAAACCTCCAGGAGAAAAAATTAAAAAAGCTCTCATCTTCACAAGGTGCTCTTGAGAAGTCCTGGGCCTTCTGCCAACAGGTTTATTTCTTGACTGATCACAGTGTTTTGAGACAAACGGCCTCATCCTCTTCCGCGAGCTTAATGCTTCGGTTGCCATCGACAGCTCGGCAATTTCTCTTCCCCCCTCTTAATTGAATAAGTTTACAGCAACCAGGGGGCCTGTTGAAGGCAAACAACGGCCCTACCTGCGAGGCTGTGGCAACAACCAATCAGGTCGACAATCTGATCCCCACATTCTATCGAGGAGGAAATGAATGTGACACCCTCAGGGGTCCCACTTTTCCTGGGCTCGACAATGTTATTTATTTCATTTGTCAAAGGGCCGCAGCTGCCTTTGCTATTCTGTCCTCTTGGGTACTCCCTCCTCTTCAAAAGAACCCCACTGTTCCAGAAATGGGAAACATTTATTGTGGCACAGATTGAAAGGAGGCAGAACATTCTCTGTGGGATATATATATATATATATATCACCACCCAACAAAAATGGCATAATAATAGATATGAAAGGAGTAGCTCATATTGTTTTTAAAAAGATTGTGCCGAGAGCTCACTGACTGGTTTGGGAGGGAGAACTCAGGGTATGGTGTGTGTTGATCTATTTTACCTCCTCTAAATCTACTCATTGCACTACTTTTCTAAAAGGTTTGCTTTGACATTAAGTTTGGTTTTGTGACCCTGGTTTGAATGTTCCCCCATACACTCTCAAAGTGGCCTGAAAATAAATAATGAAGGCTCCGGGCGAACCTCCCTGGGGAGAGCATTTCACAAATGGAAAAGGCCCCTTTCTTGTGTTGCAACCCTCTGGACTTCATGTGGAGGAGGCAAACAAAGAAGGGCTTCAGATGTTGAATGCAGAGTCTGGGACATTTTGTATGGGGAGAGTCAGTCCTTGAGGTATTGCTGTCCTGAGCCCTTTAAGGCTTTACAGGTCAAAACCAGCACTTTGAATTGGACCTGGAAGCTGATTGGCAGCCAGTGCAGTCCGGCCAGGATCAGTGTAATATTGAAATTGAAATACTTTATTGTCACTTGTACAACTTGTATACAGTGAGATTACACGAGCACCCCCCGCTCAGCTCTCTTAGTCTTAATTCCTTTCCTTTACTGACACACACCCACCAAACCCGAAAGTCAGTTGCCCTGTTGTTATCTTTTCATTCAGCAGCCTAACAGCCCATGGATAGAAGCTGTTCTTTACCCTGTTGGTGCGACTAATCATGCTTCCCTATCTTCTGCCTGAGGGCAGGAGATCAAGAAAGTGCCGGCCAGGGTGTGAATCATCCCTGAGAATTTCCCTCACTCTCCTGAGGCAACGTTCTTTGGCTATTTCATCCAGCGGATTCACGGGACAGTCCATAATATCTTGTGCTGTATTCACCACCCCCTGTAGGCACTTCCTATCAGATGATGTCAAACCAGCGTACCACACCGTGATTCAGTATGAAATTGAAATTCTATTGTTGAGTGGTAGAAGGAGATCATCAAATGTTGATTGGCATCGTTCTTCCGCAATACTCTGAGGAGATGGAGTCTCTGTTGGGCTTTCTTAACCACCTGGGTTGTATTTACTTTCCAAGTAATTTCTTCACTGAGATAAACTCCAAGGAATTTAAAGGAAGAGACTCTCTCCACACAGTCCTCAAACCATCTTGTCTCAGTGAGCAACTGCACCCCCAGCTCCCCACTGCCAGCTGCTCCTGTTCCTACTCATTACCTGTGTTTGAATTTCTTCTTACTATTGACAAAAACCTGATCACCTGAACACACACATCCATCTCAGGGCCCACACAATCAGTTAAAAACCCACAGTAATTCTTATTGCATTCCATAACCCCCAATTTCTTATTCCCTATCCCTAGGTTTTTGCCAAACTATTTTCCCCTGATAGACAGCAGCTAAAGGGCCTGTCAGAAAGATGCCCTCTCCATCCCCTAGCACTTTAAGCAGTGCAAACGCAATTTTGAAAAGCAGCGGCAATGCTGTGGTTATCTGTAATGATCCACGACACCATGCTATTTGCAGTCCTAGCCTGTGTGATGAATGTACTGTTGTTGTTGTTTTTTTGCCAGTGTGATAACGTAATGCATTCTCTATTTTCAATTCGAGGGTGATCTAATTTCATGAGCAGGTCTCCACTTCTAAAGGGATGTATTTTGGTACAAAAAGTGGATCATGGCAAATATTCGGCATGGCACTGTTCTAAAGCTAACAAATTATAATAGGTGTGAGTGGTCATGTATCAGAGAGTAAACATCATAGATCATTCCCATGTGAGGTTTTTTGTTGGGGGGAGGTATACCATAATTCCATGCTCAGGAATAATTTTACAAAGCAAAGCAAACTTTGGCAGTGCTACAACTACAAGAGTTTAAAGCCCCAGGCTATAGCAGTGCGTGGCTTATTATGGGATGCTCTGTCTTTAAATATGATGTCCAAATATAAGTCAAGAGACTCTGGCAGGGCTGTTTTTACATTCTTGGCAATGTCGTTATATTTCCAGCTCATGGTTTTAAAATGCTGGCTTAGATCCAGCATTTTGCTGTTATCATTTCATTAAAGTTGATGGCCTACTTATGTCAAGAGTGAGGGTGGGGTGGAGGAGAGAAAGCTCGTTCGGGCTTTGTTCTCTGAATGCATTTCCAAAATGCTTTGAATGCTGAGGGATGTGTTTCTCATCATCTGTATTTAGGGATTTTGCTGAATTCGAGGGATACTGTGTGTAACAAACCTTTTGATGAAATACGGGTGAGGTGTTGTTGTTCTTGTTTGGCAGTCTCTCCTTTGGGATGATCAAAATTGCTCTTCCTTTGTGGCCTTTCCTGTGTGATCTGTGGCTTGCTTGGGTATCACCTATTATATATTACAGTGGTACCTCGGGTTACATACGCTTCAGGTTACATACGCTTCAGGTTACAGACTCCACTAACCCAGAAATAGTGCTTCAGGTTAAGAGCTTTGCTTCAGGATAAGAACAGAAATCGGGCTCCAGCGGCGCAGCGGCAGCAGGAGGCCCCATTAGCTAAAGTGGTGCTTCAGGTTAAAAACCGTTTCAGGTTAAGAACGGACCTCCGGAATGAATTAAGTACTTAACCCGAGGTACCACTGTACTTCAACAAACTGGGAATGGTATTTTGGTTTCATGTTGTTGTTGTTTTTTTCATTTCTTCCCCACTTAATAATAATAATAATAAAATTTCCACGAGAACACAGACAGTGAGTGATTTGTTTTGCTTTTAAAGTTATTATTGTGATGGCATATTGTGCTTAATTTCTCACCAGTGTTCTAAAATCTACAATTCCTGCCAGAATTCCAATGGAGAGAAACCCAGGGGATATTGGGATGTTGAAACAATAACAGAGCAGAGTTCTGTCACATAGCCAGGGCCAGTTCTGATACTATGAATTTTGGCACTTTCCCACAGTTATAATTTTCGGGACAATTACACTGCTCTCAGTCTCACTTCTTACAAAGCGTAGAGGCTACAGATCTCTAACCGTATCCTGCAAACATGTTATTCTTCATAGAAAGCTGTAATAATTATGTTTCCAAGGCACATTAGGATACTGATATCTTCCACATATCAAGGTTGGAGATAAATGTGAGACTAGTATTTAACTTCTGAAATTTAACTCACTTGAACCAAGAGAGCTAACTTATATCAAGTAAGAACCAGAGCTCCCCCCCCCCCCCGGAGTATTCAAGGGTATACAGTACAGTGGTACCTCAGGTTAAGTACTTAATTCGTTCCGGAGGTCTGTACTTAACCTGAAACTGTACTTAACCTGAAGCACCACTTTAGCTAATGGGGTCTCCTGCTGCTGCTGCGCCGCTGGAGCACAATTTCTGTTCTCATCCTGAAGCAAAGTTCTTAACCTGAAGCACTATTTCTGGGTTAGCGGAGTCTGTAACCTGAAGCGTATGTAACCTGAAGCGTATGTAACCCGAGGTACCGCTGTACTGACACCTTTTTTTCTAGAAAAAAAGCACTGGTAAGAACATTGGCCCATCTAGCTCCTCAAAATATGCCAGAACAAAACTAAATTGGGGGATTCTGCAGCACACAAAATGATGGCCACCAGGAGAATTGATGTCTATTCCATTTCTGCTTTTGCTATAAGCAGTGGCTAAAAGTTTTTTTAAAAACCTCACCAAATGACTAATGCAATGCCAAAATGAAACAAGTGAAAATAAAATGGAATTGAAATGAAACAGATGTAAACAAGCCAAACACAACATGAACTTCTAAAAGAAGAAGAAAGACCTTTTCTTTCACACCCCGAGACACCACTCCTCCTCTGTTTGTTTTTCCCCAATTCCAAACAGGCCACATAACCAGGAGGGTTTACAAAGCCCCTGGCAAGCAGCCATACATGGCTGGTGGGCTGTGTTCATATTGGGGGATCACAGGTTGTGTATGCCGGTATTAGTTAATGCATGCTGTGAGTAGCAGTTGAATGCTTTGCTTCCTACAGAGGTGTTGGCTGGTGCTCTTCTTGAAGATGAAAAAGCAAGACATAATAAATGGATAACCCAAGGGCTGTATTTAGGATGGCGGACTGTGTAGCAGGTGTGCACCAGAGAGATGACACACAGTTCACATGAGCAAAACGACACCCCAGGTTCTCAACATCTTTATTTATTTATTTATTGCAATCATTAGTGTAGTCCTATACTTGCCTACTCAGATGTTAATCCCAGTGAGTTTAATGGGACTTACTCTCAGGTAGGCGTGCTTAGGATCGCAGCATTAGGGCTATAAATAGTAATTTTCTGTTCTGATAACTGAAACCTAGCCAGACTCAGTCAGTGGTGAAAAACACAGTAATTCCTGTAATACTCTGAACGATTCTGGCTGATTCATTGTAAATATGAAGGCTGCTCATTTCTGAAATGCTTCATTGTCGTGGTTTCCAGAAAGTGTACACTCTTCTTAATGTGATAATGGCTTTATTGACACATCCAGAAGAACCATGGTTAATGGCTTAGCATGAACATACTTTAATTTCATAGTGAGAGCAGAGCAACAAGTCACAATATTTGCCTTAATGTTATATGTGAACCAGGGATTGTGGTTTATTTTGCTGCGAACCAACCATTATTTGTTCCTAGCTTCTTGGTTTTGGGTTTTATGAGCAGTGCAAACCATGTCCCAGAATTTTGGTATACCACTAAGCCAAGAATTGTGTCTTGTTCCTCCTCCTCCTGCTTACAGGAGAAGCGAAGTGGGTGCAATCTGTTTGTTCATCGCAAGTCATTAACCACGGCTTACAGTGATGTGTGAACCAGCCTAATGGATCCTGGAGATTTTTCTCCTAACCTTTAACAGCAAAGGTACAGTAGTTCTTCATGGAACATACGCTGCTCAGTGCTCAGAAAAATACTGCAACTTTCATCTGTAACCTTGTATTTAAGGAAAGATCATTGCTCAGTGGGAGAGCATGTGCTGAGATCCAGAGTAGAAATCTTGGTAGCTTTGATTAAGAACTCTGATAGCAGAGCTAGCAAAGGTGAGACCGGCTATAGTGAAATGGAACAGAAAATACAGAGCTACATACGCAATTTATCTGCCTTGCTATAAGACAGCTTCAAATGCCCAGTGCTTTCAAAAAGAAAGCAACCCTAAATAATTCAACATCTCATAACCAAATGCTAACAAATCATAATGGAGCATTTCATCTAGTATGATTTTCTTTTCTTTTAAAATGTTATTACAATGGTACTTCAGGTTACATACACTTCAGGTTACAGACTCCGCTAACCCAGAAATAGTGCTTCAGGTTAAGAACTTTGCTTCAGGATGAGAACAGCACGGCGGCAGCAGGAGGCCCCATTAGCTAAAGTGGTGCTTCAGGTTAAGTACAGTTTAAGGTTAAGTATGGACCTCCGGAACGAATTAAGTACTTAACCTGAGGTACCGCTGTATTGTTTCCATCGCAATGAATTGTTTTCCAGTTGATTAATACAATTCATCTTCAAACCAAAGAATACAGTCTGATTTCATCACTGAATTTCTCAGTTCAAAAGGTGGTGAAGTTGCCCATTTTTCAACAAATTTGTTCTCAAACACTGCATCATCTCTTGCTGTGACATAGTATGTTACTTTATGCATTATTGTCAACTGCTATATTCTGAAAGTCCATTCTAATGAAAGAGGGGATTCTCCCCCCACTCCCGAGTACATTGGAATCAGCATTTTAGCAGCTGTCAGGAGGTGAATGGCCATTTCCACATATCCTATGTCATCCACATATCCTTCCAAATAATTCACACAAAAAATCAGTAATGAGAACTGGTGCTTGTTTCAAACCTGGCATTTGTTTCTATCTCATTTTGGAAGCATCAGTAACATAGGCGCAGACCCTCCAATCGTCCCTATTTTCCAGGGACTGTCCTGGATTTATAGAACCTGGCCCAGTTTCTGATTTGATCCTGGAATGTCCCACTTTTCCTTAGGACATCCCTATTTTCGTTGGAGAAATGTTGGAGGGTATGTAGGTGCCATTGTCCATTGCTTCAAACGGTGGTCTGTGGAATTCAAGAATTTTTTGGATTCATAAGAGGAATTTCTCTGTAATGGCAGACAGCATTGGATATTGGCCATAATTGTTGTTGTTTAGTCGTTTAGTTGTGTCTGACTCTTCGTGACCCCATGGACCAGAGCACGCCAGGCACTCCTGTCTTCCATTGCCTCCCGCAGTTTGGTCAAACTCATGCTGGTAGCTTCGAGAACACTATCCAACCATCTCGTCCTCTGTCATCCCCTTCTCCTCCCTGCCAAGAAAACTCCATGGACAAAGACAACTGGCCATAATTGAGTAGTATGCAAAAGCTCTCAGATGCAATGCATGACATCTCCAGTTGAAATGTTCAGGTAGCAAGGGATTAGAAAAACCTCTGTCTGGGATCCTGTAGAACCACAGCAGACAATGATGGTCCAGGTGGAGAAATAGACAGACCTGTCCTCTGACAGCTGTGAGAGAATGTTGTGCATGTTCTAGGGTGCATTAAGCCACATTTCCCAAGAGCTGAGCTTGCTAGATATGAACCAGGCACATTGCAACATCAGCTCATAGGGACAGAGTAAGCTGTTTTATGCTAAGTCAGGCAAACTCTCCATCTTGCTCAATATTGACTACAATGATTGGCAACAGCTCTTTGGGATTTCAGGTGGGGTCTTTGCTAGGCCTACTTGGAGATACTGGGGTTTAAACCTGCATGCAAACCAGATGTCCCAGTAGGGAGAAGAACCATTTGCAAATGGCCATGCCCCCTCTCCTCCTTTGTAAATGGCCTTGTCTTGAGGGCCTAGTTCATTTCCTCAGAAGGGTCTAGGTGACAATGAATTTAACGTATTGCCTGCCACAGAACACAGCAAGGGCTTTTCAAAGTGCAGTGCAACTGAAATGCTCTTCCTGTGCACTTACTGGAAGTACAGTGTTAACAAGGCATTTTAAAACCTACATTTTGACCTACTGGCTGCATATTGTAAACTGGGCAGTTCAGAATCCCAGCGTGAACCATAGTATTCACTGCATTGAAATTCAGAAGAGTCATGATGGCTTCATTGCAGTGATAATACGCACAGTATATTCTTTGTTCCACACTGTAAAATCAAATCAAAACTATGCTTTAGCACCCATTAAAGAATTGCACAGTAAAGCTCTACTGCCATTTACCCAAATGTAAAACCGATGTAACTTCATTAATTTTCACCAAGAAGTTTCAGATTTACTCCACTAGAAGAGGAAGCAGAATCTTTCCTTAGAAAGGTTTGCATTCCTTGATTCCAATAAATGTATCGACAATCTCCATAAATATAAAACCAGCCTTATTCAATACAATTTTTAAAGGCACTTTTACCCTACCTTTCAAACATGTTCCCAGAAGCAATTTGCAACATTTCAAAATACATAATTCAAATATGCAATGAATAGTGACAACAATAATGTTCATGAGTCGGAAATGATGAAACTTGCCTTAGTGATATTGTTGTGTATTTCAGGGGCAGGTTTCAGCTCATAGTACCCCATCTTTCTCTGTTTCAGATGGCATGTCCCTTTAGGAAATCCCATTTCAGGTTTTTGTTTTAAGTGCATGCATTATAGTGATGTAGACAAGTTAAGATGGCTGGATGCACAGGAGCGCTTCTGATTACTTGGAGGGAAGTGCGAGATCCCTATCTGTCTTTCTACGGTATCATTTTATTAAAATAACTAACAGAGCTTGTTTCTTTTAAAGAGGCATGCTAGGATAACTAACACTTACACTTCCTTCTCCATTTAAATCCTTCACCATTCCTTTTTTTTAAAAAAAATGCCATGTGTGTAAACTGAATTATGGGAAAGGCTGTGTGATGTGCTGGAAGAGAAGAAAGCGACTTACTTTTTGGGAGGGGAAATCGCTAACTTTATGAGGTCACTGCTCTGCTATATCCAATGACAGCATTATTGGGTATATTTCTTGCCTGCCTGTCTCATTTGGGCACCAGGCCATTACAAGAATGGAAGAAGTGCCAGCAGATTGAACAGCTATCTTAATCATAGCATTTGGGTGTAGTTCAACATTTCCATTTATGTTTGGCAAATATTCCTAATCAGTCTCTCTAGAGCAAGTAACCTTTGAAGAATATTTTCCCCTTGAATCTTATTAAGTGGATATTTATTATAACAAATTGGTGCAGTAATTCAATATGGTGGATGCATCTCCCAAAGCTAAGTTAGGGTGCTTGTAGATCATGCTTCAAAATGTTTGCGCAAAGGTACCTCCCTCTACCCATGGTTCTATGGGGGGAGGGGGGATCCTGACTGTTTCAGGTTCACAAGACAGACAAGAGATTGTGGTGGCATCTGTGGAGTGTCAGAAGTTTGTGGGCATGCCCAGAACAAAATCATGGTGAAACGGGCCAGAAGGGAAATGGCTGCGCTTTGGACACACAAGGTCCCAGATTCAGTCCCCAGGATCTCCAGGTAGTGTTAGGGATGTACTGAGCCTGAAACCCTAGAGAGCCACTGCCAGTCAATGTACACACTGAATTAGGTGGACCAATGGTTTGACAGCTCCCTGTGAAGGAACACCTGGTATTCCTCTAGGTTTGTGAATCAGGTCTCACAGCTCATGTACAGAAGCCTCTCCTGCCAGCAGAGTATGGATATGTTGTTATGCTGCATTACTAGCTGGGGGATGTAGCAGCTTGCTATTTAAACTGGGGGGGGGGGCAGCCTCCTTTCACCTCCTCATTGGATCACCCAGACTGCCCACCCTCTTTTTATATGTTGCTTGACTTTGGCCTTGCTATGGACTAATGTCAGTCACCTTATCGTTGATGCTTTTGAATTATGCTGTTGAAGGAGACTCTTGAGAGTCCCATGGACTGCAAGAAGATCAAATCTATCCATTCTTAAGGAAATCAGCCTTGAGTGCTCACTGGAAGGACAGATCGTGAAGCTGAGGCTCCAATACTTTGGCCACCTCATGAGAAGAGATGACTCCCTGGAAAAGAACCTGATGTTGGGAAAGATGGAGGGCACAAGGAGAAGGGAATGACAGAGGATGAGATGGTTGGACAGTGTTCTCGAAGCAACCAACATGAGTTTGATCAAAGTGCAGGAGGCAGTGGAAGACAGGAGTGCCAGGCGTGCTCTGGTCCATGGGGTCATGAAGAGTCGGACACGACTAAACGACTAAACAACAACAACAAGAATTTTTCCCCACTTGGCAAATTGGCACCAGCCATTGGGTTTTTGCCTACCTTGTAGCAATCATCACAACTTTGTAAGGTTAGGAATTGGGTAAGTTTTGTTCATGGGAGGGGAGATTGTTGCCTCCGCCTGCCCCTCTTCAATAAGGGTATTCCATTAAAGGGATCTGGGGGTGTGGATCCTGTACGAAGCCTGGGCATGGGCTAGCGCCATGCCACAACCCCAGCGGGGACCCTGGAGGTGCTCTTAATTTATGTATATCATAGGGCTCCCCCTACCAGTGGTTGACCCTTAAGAGAATTCCTGCGGACGTGCAGGAGTCAGGATATAGTCTGGTTTCACCCAATGCCTAAGCCAAACTGCTCACATCTGTGACCAATAAAGATGTTGCCTTATTTACCCCATTAACCCAAAATATTTGTTTCTCTGTGTTTATTATCCTAGGGAACTGCGGGGCCCGGGGCCTTGCCACACAATTGACTTTACAGATATCCTAATATTTTATTTATAAAATGCATTGCCTTTCCGTCTTTCTGTTTGTCTTTAAAATTGCTCAAGGTGATTTCTACAGTCAATACAATAAGTTGGCCAGTAAGACACTATTAATAAAAACAGGAGGCAACCATGCAGAAATTAAAATGATTGAAAAAGCACAGGTTTACCACTGCGCTGAAAGCCTAGCGATGAGCTGCTTTGGTGGGTCTCCCTGGGAAGCAGATTTCAAAGTTGTGGCAGCATCATGTAGACAGGGGCGGAGCAAGGTGGGTCAGTGGGTGCAGTCCACCTCAGGTGTCACCTCCAAGAGGGCGACAAAATGCTGTGCGGTACTCAACATCTGTGATAGACGCTATGGCTTTGGCTTGCACAGGCTTCCCACTGCCAAAACGGTCTGCCCACTGGCTCCCCCTCAGCTGTAGGGCGGTAGGTAGACTCTTCATTGTAAGGCACACAGTCTACACAAAAGAAGCTCAACAACTCTGGCTGCGCAAAATAAGCTCAACAACCTTGTCTATGCAAAAATATGAAACAAAGTCAAACCATTTTTGCAGGCAAAAAAATAATAATTCCAATGACGGGGGTTGACAAAAAGTTTTCCGCACCGGGTACCACCTGACCTTGCTACGCCATTCTGTTTTCAAATTCTTAATACATACAACTTAGTTATCTTTATCCCACATCCCCCGGGTTCCCGCCAGTCCTTCCATGGCTTCCTCTTTCTTCCTCGTTGAGCTGCATATCCTTTAATACCACCCTATTCCATTCTTTAGGTAGAGAAGTACTCCTAAGCAAGTTCATTAGGAGGAGATGCTCCAGAATACATTACTAACCCAAGGTTATTTGGGGATTAAGTAATAACCAATACTTTTACTTGGTTGTGGTAGAAGCCAATAGAGATGAGCTAATATAATATAGACTTACTATGCCCCACCTGCTAATAAATGAGTTTGGAGTGTTCTGCTCCAGCTGCTGCTTCCAGAACATCTCCAGGGGTAGTCCTGCAAACAGCTCAATGCTGTAGTCAATTTGTCAGTTTCAATGATGGATGTCAGTGAGTTTTATCCTGAGAAGGAGATGCTGTATAACCTAGTAAAAGGGATTCCTGGTCACAGCTGCTACCTGAGAATTTAGGAGCAGAGCTGCATCCAAAAGCACCCCCAGACTTTACATATGCTTGTTGAAAGAGCACATGGTCCCAGGAAGAACAGGAAGATTCATCTCCCATGAATCACCAAGGTTGTCATAACCAATTATGATGTGCAATATGCACGCACACGCACACACACACACACGAGAGAGAGAGAGAGAGAGAGAGAGAGAGAGAGAGAGAGAGAGAGAACACCAGAGAACTATGGATGGTACCATTTCAGAATGCAGTGGGGGAGTCATATTTTTGAAGACTCCTCCATGATTTCTTTAAATGAAACTCCCTACCTAGCACATCAGCGAGGGGGCGACACCAAATCTTTCCAATAGCTGATTCTACATCCTGTGTAGTACAACTCTATACATTGCTGGGAAGTTTTTGCAGCTACTTGATTTACAGAAGTACCGGGCAATGCTTTTCTTTTCTGAACACGGTGGCTTTTTCACAGACCGTGTTCCATTTCTAAATGGAACAGCATCACGTAAGGTTGCTATGGATATTAAATTGAGAATCCTGGCCAAGAAAAAATCTCAATAAATCACAAGGCAATTGCATTGATTCTTGGACTGTCATTCACTTGTCTCCAGCTCCGTGGAGCCTTAGGTAGGATTCTTGCACATATTAGTTCGAGCACTATCCCATCTTTATCTGAGTGCTTGAGAGTGACAGGTTAATTTTGCAGAAACGGCTCTCGTGTTCATCGCAACAAAGACAGGGGAAATGCATTTCTTTATTATTCATCTCCCTATGGTAAAGTCAAACAGCATAAGCTTTTTTTAAAAAAAACAGAGATTTATGTTGAGGTTCTGGAGGAGAGCCACAGGCTAGAGGAAAAACATGTTGGGGAATAATTTCACTCCAATAGTTTAAGTAGAACTGAAATGGTACCGATTGAATTCCCCAGAGGAAAGAAGAAGAGTTGTCAAATCATAGTGATACACAACCATAGTCGTACACATAATCCTAATCATACACAAACTAATGTCTAGGGGGGGGGGAATAATGCATGTCGATTGAAGGTATTTACTGGTGATACTGAATATTCAGATGGAAGCATCGCATATAGCATATATGTCCCCAGATTACCTTAAAATGCATTTAGTCCAGTTTGGAGATCTCTTGAAGTTGTGACTGCAGGGGATCCCCAAACACAGAGGGTCCCTGTGCTGTCCTTAATGGGACGGTGCACAGTTCATTCATTCTGCCTGAATAAACCACTGTGCCGCTTGGGCTTACTGATCAGAAGGTTGGCGGTTTGAGTCCCCACGATGGGGTGAGCTCCCGTTGCTTGGTCCCAGCTCCTGCCAACCTAGCAGTTCAAAAGCGCTTCAAAGTGCAAGTAGATAAATAGGTACCGCTCCAGTGAGAAGGTAAACAGCATTTCCGTGTGCTGCTCTGGTTTCGCCAGAAGCGGCTTAGTCATGCTGGCCACATGACCCGGAAAAACTGTCTGTGGAAGCGGACAAATGCTGGCTCCCTCAGCCTGTAAAGCGAGATGAGCGCTGCAACCAGAGTCATTCGTGACTGGACTTAAATGTCAGGGGTCCCTTTACCTTTACTACTTCATCCTGGTCATCTTTAACATGGAACCACTGTACTCAAAATGTAAGTGTAAAGTGAATGATCTACCTAAAACGCCAGCTCTTCGGGAAAGAATAATAACCTGTTTGCATGCTGCAACCAGCACTAAAATAGAAAGACCAGTGAGTCACACTTCCTATTTCCACACTTCTACTATGCTTAGAAAGAAATGCTGTATTGGTGAGGTGGAGTGATTGGGAAGAGTGCATCATGGAGAGTATAAAGGATGGGGCTTTCCCTCTGTCCATGGTACTGAAGCAGTCCAGGGTACTGAAACAGGGTAGCGTATGTGGGTGTGATGTGCAACACATTCATTCACTTGCTTTGCTTTGGTTTATTTATTTCAGCTACAAGAGGCAACATATTAATGGGTATAACATTTTAACATCAAGCGTTCACAGCACAAAACATTCACAGCATCAAAAGAACAGGTGATTTACACTTGTCCAAGAAGCGAACACACATATTTAAGTAGAATAAAAATACCTGGAATTAATAAAGAGCAACCCTCCATATCAAATAACAGTCCAATACATGTAATTTAGCATTTGATTTCTGAAACAAGCTGAAAAGCATGTTCCTTTTGAGCTTATCCTTAGTTCCAATAAGAAAATAAGTCAGGGTACTTTTTGCTTACATTTTTTCTTTTCCAAATAAACCCCTATGAAACTATTGTGCCATGGATTTTCCAACAAACTGAAACCTTCCTCATTCAAGATAAGAAAAAGATTGTTTTTGAATTATTTCTTTCCCCACCCCTCTGAATTTCAGAACAAGCAGAGTCCTGCAGTGGGATTTTATCAACCCCACTATGTGGAAGCTTGCAGTCTAAGTCAACTGTGTACTAACAGCACAATTGTATGCATGTTTACTTAGTCCCACTGTGTTCAAATAGTTCTTACTCCCAGGAAAAAGTGTATATAGGCTTGCAGCCTAACTGTAAAATCCAGTCCTACCCACTGTGACCAAATGCTGGAATAAATTCACATTAACACAGTTTCTGGGTAAACAAATGCACAAATCCATTGGCTATTGAGCCAAGCGTAAGTAATTTGAAACTAATTTCACTGGATGATATGTATTTACTAAGTGAAAATGTGAATTTAAAAAGATTACAACCAATGTAAGCAGGTGTAATAAATAATTCAACTAAAATGTTACCTTGAATAAAATCGGATGAGCCGGGGGGACAGACACAGCCATTAAAAGCACATCTGAAGCTAAATTGGTTTTGTACTAAAGTAAGTCAGTGCTGAGTCTTTCAAGTGTTTAAGACTACTCTTAACTGATGTGACCTTTGCCTTAAAGCTGTTTCGCCTTCAGATCAAAACAGAATGGAAATATTCAGCCTGACAGCATTCCATCAGCTGCCATTACCCATGGATTTTTCATCTAATCAGTATAGTTTGTTCTTCTTAAGTATCCCCTACAACAGAAACAAATACACCTTGTTGCTTAGCTCATGAATAATAGCCAGAGCATCAACTGCTTTGATGTTTGTGTCTCTATTCACTGCACATATTGAACTGCACACAGTCCTTTTCAGATGACAAGCCTGAATGCAATATGCTGAATTAGAAAACATGGGGGAAGGCAAATTGCTAACAATGGTGCTCTAACAGGTGTTGCCAGAACTGATGTTTACCATCTGCTTTCTTTACAAAGTTTCCACTCGCCCTCTTTTGATTCTTCCTTAGTTCCTCAAACTTCCACTGGCTGTAGGTGAAAAAGATCTCTAAACAAAGTACCCTATTGGTTGGCCACTGTCAGGCATACATCAGCAACAAAAATAACTATAAATCATGCAAGGCCAGGGAAGGTAAATATTTATTCAAGGAAACAAACCACAGCTCAGGCCTAGTGGTCTCAGCAACTCTTGCCCAGATGACACAGTTGTGAGGAATGAAGGTCCCCGCCTTCCCACCTCTCCCTAAGGCTCCTCCTTTCTCGGGTTTTCTCCATGCAGTTTCAAACTGAGTCTGCACAAAACTAATCTCTGTTCTGCTGTTTTCATTTCTCTCAGAGACTTGGGTGGGAGAGAGGAGCTGGTTGCAGCAGGAGGGGGAGACGCACTGGATTCTTCAGCAGCTTCTTGACCCCCCCCCCCCAATCTCCAGCCTCTGCTTCAGCCTCAGAGTCTGAACTTCACTCTGTCACAGACTCTTCCTGCTCACTAAACCCTGTTGCCCCTCCAGCTTCTGACACCTCCTCCCCTCAGTCTTCTCCCTCTGACCACTCATCATTGTCCCACCACCAATCCCCAGGCTCTGAGCCTTCTTCCCCTGGGGGTTCCCTAAAGGGGTTCCCCGGTTGATGCCTCCTACGTCTTCTGCCTCCTCCCCAGTCATGGGGGGGGGGGCTTACATGACCAGCTTGCAGGCTTCCCACAGGCATCTGGTCAGTTGCTGTGAGAACAAGATGCTGGACTAGCTAGACTTCTGTATGGCCCTGCCATACATCTCACATCCTGACTTCCCAATGTCTCTGTTAAGCTTCAGAAGTGTGGACAACATCTGCTCATCTGCTCACTACTTGGCAGAATAACGTGACAGGAGTCTTTCTGAGTAGTGACAGGCCAGTATTATTAACATAATAGTTGGAAAGGGGAATAGGGAATCAAATTAAGGTGTGAACTGGACTGGGAATTGCGTGTTTAGAGCTCAAAAATGCCTTCTTTCCTCCTCAACAAGAAACCACAGCGGAGGAACCATAGTTTGGATGAGGGCTGTGGGACAGGAGAAAGGGGGGTGGTATTTTACAGTACAAGGATGCATAGTTCTGTTTAAAGAAACCAAAGTTTGATGGCTGAGCTACAAACACTAAATCTCCCTATGCAGCCATTGTATACCTCATTCCATATCTTCACAACAGCCAGGTGAGGTAGGTTAGCTTGGGAGCTGGTGACTAGCCCAAGACAAGAAGTAAGCAAAAAAATGATGAGTTTCCAGTGTAAAATTGCACATGCCCAGAGTATATTCTTTTCATTTAGCAAGGTTGGCAAAACAAGGTGTTTTGCTCAGAGTTGTGAAGGTGCACATGCTCAGAGTATTTTTTATATATTTTTTGTAGTCTGTGAACACTTCTGCCATAATAAATTTGTCCATCTTTAAGATACCACAAGGTTTATTTCATGGTACCTTATTTCACGAGTTCCTTTAGGAAGGAAGCCTCTCCTTCATTATGGGAACAGCACCAGAACCCCAAACCACCTTAATCCAGCTAGGGAATCAGGATTTGCCCATAAGTCATGGGTTGTAGGAAATTTGTGGGCAAGGTGAGATTTCTAACTTTTGCAGCTTCTCCTCTGCTACACCAGCACATGAGAAATGGGGAAGCCAAGTGACCCACTTAACCATGTGTTTGCATGTCCTTTTGTACTACATAGCTCAGCCCCCTGTATGCACAACCCACATTTTGGCCTACTTTCTGGATCAGTGAATCAGGCCTTTAATTACATTACACAAGAGGCACTCGCTCAATGACAAAGTAGGTGAGGAAATTGTCTCAGGAATTTGCTAGTCCAATGTGTCAAGGAAAGACTGCTCTGGAGTTTTAGGATGGCAATATTTCTCCATAGTTCTTTTTTAATGTCTGATGTTTTACATTTTTTTACATATGCTGTAAGCCACCCAGAGTGGCTGGGGAAACCTAGCCGGATGGGTGGGGTATAAATAATAATTTAATTTAATTTAATTTAATTTAATTTAATTTAATTTAATTTAATTTATTATTATTATTATTATTATTATTATTATTATTATTATTATTATTATTATTATTATTTTGGGGCAGAAACCTATTGCTTTGTGTGCATGTTCATGGTTAGCTTCTTTTTAAAAGAACTTCCCAGAAAATACAAGGATTAGTCCTCTGATCTTTCCTGTAGCTATAAGGGTCAAAACGTTAGCTGTTCTTTCCAGGTCATGTATGAGATAGGAGAAGTACAAGGATCACAGAGAGTTCATGAGGGTCCGCCCTTTATATCAAACTTGCACAAGCTAAACCAATGCCATGATTCATAAAAAATAAGCCATGCAAAATGTCCAGACTAGCAGACATCATGATACACTGTAAAAAGACGCCCACCACATACCCAACACAGTCTCTCTTCTAACATTAATTCTCATGAACAGTAGATGAGCTTTTAGCTGCCATATGGCTCCCAATTGCTGAACGCCTCGAAACTTGTGTTTTGGTTGCTGCAGGTGTAATTTACAGTCATTAAATGAGACTGAGGGAGAAAAGGCACGAGCCTGTTAATGCTGCCGCAACAGCTGGAGAAGAAACATAACTGAAAATTGTTCATTTCAGGAACATTAACTTTTTAAACAAAACTCAGAAGCACCGGTATTTCTCGTTTAAACCCAGACATTGACCTGTTATCTTCCACATGCCTCCATCTCAGTGACATTATGAATTAGATGGCATGCTGCTCTGGAAAAGTAATGACTTGGGGAGAGAGAGCAATGGATAGCCTTTGCAAATTGCAAATGGAGGATATGAAAAGTCTCAAAATAAAGGATGATGGGGAAAAGTGTTTACTGAAGGTTACAGTATCTGGAGCTTTTTAGTTTAGAGAAAAGGCGAGTTAGTGGGAACAATGACAGAGGTGTGTGCATTTATGCATGGTGGAGACAAAGTGAATAGGGAGATGGTTTTCTCCTTTCATAATGCTAGAACCCATGGTATTTGACACCAGTCAGATAAAATCAAATAAACAAGGAATATTCGGTGTTATGTTGGAGGCGATGCTAGGAAACAGGGAATTATATTCACATGTGGTGGGAGTGTAAATATGTACAATTGTTTTTGGCAAAGGGTATTGTCAGGCAACTGCCATCAGTGCTGGAGGGAGAGAGCAAGCTCCAGAGGGATTCCAGAGAGCGTCCCGGGATGGGGAGAGGCAGCCCAGCTTCTGGGGAAGAGAATCAGCGAAGCACCAGTGGAGAAGGGGGGCAGATGGGGGAATCGGCGAGGCGGTCCCATGACTCCTTGCCGGGGACCAGCGGGGAGAGTAAGGGTCCTCCGCTGCCTACGCCCTCCTTGCGCAGAAGGCTTCTGCGCAGGGAGAGTAGGAGGAGACTAGGCGTCAAAGAGCTTCTTTGCTGGAAGAAGTTTAAGAAACACCCACTGACGGATTCTGCCAGTGATTGAGACAGCCAAGGGTGAGTGGCTGTCCGGACAGAAAAGGTTCACTCAGGCAATACAGCCGGGTGTTTGCACCGGCTTACGCACGAGCAACCCCTAGAACCATCACAGGTATTTAAGGAGATAACAGAAATCACTGGGTTAAAGCTGACCAAAAGTCCAGAGGTAAGCTTATTATCAATTTACGATGGGGTGGAAGGTTCGGAGGCTATGAAGGACTTGCTCAGAAATTTATTGACATCTGTAAGAATTATTATAGCTAGGAAGTGGAAGGGACAAGCAGAATATAAAATGGAAGAATGGTATAAAGTGGTATGGGATATAGCTGTTAATGATAAATTAATATGTGCCATTAAGGTAAGACGGGGAATATGTAGGAGAAATTATTTTGAGGAGATATGGAGGGTGTTTGTAGAATTTGCAATGTTAAAATGGAAAGGGGTCAAACCATCGCAAGAGGTGTTGAAATTTTGCGAGGTTGGATAGTTACAATGGTGTGGTCTCGGTGGTGGGGTGCACATTTTTATTCTTATTTATTTATGATTATTACTTTGTCAAAAAATACGTACCTACATACATACTAGAATCCAGGATAATCCAAAGAAACTGAATGTTGGAAATTTTGGGACAGACAAAAGAAATAATAATTATTATTTCACTTATAAAAGCCTCTCTAAGCAACTTACAAAAAAAAATAGAGTCAAAGACAGCACAGAAACCAAGAGGATATGTTGCAATAAAAGTGCTATGATGACCCACAATCAGACCGAGCAAAATGGCAAAATTCAGCAGCAGAAAACAGCTTGCTGTGAACAGCAGAACATGTCTCTTATCCTCCCTCCCACTTCTGCTGGAATATTTTAAGCGCTTTCATTGAGGATATACACAGTTTCCTCCATGCTAACCATGGTCCCCCATTCTTGTCTTTTGTCCCCAATGAAAAACAGCCAATTCCTCTGTGTTTTTGCTCCTCATCAAGACCATGAATATTGCTCAGAGAGGGACCTAATTTCTAATTTCAGAAAGAATTTAATAGACCCAGCTCTGGGCATGTCGTAAATGCAAAAGGAAAAGGCCAGTCTCTCTCCCCATCCTGTGAATGATAAAACATTCGAAGACATCCAGAGAGAAAATGATAAAATATTCATCGACATCTGTGTCATATTATTGACACAGCGTGTCCAAGAAAATCTAGAGAGCCTGCCATGGCACTGCTTCCTTTAATTTGAGCCATGCGCTGGGAGAGTGAGGGAGCTGTGTGGCCAATAAAACTGCAGCTTCCATGCCTCTCCTCCCTCTCACACAGCCTTATCATTCCAAAAGCAAGGCTGACTCATTAAGAGAGGTTACCCATGTTAATATCCATTTCATAACAACTTGTTTGTCATGGTTAGCATGAATTTTGCATGAGCACAGTATTTTTAGAGCTACAAGGAGACATTTTTTGCTTTCCAAATGAGCCAAAGCCTAGGAGATAAAGTTCTCTGCTCCAGCCCTTCAAGTTTGCATTGCTCGAAGTCACTTCCTTTAAAATTCAAAATTGAAGGCAAAGTGTTGAGTCCAGGCTAGTCCTTGCACAAGAGGAGTGACTTCTGCTTGTGCAACAGAACTTCCCCCCTTCCCCTCACTGCGTCCAAAAATGTTCAGTGGCATTGGGGTGGAGGAACTCTCAGAGTAGATTTGGGGGGCAGGCAGGGAGCACTTCTGCAATGACTTAGATACAACCCAAACTTCTTGAACATTCACTCAACCATATTGGACGTGGAGAGCCTAAAATATATCTATAACTGAACTAATGAGAAATGGTGGAAGAAGAGTACTATTCCTAAGCGGTCATTCTTTTTACCATATTTTGGGATTGTGTAAAGCTGAATGCAGTCTGAAGTGTTTTATTGATGTATACATTTATTTTGTAGGGTTATATCCTACACTTCAGTATAAGCATTTTAAGATGGCTTAAAGTCATAATCCCAAACAAAACCAGTAATAACGATAATAAGCAAAAGAATGGACATTTATGGGTCAGCTCTGCAAAAGCTGGTTCCAATATTAGCTAAGATGGTTTCTCTCTGCTCCAAACTCCCATCCTTTCCCATGTCCAGTCACATACTTCCTTAAAGCCACATGTAATAACAGTAATGGAACGTAGGTAACAACAACAACAACAACAACAACTTACCCACTCAGAACTGCCCCACCTCTCACCTGGGGTGTTGCAATCACTTCCTTCCATCTCTCACCCAGGGTGATACTCTTCCACCTCATCCTGAGTGGGTCAGGTGTCTTTGCTCACACACAACTAGTTTCTCACACCAGCAAAAACCCAGGACAGCAATCCCCGAAAGAAAATAAGAAATAAGAACAGGTGCACTCATGCACTGACTAGGGTCACCAGGTCAGAAGTCTCCCAAACTCTGATATTTCAGGGGCCAAACCTGAGACGTAGAGGTGAGCCCTGGGATACAGGTTAATTGAGAGAGAGGAGCAGAGGAGGGCATACACCCTCCAGAATGTCTAAACTATAATATGCAGCCTGCTAGGTTGAAGCTTGCAAGCAACATGCACAGTTTCCTCCATGCTAACCATGGTCCCCCATTCTTGTCTTTTGTCCCCAATGAAAAACAGCCGATTCCTCTCTGTTTTTGCTCCTCATCAAGACCTAACATTCTTCCTAACATTCTCATCAACCTTATTAAAGGCTCTCTCATCAACCTGGAGATTCAAGCCCACCACCTGGAAAGGTCAGGCAAACCTGGAGACTTCAGGCCAGATCTGGAGATCTGGAAACTCTAGCCCCACCTCAAAGGCTCGACTCCTTTGGGACCGATTCACTGGACCCTTTACCAGCAGCCTACTACTCTATAACAGTACAGGCTTTTAGATCTCCCAAGAACACTAACTGTTGTCAGCTATTACAGTCTTGTCTTTGTTGCTGCCATTTCATGGACCAGATTTTGCTACTGTTGGAAGGTCAACTCTTCAGGTGGTGGGGTCTCCTAGGAGCCAAAAGGGGGCAGGCTGCAAACCAAATCCTTCCACTTACTGGCAGATAGCAACCTGTTCAGCATTTCTCAGGTTAGAAAAGGAGGCCAGTCCTCACCCAAACACATATTTTCTCATATACATCTAAGGATTTGGCTATGAACTATTCACCAGGCAATACAGATCCTTCTTATTCCTTTTGTGTATTTTCAGTCATCAACTGAAAAGCAGCATTTTTTTTAAAAAAGCCCTATATTATAGATAAACAGGGTAAAATGGTTTTCACTCTGCCATTGCAGAATCAATCATTTATAATAATGACTCGTTTTCTTTATAGCCTCCTAAATATGATGCTAAAGATCTGGTCCATCATATCATTGGACCCGAAATATTACTTGCTGCTTTGGGACCTTAAAACCAGCTGAGGACCAGTCAGTCTCTCAAACATGTGGGTATTCTGATGTAGTTTATGCTTTTGCCAAACACTTTTGTTTTCCCCTTGGGTAGATGTTGTCTCAGACTCTGACAAGCTGTCTACGTTGCATGGTTCTCCTGGGTACCATTTTATTTTTATTTTTTTTACTGACCTTCATAAAAGGGAGTTGCCTGTGGCTTTGCCATATGTCTTTTCCTCCAGAGCTTCTGTCCTTTTGTATGTAATATTTATGTCATTCTTTTCACCTTCCCACCTCAAACCATTGTTGATCTTCTCATTTTGAGCAGACAAAGGTCTTCTGCCATGGCTTACATTTTAACATCTTATGAGGCAAAAGAAAATGAATAAGACTACCATGACTACACTTGCCAGTTTGCAAACTTATGCTTTGAATTCTGTTCAACAAATAAAGCCTACATTCAGGATAAATTTTGAAGTTTTCACTTGGGCAAAATGTAGGCACTATTAACTGTGCTGCTCTTGTAAATAAAAGTCAAGCCTCTGAAAGCGTACGTTGTTATGGCTGTTGACCATTGCTAAAATGTAGTGAATTTCACTTTTCATGGGTTATTCCTATTGGGGCATGTACATCTGTATTTCAAATGCAAAGAAAAAACAACATCAGCTACATTAACAATAAGTATAATTCACCAACCCTAATTGAAACATATATATTAATATAAACAGTCAATTTATCCAAATAGGTATTGAAACAATACTGGTATTTGTAATACATATTTTCAAATGTGGAAAGGGCCATAAAATCTTCCGACCATTGACAAGTAGATAGTGGGTATTTAGCCTTCCAGTCTTGAAGTATAAGCCTCTTTGAAACCATAAGGGCTCATAGGACCCATTTTCACCGTCCTACTGTTAATCCCCACATTTCACCAATACAATTTAAAAAAGTGTGAGCATCCACAAATATAAAGCATTTTTCCAAAGCAATGTTTACTTATTAACATGTATTTATTTACAGTTACTACAAACCATTTCTCACCAGAAAGAAAGAAAGAAAGAAAGAAAGAAAGAAAGAAAGAAAGACGGACTATGGGGGCACATATTCTGCCTCAAGTTCATTGTTAAAAGGAGGTTGTGGTTCGAGGACCCGACCCCCGCGATGTGGAAAGAATACACAAGGAGACGTTATATAAGGTTAATGGGCAATGAAAGGCCACAACTTTATTGATTACAGCAGTGAAAAGGTATTGGCTTAGGCATTGGATCTCTCAAGCAAGTGGGTTTATTCACCAGTAGGTGGAGCCTGTTGATGCTAATCCAACTATAGGCTCACCCCTGCTGTCACCGAGGGTCGTGCCATGGCCTCCCGCCAAGCAGGCATCGGACAGAATACACGACCGCCAGATTCCTTTAACGGAATACCCCTAAATTGAAGGCATAGGCGATGGCCACACCTAGCTCTTCGACACACCACAACACATTATTCCAATGCCTAACCTACCCACCAATACCACAAAAGTTGTGACGATTGCTACGAGGTAGGCGAAAAAACCAAAAAGCCTAATGCCAAATGGAAAAACTCCTACCAGGCCCCCTAGACAACCAGGGCGACCAACCTAAGGTCCATAGCAAGGCCAATGACCTAAGCCCTAACTCAAAGGGAGTGGAGGGTGGGTGACTCGCGGCGAGACGACGAAGAATGAGGCCGGGCAGAGGCTGGCGCCGCAGCAAAAGGCTGCTGAACACGCCCCCTCTCAGGCACCTGGTTGGATGCCTGCCGAGGGGCGTGGGCGCCAGCCAGGTGAGACGGAGGCAGGGGGCTAACGCCCCCTGCTAGGGGCGGTGCTCGGCTCCCGCCCACAACCACTCCCCTCACTTGCAGGGAGGAGAGTCTTTACTACTATTTTATTAATCAGGTGGAGGGAAATGCAGCAAAAATCTGCTTGACTAAAATGTGGAGAGAAACAAATCTGCTAACCATAAGGAGTTGGTTGATTAAGATTTGGGAAGTGGCTTTAATAGAATATATTGCTTCTTATATCAGAGCCAGAATCAATAGTAATCAAGTAATGGTATTTCAGAATAAATGGAAAGCCGACGTCTTTTTTCTTGAAACGATCTAGACAATTATTTAGTTTAGAGTAGAGAATTCTTCACTAGATGTGGGGAAAATATTTTAGTATTATGTTACTTACTGTATGAATCACTTTCTTGCATGGAATCTTGACATTATTATTAATATATTATATTATATTTAATATATAACTTCAGTCCTCTTTCTTGTGCATTCACTTATTCCCTCTTTATGTGAAGGTTTGAAATCTTATAGAGCCATTTTTAACTTATACCAGTCTGGCTAAAATCCTTGCTTGGGAATAAGCACCACTGGATTCAATAGGACTTACTTTTGAGTAGACATGTTTAGGATTGCACTGCCAACTCCTAAATCTTTGCTACATGTTTTGCCAATTGTTTCACCATGGTTTGGGTTCCTTTGTCACTCATACCCTCTTCCCCCCACCTTTGCAGCAGCTGGATTTGCTACCACCCCCTTGTTCTGTATCTAGTTATTAAACCTCAGCACCTGACCTCCATCTTTGCCCCAGTGACCTTCCATCAGGCTGCACTTCCTCTGGGTTTAGCACTCATCAATACCTCCTGCTGGCCCTCATGAAACTGTACGGCTGGTAGCTGCTGAGCGCTGATCAATAACGGGACCTCCAAGCTGGATTCCTATTATGTCAGGCATGGGCTTCCATCTTCCTTTCCTGGTTTAAAAACCAGCATCTTCACTTAACATAAGAAATAGAGGACAGGGCTCCTGCTCCTTTAATTGTGGTTTCTCCTCACTTATGTGTGGTGCTTTATAAAGCAGAGAGACAGTCACTACCCTTATTATTTTTGAGCACTGAGACATACCCTCCAACATTTCTCAGATGAAAATAGGGACATCCTACATAATAATAATAATAATAATAATAATAATAATAATACTCCATTCATCTGATTGTGTTGCCCCAGCCACTGTGGGCAGCTTTCAACATATATGAAAACATAATAAAACACTAAACATAAAAAGCTTCCCTATACAAGGCTGCCTTCAGATGTCTTCTAAAGGTTGTACAGTGGTACCTCGGGTTACAGACGCTTCAGGTTACAGACGCTTCAGGTTACGGACTCCGCTAACCCAGAAATAGTACTTTGGGTTAAGAGCTTGGCTTCAGGATGAGAACAGAAATCGTGTGGTGGCAGCCAGAGGCCCCATTAGCTAAAGTGGTACCTCAGGTTAAGAACAGTTTCAGGTTAAGAACGGACCTCCAGAACGAATTGAGTTCTTAGCCGGAGGTACCACTGTGTAGTTACTTATCTCCTCGGCTCAGGGGTCACATAACTCCATACCTTCCAACATTTTCTGTGATGAAAATACAGTGGTACCTCGGGTTACATACGCTTCAGGTTACAGACTCCGCTAACCCAGAAATAGTGCTTCAGGTTAAGAACTTTGCTTCAGGATGAGAACAGAAATCTGGCTCCGGCGGCGCGGCAGCAGCAGGAGGCCCCATTAGCTAAAGTGGTGCTTCAGGTTAAGAACAGTTTCAGGTTAAGAACGGACCTCTGGAATGAATTAAGTACTTAACCCGATGTACCACTGTATGGACATCCTACCACACCCTCCAACATTTCTCCAATGAAAATAGCAACATCCTAATGAAAAGCGGGGTGTTTCAGGCTCAAATCAGAAACTGGGACCGTCCCTAGAAAACAGGGACACTTGGAGGGTCTGCTGTGATGTGGGGAAATGGTAGATACCATAAAGCAGAAGAAAATGGCACAGTGGACTTTTTCTACGTTAGGGGGGTTGCGAGGAAAAGAAAAATCTCAGAAATGTTCCCAGAAGAATGTCGCCGGAGAAATTTTGGCTCAGCAGTAATTGATAATGTTTGCATACTTAAAACTCCCACTAGCAGTTAGTTGCCTCTCCCTCCTCCTCAAATCTCCATTCCATGCTCACCTGCCTTACACCTGATACCTCTGAGGGGTTAACCCCAAGGTTTACTAATTGTGCAGATGAAACTTGCGCTTTTCTCATCCCTGCCTCTGCCACAATTCCCCCCTTTGATTTCTCTGTAGAAGGGGCAGAGTCCCAGACTATCTTTGCACCTGGTCAGTCTCACTGAAAGGAAGTAAGTTATTTAAATGAAATCATTTCTCAGGCAAGAAAATGAACTTTAGCTACTGTAAACTGCAGCAGCTGCCAGAGATAGTATAAAGGAGTTGTATCTCTTTTCTGGAGGCAGCCAGGCTAATGCATTATAATTGGAGAAGATAAAAGCAGAGAATGGTGTGTGTTTCTGCAGTGAGAGACTTCAGAAGACTTCTTAGGCTGAGAGCTCGTACACAGCCGCTGACAAATTTCACTGCTTTCCAGATAACTTGAGGTGTTTATAAGAAAACAACCCAACGAAATATTTTTGCTTTCAGGCATAATAATATGACTGAGGTCTTCTCATTTTAAGAAATCTCTGTTTCCTTTAACTTGCACAATAAGTGCAGATTTAAAGCTTAATCACCTTTACATGCGATTTTGGAGTTTATGAGGCTGTATTAGGGATCCCTGGATTACCTGATCAAGTGCTCAGGCCTTATTTCTTGTAAGCTCTCTTTTTTCACAGAATTAAGCCAGTCTGTGTGCTTTGGAATTTATATCCATTTTGAGGAATGAGTGAAAGGGTAAGATGAGGTGTATATGCACTTCTAATTCTGTTGTTTGGCAAAATAGTAGACCACATGGCTGTGTATGTGAATGGGTTAAGTTAGTTTGGTGTGAATGGGCTCTTATAGTTCTGTTCCAGTTCTAGATGTTGGGCGCAGCTTTCCTCCTTCAGTCTAGTTACACTGCAGTAAAGAAATTTTCTGAGTGGTTTGTATTTGGCGTTCAAGAGTTTGAAACACTGAACAAAAAAGGAATGGGGGGAAAAGTCCACTGACTTTGGCATATACTAAAGGTTTTCCGCGTTGATATTTTTAGTACAGTGGTACCTCAGTTTTCAAACGTAATCCATTCCAGAAGACCGTTTGACTTCCAAAGCATTTGAAAGCCAAAGCAGTTACTTCCGGGTGTTTGGCATTCGAAAACCAAAACGCTCGACTTCCAAGACGTTTGAAAACCAAGGTACCACCGTACTGGCTATTTAGGTACATATCCTTGATGTATGTGAAGAGCATATTTTAAAATAAAATATTGATATTTTCAAGTAGCATAACCCACAGACATTCATCCTCATCTAGTTAAAAGAGACCCAGCATTTAAACAGAATCCTATGTTTGCTTGGTGGGTGCCATCAGTTTGCTATGTATTGCTTTCACAATTGGATGTGCTGTAAAATGTGCACATTCTTGCCACACTAGTCACACTTTTAAAAAACCCAGGCCCTCTTAAAGTGCAACTATAACTGAACTGGGAAGCAGCTATAACAACAGCAGCAGCAGCAGCAACAACAACAATAACAATAATTTATTATTTATACCCTGCCCATCTGGCTGAGTTTCCCCAGCCACTCTGGGCGGCTTGCAATCGAGTGTTAAAAACAATACAGCATTAAATATTAAAAACTTCCCTAACTATGTATTATAGTATTATTCCTCTCCCAGAACTCTCCTGTTGGGTTCATCAGTAATGACTGCACAGCACAGTGTGTGCATAATTACATTAAACTGTAAGAATGCACCATGACTCTTAGGGGGGAAAGAAGAAAGGGAGAGAAGAATGCTTGCCAGATGGTAGCTATGTTGCTTCAAGCACTTTTGAAAGGCATTTTCCAGGTCTCTGATGAGAACCTGAATAGAATAGATACAAAAGCAAAGGATGTATTTTGCTTCTTAGGGAATGAGATGTTCTATACCAAGAAATACTCTTAATAATGCACAGAAAGCTCATGGTTCGCCAGTCAAATAATGCAGAATATAAACAGTCACAGCAATGAGTGAAAAAAGAAATAGTCAAAAATTGCTGGGTAGCTTCCATTCATTCACTTTTTTCTGATCCCAAGGAAAGGAAAATGGAGAGCCTAAGTCTGTGTGTTCTTCCTGGCTATTATCTAACGGAGTTCAGCCAGACTTAAACAGTGCAATTCTATGCATGTTTACTAGGAAGTAAAGTAAACCTAATATTACTTACATTTAGGATTGCAGTCTTGATTTCAAATAAGTGGTATAGGGTCTGGATGCACAAGAAATTTTCACTTTACATTTCTGTAGGGCAACCTAAATATTGTTTCCCTACATTTTAGCAAGGGAAGCTTCAGTGAATCCCATTCCACCATTTCACACAACAAAAATTCTCAATCTCATGTTTTTACAACTTTCTGTAGTGTGTGCTACCTAACATAGTAGGGGTGTTCACTTGCTACAACATTTGGTTTGCATCCATGACTTCAGGAA
The DNA here is from genome assembly GCF_027172205.1 of Podarcis raffonei. Classification (NCBI taxonomy): domain Eukaryota; kingdom Metazoa; phylum Chordata; class Lepidosauria; order Squamata; family Lacertidae; genus Podarcis; species Podarcis raffonei. The sequence continues at coordinate 14,817,129 of NC_070618.1, forward strand.
CCAAGTCCATCTGTGAGCTTTCTGGTTCATTTTCTGTTTCAGATCCAAAGCAGCTAATTTAAAATTGAAGCTGTTTCTTACCATTCACTATTTTGGGTACTAAAGCAATAGCTGTAACTTTTTTTGTTTTGATAGAAGCGGGTGAAATTTGCAAATATCACTGCCATTCTAGAGTGGATTAAGTGTAGCAAATTACAAGCATATACATAGAATGTAATTGTGGTGGGACACCTTGATTTTTCAGAAAAAGGAAACCTCTAACTGACTTTGAGATTTCATTAGTTATTGCCTGCACAAGCATATCAAACACATCCCTGCAATTTTCAGTTCTAGGAACTTGATTTTAAAATCGAAAAGGTGATATCGTCAAGAAGTTTAATTCTGCACTCAGTCAAACCCTACAGCATTCTGTGCTTTTTCTGGGTACCTGATGAAGCCCTCTGTTACACACTTTCTATTACAATCCCATTAGAAAGGAAAAACCTGACCATAATCTTAAGGACGCAGCATTGTTTCCACTGCCATAAGTGCTGGCCTTTTGAACTCTTAGACAAAATATGCAGAGATCTATTCTTTGCTGAGCTGCCTCGTGAGGGCTTTGCCTTAAAAGGCTGCCAAACATATTTATTTTTTAAAAGTAATTAGAAACAAAATTAAAATGAATTACTTTTCCAACATCTTCATTCATCCCTCCTCATATGCACTATATATTTAAAGTACTATCATGCCACTTTCAACCCTCATGGCTTCCCCCAAAGACTTCTGAGAACTGTAGTTTCTTAAAGGTGCCGAGAGTCGTTAAGAGAATCCTTAACAGAGCTACAATTCCAACAGTCACCTGGGAAGAAGGTCTGATGGTTAAAGCACTCTGAGAATTGTACCTCTGTGAGTGGAGTAAAAAGGTAAAGGTAAAGGGACCCCTGACCATTAGGTCCAGTTGTGGCCGACTCTGGGGTTGCGGCGCTCATCTCGCTTCCGGGTCATGTGGCCAGCATGACTAAGCCGCTTCTGGTGAACCAGAGCAGCGCACGGAAACGCCGTTTACCTTCCCGCCGGAGCGGTACCTATTTATCTATTTGCACTTTTGGGGGTACTTTTGAACTGCTAGGTTGGCAGGAGCAGGGACCGAGCAACGGGAGCTCACCCCATCACAGGGATTCAAACCACCGACCTTCTGATCGGCAAGTCCTAGGCTCTGTGGTTTAACCCACAGCGGTGAATGGAGTAGCAGTCTGTTAACAACTCTCACCAAACTTCCCAGGATTCTTCGGGGGGGGCTGGAACCTTCATTGTTTAAATTGGTCTGATGCTTCTTGCCCAATTTGCAATGGTGCAGCTTAAGATGTTTTCAGCCCTCTCAGGAAAACGAAAATGGATTTTAGGTTCCTTCCGAACATTCACTAGGAAAGCCTGAGGAGAAAAGGAATAGTTTCCAAGGTGAACTCATGGATGTCTCCACATCACTAAAGTATCAGTGCCAGTGTGGTTTCCTTGTCTGCAAAGAATACTGTCGCTACCAGGTCTCTGAAGCCTGGGTTCACTAATAGGGTTTTGGTTATGTTATCCGTACACACACGAGCGGAAGTGTGCCCCCCTGCCTCTAAAGCATTTTGTTATACAAATCACAGCAATGAAGCCATGAGATTTGCTTTAATTAAGGTTTACAGATACCAGGCCTTTCTAAATCCTCTGTTTCAACTAGCCAGAATAGCGTGGCAGCCTTGGGGGGGTTACAATAAGCAGATATTAATTCAATCTAAGTGACAATGCTGTGTTGGATTTGCATAATTCAGATGAATATTAAAAGACAGCATCATGATGATGTTGGTACATGATGCCAAGGGAATTGATAAGACGGAGCACTTATCTCAGTGCTCCCCACCTTCAAAGCCTATTATCAACATTTGCTGATTATTGAATTCCCAGGGGTCCCTTGCGGGGGCGGGAACCCATAGAATTCCTCCCATTTTGCAAATACAGGGAATAGGAGGCACACGTGAATAGGAGGCACATGCCAAATTCAAGTGACAACAATTTCTAAAACGGAGCAGGCTGGGACACAAGATGGCCAGCACTCCTGTCTTTTATCTTGGAAGAAGGGGCTGCCCTGTTGTGAACCAGATAGAAGTGTAGACAGTTAGAAAAAGGCAGCAGATTTGAATTATTATATTCATGCCTTGGAGAGATGTGCATCTCATGTGTCTTGTGCTTCTCTTACTGAATAAGAGAATTTATGGATTTGTTAGGAGATCTGTATGTAGTTAAGTTTTCATCACTGATGACCATTGTTAGTTTATGTCCTTGAATGATGATGATGATGATATTTATATGCTGCCCATCTGGTTGGGTTGCCCCAGCCACTCTGGGCATCTTCCAACCAATTAAGCACAGTGAAACACCAAACATTAAAAACTTCCCTATACAGGGCTGCCTTCAGATGTTTTCTAAAAGTCAGATAGTTGTTTATTTCCTTGACATCTGATGGGAGGGTCGTTCCACAGGATGTGGGTGCCACTACCGAGAAGGCCCTCTGCTTTGTTTCCTGTAACTTCACTTCTCGCAGTGAGGGAACCACCAGAAGGCCCTCAGAGTTGGACCGCAGTGTCCTGGCTGAATGATGGGGGTGGAGACGCTCCTCCAGTTATACAGGCATAACTAGCTATGTCTCCATGATGTTCATACATGGATGTTTAAGGCCACATGTCTACCTTACTGTCTTATGTGTTTGCCACACTGTTACAGTGGTTTCGCTCAAACAAAAGCCTGGTTGCTGTTCAAAATGTACAGCCGCCGTTAACTGATTCGAGCCGAAAAAGGTGAATGGAACACACAATTAATGTATAAGATGTGGGGTACAACATTATGAAATGAATTACACAGGAAGCCGTTAGCCCATTAATGAGGTACTGGGGCCATCCAAAGATGCAGCAACTGTTTATTTACTCGGTTTTGAGTGGGAGGCAAGTGAGAAATTAGAATGGCAGGAAATTAAGTAGGGAAATGTAATTATCCAAGTCTGGAGTCAAGCCAGGACGATGATGCTCAGTCATGCTAGCATATTCCCCTCCCTTCATCAATACATTAACACACACACACACTCCTACGGTTGCACTCATCAAGCAATTAAAAAGGAGTCTGGCCCCAAGCACTCATAAAAAGTGCTGGCCAACACCATTAAACTATTCAAGTGCCTTTTCAGATTGCCTTAGTTCTGATTTGTTTTTAATTTTATTCTGATTTCAACTGTGCCATTTCTAGTGGTAAGAAATGGGACCACAAAATCCATTTCCCTTTGTTTAGTTGCTTGGCCTAAAAGAATGAAACATTTTGACTGAGCTGCTGAGCTTCAGCAAAAACTATGCCGAAACCAAAATAGAGCCAGCTAACTTAGGGCACAGCAGGGATCACCAGCCGTTTTTTTGGGCCCTGTGGGAACTTTTGCAAACTGGAGAAACTGTTGTGGGCACCATAATATGCATCCATATTTTAAAAATAAAAATGACACAGTGATATCTCACTAATGCAGAAGAGTTGTCTCAGAAAGAAGTAATTTAGAACCTTAAATCTAGGTAGATGGGGAGAATTTTAGTAAGCCTGCTGAGCTTCTTGAGAATGGAGCCATTGAGAAAGTACTCATCCACGTATGAATAATGGAAGGTCTTTTCTTTTTTAACTTTGAAGTTGAATCCTAATTCTGAATCCTCATTTGATTCAATAGAACTTACTTCTCAGTAGACACAGTTAGGATTGTGCTAAGAGTAGCCCAGTTAGTGATGACTATCTTGTCCCATTAATTTCATTGAGTTTACTCTAAACAATCCTAACCTCACCCAGGGGTGAGCCCCATTGAATTCAATAGGACTGGCTACTAAGTAGATATGGTTAGGAGTGCACTGTTGGTTTGAATCCAGCCCTTGGTACTTACCGTATTTTTCACTCTATAAGACGCACCAGACCACAAGATGCACCTAGTTTTTGGAGGAGGAAAACAAGAAAAAAAATATTCTGAATCTCAGAAGCCAGAACAGCAAGAGGGATCGCTGTGCAGTGAAAGCAGCAATCCCTATTGCTGTTCTGGCTTCTGGGATAGCTGCGCAGCCTGCATTCACTCCATAAGACACACACACATTTCCCCTTACTTTTTAGGAGGGAAAAAGTGAGTCTTATAGAGCAAAAAATACGGTCAGTTACTAGCGCCTCAAAGTGGCTAGAAATCCCCTGCCCGGGGGAGGGGGGAGAGGGAGAGAGACACCAGTTGGTTTTGATGTCCTTTCTTTGCCACAAGCCATAGTAAAGCCACTGCCTTAAATCTCAGGATGATTTTTCACGGTTTCCCTTTCCTCACCATTTCATGCTTTCAAGCCCTCTGAGAAAATCAAAAGGGAGTTTTATAAAGTGCCAAAAGGACAAAGGACCAGGATGCCAGAGCTTTTTTCACGTGTGAACATCACTCAATGGGATTGCTGGCCTCTCTGCCTTAAATAATCATGCCCTGCCTTTGAATGAAGCAGACATAATTGTCTAAAGTGGAAAATGCTGTTTTCAGAGTGTCCTTTCCCCCTAGCTGTGAGACTATTTCGTAGGCAGGCAGACACCAAAAGAAAGATGCTCGTGTGTCCTTTATAAGACCCTTCTCCCAAACCAGCATCTTGTGTGACGCATAGTTATGCATGGCTGCTTGTGACAGAATACACATCTTGATAGCATACTCAATTTTAAAGCAGTGCTGGCAGATAACATTTACATGCAGACTAGCACTGGAGGAGTACCTGATTTTGCTTGCCGTTCTTGAGCCAGCAAGTATTTAATTTAAATAAACAAAATAACAGATTTTTAGGCTACGTCATACAACAACAGTCTCTCTAGGTGGCTCAAATAACAAACAGTGCAAGCCCCTGAAATATTTTTTTAGTCCAGTATCAAAATAACATATAAATCCAGTTATTAGAAGTCCAGAACCCAGCAGCAATCTTAGTTAGACCCTCTTAATTAAAAGTAAAAAAAATAATTGGGCTGATATGGACCTCCTTATCTCAATTAGGACATCTGTTTCTAGAACCATAACAATGATTAGAAAATAGAGTTGCCAAGCAATTAAAGGATCTTAGTTAATTAATCATCTTCCTACTAATTGCACAATTAGTGGAATGTAAATAATTGTGCATGCTACTACTCAAACCTCAGTATATGTGCCATTTGGAGATATCAATCTTTTAAATCTTAAGGATATTTCCCAATATTTTTGGTAGTTATTGTACTTCATTTACACCTTATTAATTGATTCACTGTTATTATTTTACCCTAAGGTCTGAGGCCAGGTTACAACAATTAAAATACATAGTTAAAGACAGCTTAAAACAATTTACAAATCACAAAAACAGGTTGGGACTGTAAATATACATCTCAGCAATATGGAACATCTTTTGGAAGTCCCGTACTTTTCCGTCTATAAGACGACCCCATGTATAGGACGACCCCTATTTTGGGGGACTCAGATTTAAGAAAATGGGGGGAGATGGCGCAGAGTTGTTGAGCTTTTTAAAGGGAGGATTGCCAAAAATTGCTCACCCACACGCATCACTAAATCCATATTCCGTCTGTCCCATCACCGGCAGAAGCTGCCAATCGCCCACCCAACTGCCGGAGCGTCAGCCAATCAACACCACCTATTGACGCAGCAACCAATTAAACATCCACCATATGCACTACCCATGTATAAGATGACCCCAACTTTTTAGCATTATTTTTACAGCGCGCGGGGGGGGGTAGTCTTATACATGGAAAAGTACGGTATATGTAAGGTCTATATGTTTGGGTCAGCCTTTGGTGTTCAGGAAAGTTGGGGAAATGTTAGTGAATTTGAATAAGTGTTATTCTTTTTGTTGTGCTTCTGTTTCTTTTTAACTCTGCTTAATGGCAGAGTAGGCTGAGCTACATTATGGTTGTCCTGCATGCATTAAGGCTGTGCCCTGGCAATGACCATGGCTGCGTTCCTTTTCCCTCTCTTATTCTCACTTGTCCATTCTGACTGCACAACAGCACATGACAGTCACTGCACTGAGCCAATTGTGTTGGTTTTGACTTCGTTCCTCTGCTAAACAAGTTCCATCTTCAAGTATCGAAAGGGCTGTCACATGGAGGATGCAGCAAGCTTGTTTTCTCTTGCTCTGGAGGCTAGGGCCCAAAGCAATGGATTCAAGTTACAAGAAAGGAAATTAGAAAGAACTTTCTGACAGTAAGAGCTGTTCGAACAGACTCCAGTGAGAGGTGCTGGACTCTCCTTCCATTTTTAAGCAGAGGTTGCATTGCAGCGGGTTGGAATAGATTGTTGACATTTCTATTCCACCTTAAGGAGCAGACATGTGGAATTGTTGCATGTCACATGTCTGTTTACATTCCAGCACAGCTTGCTGGGAACTTCCGTTGTGTATAGCTTTTGCTTTTTGCTGTTCTCTCTGAGACGACATGAGAGAGAGATGACATGTTCCTTTGTCCTGATTTATGCTTAATAAATCTGTAGTTGTAGTATGCTTCCACAAGCCTCACACCTATTCTGTGTGCGCAGTTCAATCTGCTGATAGTGTGCCCTGGCTGAGTAAGCCCAGGTCGCTGATTTACGTCGGAACAGAGGTGATGGTCCTCGCAGCGGGATGGCTGGAAGGAGATGGCCCAGCCGGGGCTAGCCAGCTGGCCTCCCGGCCCTCTGCATGTCAACAATATAGATGACCCTTGGGTTCCCTTCCAGCTCTACAGATGCATGATTCTACACCGAAAGGTGGTCCCCATATTGAAAGGGTCAGTGTGGCTGTGCCACTGGTCTCACCTCTGCCATTGTGCTACTTCCCTGAGGATGGCTTCCTGACCTCACCCATCCCTGATGTCCATGTGTTGCCCGTAGACATCTGAGCCAAGGAAGATTGTGTTTGTAGCCCTCTACATGTGTATTTTCCCAATGGAAGCTGAATCTTCAACCACACCGGGATCTAGATCCCATGGAAGGCCATGTATATCCACATCTCAAAAAGTCATATATTGTTCAGGGTGGAGCCAGCAGTGCATCCTTACTGCCTCTAATGAACACAATGCATGAAATATATTGCGGTCATTTCTGGATTGAGTAGAGGGGAGTTTGCCCACCACTGGTTATACGTTCATGAAAAATGCACTCAGTTTGTTAAATCGTCCAGGCTTCTGTTTGGATGATGATCTGCTACCCCCCTGAATATTTTAAGCATTCGGCTCTCAAACGTCCTGTCAGTGTTACACATCTTTTACATAACTGCATTTCATTTACTGCATTTAATCAAGGCAATTCATTTGACGTTGTGGGGGTTCCTTGATGGGAAGAAGCAGACACTTAAGACAGAGGCTTCCTATCTTCAATGTGGGTCATGGCATGATGTTTCCCTTTTCAAGACAGCCACAGCTGCCAGACTTAGTTGACTAATACGGACACAGAAATCCCTAAGCACATTGCTAAGGAGCCAGCTGTTTCCCAGAGCATGCCTTCCTGAGTAATATGGCTTGTGTGCATAGCAGATTCCCTGCTGGCTTGTTACTTAGTTGTCCAAGTGATGGAGGAATCTGCAGCAAGGAGTCTGGGGTTTTTGTGGTTAGCGGTGCCATCTGCACCTGCACGCCTTTTCTTCCATGAGCAGCAACACCACCAAAAGCATGTGGATGTGAACGTCTTGTGGACGGCAAAATAATGGCAACATGGGATAGATATAGGGGATCATTTCCTATGTAACAGAAGGCTGACAGCATGCCATATTATTTACAGAACAAGCTTAGCTACGAAGATGGTAGGAACTACGGTTGTGCCAAATATGCTTCCATTTCCATTTGCAGTCCCCAAATAGCAGTTTGGGGAAAGGTAGATCTATTCCCCCACAAAAAGGAAATGCTTTGATTTTGACAATGTTTGGTACCATTCTTCACCCTTTCTGCTGCTGTTCCATTTCGGATACCGCCCCCCCCGCTCGCTCCATTACTCCCCTCTTCTTGGATTGGTCACTTGATTGATTGATTGATTGCATTTGTTGTTGGCTTCCTTCTGTCTTGGGAGACAAGGGAAGAGTGCACCTTCAAGAGTAAAGTCAAACCACTGGAGAGTTGCTGCTGTAGATATTGCATTTCTATCCCACCTGTTTCCTCCAAGGAGTTAAGAGTGGCGTACATGGTTCTCCCCCACCTTATATAATCCCCACAATAACCCTGTGAGGTAGGTTAGGCGGAGAGGCAGCGACTAGCCGCAGGTCACACTGTGAGCTTCCTGGCTGAGGTGGGATCACGATGGCGATGGGTCCTGTAATATGACATTGCTTTCCTATGTTGCCACATTATGTAACCAGTCATATTTGGCAACAAGATAATGAAGTCAAATGAGAGCAAAAGCAGTGATTTCTGGATGAGGGATGCTAGTTTCATTTTGACCTCTTGATCCACTTCCTGGTCAAAGAGACACCCTGGCATATGAGGGTGGTGGGCAGAGATAATAAAATTACAACTGGAGAATCTCACACTGCAAAAAAGCGTGAACAAAAAACTCAGAGTCGTGGCCTTTTATATGATCACATTGTTTTAAATTTGCAGGTTGTTCCAGCTCAATAGCAACCCAGAAGGGGATATATATTTTCATTCATTTTATCCTGTCATTTTCTGTTGTTTTTTTCACCATGATGTTCTTCCTCTTTTCACATTTCCCTGTTTCAGATAAATTATTTCCATGGGGAAAGAGAAGTATTTCATTAAGCAACTAAATATCCTGTGAAGATTTCTAAGTATGGCTCTTGGATTATTTTTCTTATTGATTTTCTGTATAACAAGTGTTTTTGATTTCTCGTTACCTCTACACTATGTGTAAGCAGCAGGGGAGGGGAGGAGGAAGGGTAGACTGGGGAAAGTTGCTGTACTACATCATTGCAAAGGTAGTCTTTGTGTCATTGTATCTCTTTGATCTGGAAATGGCTTAAATTAGTATGCGGTTTTGTATAATAGAGGGTAATGCTGTGGATTGTTAGTGACCTTTCTCTTTTGCAACTGGTGACAAGTCCAACACTGGGAAGAAAGAGAGTCAAGCACACATAATTATTGGTAGTAGTAATATTGCTTAGTACATTTCTTTATCTTGTCCTTCCTATAAGGGGCTCGGATCAGTTTATCCTCATTTTCCCCCATAATAACTCTCTGGGGTGGCTCTGTGGTCTAAACCACTGGGCCTCTTGGGCTTGCTGATCAGAAGGTCGGCAGTTCGAATCCTTGTGACGGAGTGAGCTCCCATTGCTCGGTCCCTGCTCCTGCCAACCTAGCAGTTTGAAAGCACACCAGTGCAAGTAGATAAATAGGTACCGCTGTGGCAGGAAGGTAAACGGTGTTTCCGTGCACTCTGGTTTCCATCACGGTGTTCGGTTGTACCAGAAGCGGTTTAGTCATGCTGGCTACATGGGCCATAAAGCTGTCTGCGGACAAACGCCGGCTTCCTTGGCCTGAAAGTGAGATGCGCACCCAACCCCATAGTCACTTTTGACTAGACTTAACCGTCCAGGGGTCCTTTAAAAAAAGGTAAAGGGACCCCTGACCATTAGGTCCAGTCGTGACCGACTCTGGGGTTGCGGCACTCATCTCGCTTTATTGGCTGACGGAGCCAGTGTACAGCTTCCGGGTCATGTGGCCAGCATGACTAAGCCACTTCTGGCGAACCAGAGCAGCGCATGGAAACGCTGTTTACCTTCCTGCCAGAGCGGTACCTATTTATCTACTTGCACTTTGATGTGCTTTCGAACTGCTAGGTGGGCAGGAGCAGGGACTGAGCAACGGGAGCTCACCTGTTACCTTTTACCTTTAATAAGAGAGTTGGTGGCTCTCCATTACCCTTTGAGTTTTCATAGCTGAAATTGTATTTGAATCCATTTCTCACACTCTAGCCAGTCCATTGTCCACTGCATGTTCGCAACCCACAGTGTTCGTCGCCTGAAGCACCACGTTTGCGCATGCACATGACGTGATTCGGCGCTTCTGCATGTGACTTCATTTTGTGCTTCTGCGCATGCGTGAGTGCCGAAACCCGGAAGTAACCCGTTCCGGTACTTCCAGTTTGGCGCGGTCTGCAACCCGAAAACACGCAACCCACAGCGTTTGTAACCCGAGGTACGACTGCACTATATTCCAGTGCCTATATGTTAGGGACGAAGAGGAGTGGTGGGAGGGATCAGCCAGGGAACCTCCTCCCCAAGGGAAACCTCAAAGGAGGAATGCTCAGAGCCAGGGGATTGATTTTTTTTTTTATAATAATATTTTATTAAGTTTAACAGTAAAAAGATACAACCAAACATAGAACAGTAAAAACACAGGAAAAATATAAGACACAACAATACAAGCTTTCACAATACATAAAATACAAACATTTAACCTAACAAGGAGGGGGGGGGGAAATCAGTCAACACACAAAAAATAGAATAGGAAAAAACACAAGTCACTCTTTTCTAATTGTTCATCTTTTGTTAACTTATTTTCCTGACTTCCTCATGCCTCCCTTTTTTATATCCCTTTTTAACAGTTAGTTCAAGAGCCAGGGGATTGATGGTGGGACGCCGAGGAGAGGTCAGCAGGAGAAGATTGGAAGGAGATGCAGAATGCTGAAGGGACAGCAGGGTTTAGTGGGCAGGAAGAGCCTGTGACAGGGAACAGTTCAGACTCTTGAGGCTGAAGCAGAGGAGGGGGTCAAGGGGACCACCTCAGAAGGCCAAGTGCCTGCCCATCTGCATCCTCATGTCACCCTCTGTGCCCCACACTCTGCAGGCACACTCTGCTGCTGGTTGTACTATCTTCCTGACTTGTGGCTTACTTCTTGAATCCATCTCCTGGCTTGCCCTTTGGCTCTTGCTTATCCCTTGATTTGCCCCATGGTTCCTGAATCCTGGCTCACCCTCACAGCACAGCCCCGACTGTACATCTCCTGTATTACAGAGAGGTATTGTCTCCTAGCCTCTACTAGGCTGGGGAAAGTACAGCACAAAGAAGTACAGCTTTGAAGAGGTAGACTGGAAATGTAGGCCATAGCTGGGCAGAAGTTGTTCAGTTCCTGACACAGTTTACTTTTTTAATAGTAGTAGTAATAATAATAATAATAATAATAATAATAATAATGATGTACCCCCACCTCAATTCCCTGCAACACATATGCAGTTAATGGACCAATTACAGTGAAGCCATATGTGTATTAATATTCAGTCCAGAAGACCACAGAGGTGAAACCAGAGGTGCAGTTGTAATTGGAGATCACCCACTTATAGAGAGGGGGAGAGAAAATGGTGGCTGAAGCTGTCCAGGTCTAATGGAAGAAGGCAACTGTGCTTATTTGATCAGAGAAGCGCTGCAGTGTAAGAATTGCTGCTCCTGGGAGTGCAATTTTTGCACCCCCTGCCGAGAATGTAATGATTACAGAGTTAGACGAGATTCTTAGTTTAGATGAAACAATTTTGAAGAAAAGGTTTCCTCTGGGTGGGGAACCAGCATTTTAGCAATGATAGCCAAGAACAATTTAAGACATCTGCTGGGGTTGCTGTCAACCGTGATAGCATCATTATGGAGCATCAGAGTGCAAGACAGGAAAGAAAACAATCCAAGGTTAAGTTAATTGGGGAGACATTCCTCTCCACTTTAACCTGACCCAACCACCTGTCTGCCCATCAAATCTTTCCCCCCTCTCTATGACAGTCATAATAACTGACTGACTCTGCCCCACGGCTTTCTATTTTTTAAAGCAAATAACTATTAGTCTCCACTACTTTCGAAAGGAAGCCTCTTACTACAATGCCCTTTTGGATTTGTACCTCCTCCAAAATATTTTTATTATGTTTTTCATGTAGCAAGTTAAAACACAAAAGTTACCGTAAACAATAAACCCAATCCAAGTGCTGGAATATTCAAATGTTTATAATATCAGCCAATGTTTGAGTGAGAAATACTGGCAGGTACAGGAAGATTACAACACAATCAGCCCTGCAAATCAAGGAAGATTATCTTTCCAAAATGATCGTGAAGTAGAGGGCTGAAGTCCACGGCTGTTTTGTGGATGTGAGGGGGAAATGGAAGCTATGTTTCCATGAATAAGTCCTGCTTTGTGATACCTCCTAAGAGTTTGATGTGAACCAGGCCACACCTTTGTTCATCATCTGAGGCCCTTTTCCATGTGCCTCTTCTGATGGAGGTGTGGAGGAAGCCCACACAAAAACAGGCCTTTTCAGTAGTGGCTCCACACTTGTGGAATGCTCTATCCAGGGAGGGACATCTGGCACTGTTATTATCTACTGTGGGCATAGGCAGTATGGGCCCTCTAGATATTTTGGGACTACAACTCCCATCATCCCTAGCTAACAGGACCAGTGGTCAGGGATGATGGGAATTGTAGTCCTAAAACATCTGGAGGGCTGAGTTTGCCTATGCCTGATCTACTGTTAGGTGCCAGGCAAAAATATATCTTTTTACCCAGGCTTTTCTGGTCCTTTATATGGAGGTCTTTAGGTAAAATTGTGGCCTCTTCCTTGCCTTTTTTTTTTTGTTTTTGTGGGGTGGGTGGTAGTAATCTGCCTTTATGCAATTTTAACTAAAATACACATTTTTACAGGCCATTTCTCCCAATTTCGATGCATTTTTAACACCATTTTGACTAATATTTATTCATATGCATTTTTACATACACTTTACCCTAATACATGCATTTCTCTATACATTGTTTTGTTGGAAAACATCATCACAAAATTTCGAAAAACCTGACTGTCAAAGGATAGCTGTGTGTTACCATTTGTGTATTAGCTGGAGATTGCAAACTAGGTAGTTTCTCATGAAAATGCAAATTAAATTGAATTTCTCCCCCATCCCTCCTCCTGAGGGCTGACCTGAAAGAAGGACCTGTCAGGGCATGGAAACCATGGAACTGATAGGCAGGTGTGAAATATTATATAAATAGAAAAGCTCTCAGCTAGGCCTGCTTTGGGACGCGGGTAGCGCTGTGGTCTAAACCACAGAGCCTTGGGCTTGCCTATCAGAAGGTCGGAGGTTCAAATCCCCACGACGGGGTGAGCTCCCGTTGCTCGGTCCCTGCTCCTGCCAACCTAGCAGTTTGAAAGCACGTCAAAGTGCAAGTAGATAAATAGGTACCGCTCCAGCTAGAAGGTAAACAGTGTTTCCATGCGCTGCTCTGGTTCGCCAGAAGCGGCTTAGTCATGCTGGCCACATGACCCGGAAGCTGTAGGCCGGCTCCCTCAGCCAGTAAAGCGAAATGAGCGCCACAACCCCAGAGTCGTCCATGACTGGACCTAATGGTCAGGGGTCCCTTTACCTTTACCTTTAGGCCTGCTTTAAAGCAACAGAGATTGTTCAGGAGCTGGCTCTCTCTCCCCCCCCCCAAACACAGTGAGAGGATATTTTAAATATCAAAAACCAACTGTCAGGGCTACCCTAGGTCCCAGCTCACAAAGGACCAACGCTGCTTCGTTGTTAAGTATAAAAGTCTTTATTGAAGTTCAGTTTCACTTCCAGAGCCGCAGCGCGCAGCCCCACGTCTAAAGTGTCAGACCACTGATGCTCCGTCTGAGTCTCCTCCCCCCTGACACCAATTTAAGATCCTAGCCTTGCTCCACCTTCTCCGCTGCTCCTTCCTCCTCTGGGTCCGCCTGCCCGCCGGGGTTCCGCCCTTTCTAGCCTCTTCTCCCGCTGATTCCCCTGAGCCTTCTCCCTCCCTCCGGCGGGCTTTAGGAGCTGGTTCCCCATCCGGGTCTCCTGCTGTTCCGCGCGCCTGCACATTTGAACTTGGCGCGCGCGCCCAGCCAGCAGCTTTCCTCCTGACCGTTTCACTGCTGCTGCCACTGCTTCCCCCTTCGGGGGGGCTAGCTGCAACTGACCTCCCTTCCGTTCCCCCACTCTCCGATGGAGGCGTGGTCAGCCCTGACTCCCTCTCTGGAGGAGACGCTGGCCCTGACACATGTGACTCCTCCCCCCCACTATGCTCTGGTGGGGAAACTGGTCCCGATCCTCCACTGCTGCTTTGGGGTTCCCCTCTGGCTCCTTGTTTCTGGTGCGTCCCCCCTGGGACCCCCCTTGCCCTGACCATCGGCGCCCCCTTCTGGGAATCTTCTGATTCGCTGGAGAAGCTCATGGAATCTCTCGGGCCACTGTCATACTCCCCTACGCTGCCCTCAGATTCTTCCCCTTCGCTCTCCCAATCCTCTCTCCCCAGTGCTCCTGCTCCTGATTCCCTGACACCAGCGCTCTTCTCTTTAACAAGAGTTGACACATTTCCTCTTTTCTCACCCTGCCTGGCCAAATCATTTCATTTCTATGAGTTCCCTCATTGCCAAAATTATTATTATTATTCATTTTTTTCTCTAAACGGAAGAGGAAATTCCTACTGGTGGTTTTCCACCCGCTGCCAAGAACTGTGGCTTGGCTTCCCCTCCTTGTCAAGAGGAACCATAAGGACTGTTTTCTGATTTGAGGTGAGGGACCCATTTGTTCACACCCCCCCCCCAAAAAAAGCAGATGAAGAATGTGTCTTGCCAAGGCTGAATTTATAATTTTGAAGCAAGTCATATATCTGCCTCTCCTGCTCAGGAAATGTGTGGCAATCTCTTGATGATAATTGAGTAAAACTTGCTCATCACTCGGTGCTGTATTTGGAGCAGCTGTTCACTCCAGAACTAGTGTTCTTTCCAAAGTACCATTGGGAAAGTGCACATTAACTGTGTGGACAACAGAGAAGTCATCAGTTCTCTCTGCAAATGAGCTCTGTACAAGGTTGCACTTTTCAAAGGGATAATGCACAGTGTGATGGCCTGGGAATCAGATTCAGAGGCTGAACCTGAGGAATCCCAGCCTGCACAGGAGTCCCCGCCTCCAGGGCCGGCTGAGCCGGGGCAGGGGCTTGAACCTGAAGTGCCCTCACCTGTGCCGGATCCTCAGGAGCAGACACCAGCTGAATCCGCTCTGGCTCCGGAGGTGATCGAGGACCCATTGCCTGCAGGTGCGCCTCTCTCAGCCCTGTCAGGGGAAGGTGAGGTTGCCTCTGGGTCCAGTAACCCTCCAGCCTCTCCAGAGTTGCAGAGGCTCAGGGCAGAGAGGCGGAGGGAACTAAGTTCTCGCAGGAGGAGTGCTCACCTTCAGGCCAGGCGAAGCGAGTCACCTGTGGACCGGGGCCACCCTATGCCTCAGAGGAGATAAAGGCCAGCTAGCCCAGTCCCAGGTTGCAGGAGCAACATCGTTGGTAACCTGTTCCTGCCGGCACCCTGACCTGCTCTCCTGCCAGAGTTCCTGACCACGCCCGACTCCTCACTTTGGACCTCGCTTCGCCCCTGACGGACAGCCTCCATACCCTCGACCTACGACCGGACTCAGACCACACTGCATGGTACCCCCCCCCCCCCGGGACCAGCACACACAATTAGTACCCATATGCAAACAGGTTGTGTTTGCAGTGTGTTGTTGGTGTGGTTCACACCTGTAGGAGTGGTACTTTGAATGACTGAAGGTTTGGATTGGGTGTGCAATCTCTCCCCTCCATCTCTCACGGGTGAACAAATGGGTTCCTTCCTTTAAACTGGCCCAGTTCAAACATTTTGGAGTGGCCACGTTGTATACATCATTTGATGTATGGTGCAAGTGGTGCACACAGAGATACATGGCGCTGTGGTCTAAACCACTGAGTCTCTTGGACTTGCCAATCAGAAGGTCAGGGGTTCGAATCTCCACAACAGGCAATTCCCTTATTCCTGAATATTCTTAGGTAAAGGTAAAGGGACCCCTGACCATTAGGTCCAGTCGCAGACAACTCTGGGGTTGTGGTGCTCATCTCGCTTTATTGGCCGAGGAAGCCGACGTACAGGTCATGTGGCCAGCATAACTAAGCCGCTTCTGGCAAACTAGAGCAGCGCACGGAAATGCTGTTTATCTTCCCACCAGAGCAGTACCTATTTATCTACTTGCACTTTGACATGCTTTCGAACTGCTAGGTTGGCCAGGAGCAGGGACCAAGCAATGGGAGCTCACCTCGTTGCGGGGATTCAAACTACCAACCTTCTGATCAGCAAGCCCTGGGCTCTGTGGTTTAACCCACAGTGCCATCCACGTCCACGAATATGCTTAAGGAGCATACAAATTAATTTACAACTTGCAAGAGAAAACACTCATACCAAGGGACACTGTGAGGACAATGGACAGATTCTAAAACTGTTGTTGTTGCTGTTGTTGTTGTTGATGATGATAGCAAATTTATATGAAGAGGTAAAATTCACCAAGGTGCCCAGTAGTCTCTCTCTTCTTTTCTTTCTTTAGGTTCATTCGGAGTAAGTTGGTAAAATGTGGTTAATTATGGCTATGCAGTGCAGAGAGTGGAGTTTGTTTTTAAAGTAACACAGCAGCAGCAGCAACAACAACAACATAAAATGCATTAACTGGGGAGACTCAAAGAGTAGAATAGGCTTTGCATAGTAATGCAGCTTCTTCACATGGGTTTGCAATTATAGCCTTTGTTGGTTGCTTGGCAAAAATCGCTGAAGCTTTGCAAATTCTATTTGTAATTATGTTTATAAAGAAATGTCAAAGTTTAAATCTAAGGCTAATTCCTCCAATTCCTTGGCTGTTTAGACAAGTTAGCTGCTTATTTTTTTCTGGAAGAAGTACAGAGGAAAGAAATTCCAATCAATCAAAAACTGAAGCCAAATATTGTTGAACAAAATGTGTCCTTAAGTTTGTTTTACTATTTTGAGGCTACAGTTTGGGGGGAAAGTCATGTATCTGTATGAGAAATGCAAAATGTCACTTTCCCTAAGTTCCAAAAGATTATTTTAGTTTAGGCACCTTGCCTGTTGTTGTTGTTGTTGTTGTTAAAACAATCCACAACTCCTCTGCATCCAGTCAGTCCATGACAGTGCTTTGTTGATTTGACCTGTATTAAGAAGGCATCAAACAGAGGTCCGTATAGTTAAAACCATGGTTTTCCCAGTAGTGATGTATGGAAGTGAGAGCTGGACCATAAAGAAGGCTGATCGCCGAAGAACTGATGCTTTTGAATTATGGTGCTGGAGGAGACTCTTGAGAGTCCCATGGACTGCAAGAAGATCAAACCTATCCATTCTGAAGGAAATCAGCCCTGAGTGCTCACTGGAAGGACAGATCGTGAAGCTGAGGCTCCAATACTTTGGCCACCTCATGAGAAGAGAAGACTCCCTGGAAAAGACCCTGATGTTGGGAAAGATGGAGGGCACAAGAAGAAGGGGACGACAGAGGACAAGATGGTTGGACAGCGTTCTCGAAGCTACCAGCATGAGTTTGACCAAACTGTGGGAGGCAGTGGAAGATAGGAGTGCCTGGCGTGCTCTGGTCCATGGGGTCACAAAGAGTCAGACACGACTAAACGACTAAACAACAACAAGAAGGCATCATCTTCAGAAATAATCCAGTCCTCCCCGTTTTTTGGGTTGCTTCAGCATTTTTCTTGGAGCAGCAAATATATTTGCACCATAAACAGGATGCATTGCAATATGACAGATCCCCAATTGTACTACTTAGGACTCTGGTACATTGGCAATGAAAAAGTGCTTTGCTGTCGTCTAAACCACTGAGCCTCTTGGGTTTGCCAATTAGAAGGTCAGCGGACGGGGTGAACTCCTCTTGCTCTATCCCAACTCCTGCCAACCTAGCAGTTCGAAAGCACACCAGTGCAAGTAGATAAATAGGTACCACTACAGTGGGAAGGTAAATGGCATTTCCATGCGCTCTGGCTTCCATCACAGTGTTCTGTTGCGCCAGAAGCGGTTTATTCATGCTGGCCACATGACCCAGAAAGCTGTCTGTGGACAAACGCCAGCTCCCTCGGCCTGAAAGTGAAATGAGCGTGGCAACCCCATCGTCACCTTTGACTGGACTTAACCATCCAGGGGTCTTTTACCTTTTACCTTTTTTTATATGTATGATAACACTGTAACTCCAGATGGCGTTGTGGAGTTCCATTTTTGCTAACCCTATTTCTCATACAAAGTTTGCAACGTGTTTAACAGAAATGTTTCTTGGATGTGCCTACATCCAGCCCTAGACTCAAACTCCTTATTGTGCTATATATTTTACATAGGGAAGCTAGAATAAGATTTATTTAAAGTGTTACCTTAAAAATGACTTTTGCTGTAATGGCGGTGCTGCTTTGTCCCAATATTGGGAGAGCGATCAAGCTGCTACTGGTTTCCTGGTACACCTGTGGAACCCCCCCCCCTTCCCACGAATGCAGATATTCTACTGGCAGTGACACAGTGGTGCTGGGCAATGGGACCTTGTGTGTGTGTGTGTGTGTGTGTGTGTGCTTCTGGAATTATGTTCTACCTTAGCAACAGAATCATAGGATTGTAGAGTTGGAAGGGACCACGTGTGTCACCTAGTCCACCCCCTTGTAATGTAAGATATTTGGCTTCAGGAATGAATCCTCTGTATTTGTTGTTTAGTTGTGTAGTCGTGTCCGACTCTTCGTGACCCCATGGACCAGAGCACGCCAGGCACTTCTGTCTTCCACTGCCTCCCACAACTTGGTCAAACTCATGCTGGTAGCTTCGAGAACACTATCCAACCATCTCATCCTCTGTCGTCCCCTTCTCCTTGTGCCCTCCATCTTTCCCAACATCAGGGTCTTTTCCAGGGAGTCTTCTCTTCTCATGAGATGGCCAAAGTATTGGAGCCTCAGCTTCAGGATCTGTCCTTCCAGTGAGCACTCAGGGCTGATTTCCTTCAGAATGGATAGGTATGATCTTCTTGTAGTACATGGGACTCTCAAGAGTCTCCTCCAGCACCATAATTCAAAAGCATCAATTTTATCAATTATTAAAACAGTGAAAATAAAATGCAGGCCCCAATGCAGATTCTCTTTCCCCTGTTCATACTTGAGCATTGGAAGGTGGGAGAACATGTCCTTTGCCTCAGGCAGCAAAATGCCTTCTGCCAGTTCTGGTATGGTTGGGTGTGATGCCTGACCACCAACCCACAAGAGTCTGCGTACATTTCTGGGATTCAACAGGTCTTTTATTTTTATTTTTTAACACGCTAGATCTGACTTCCCCAACCTGGTGCCCACCAGATATTTTGGACTACAACTCCCATCAGCCCTGAACAGTCTTGAGGTGATGGGAGCTGTAGTCATAAACATGCAGAGAAGGCTGTGCTAGAACATGTTAAGGAATGTTGAAAATCGTCTTACTTTAAACAAATAAACAACAGTGATACAGGGCTGTGTGAGGGTGAAAGCAAGAGGGAAACAGATGTGTATGCTGGGCAATTATGCATGTTAATTAGAACAGCAATCTTTTATCATGGCTTTAGCTTGCTAATGATCATCTTATAGATTTCTTTCCCCCTTCCCACACAATGCATCAAACTGTGCTAAACCCTTGCTTGTTGCCTTCACATTCCTGCTTTGGGCAGGCAGAGAGAGGTGCGTTTCCTTTACTTTTTAATGCATACCTGAATAAAACAACACCTGCCCTGCCGGCGTTTGGCAAAGCCCTCAGAACGACATGAGGTGGCTAAAGCGTTGCTGCAGGTTCAAAGAAACAGTGCCGGAACCGTCGGAGTCAACCTGCATTATTCAATGTCAGACACGCTTATGCTCATATGAATTAGTAACTCCTTTGGTTGGCTTGTCTTCTTGGTCTCCATGGCAACTGTTTCCACTGCCATTAGCATCTCCAGGGCCCAACCTTGGTTCACATGTTTCTCTCTTCTAACAAAAGCAATTGCCAATTAATAGCTGCAGTGTAACCATATGTAGACATTTGGGTGACCTTTTGTTTTTATTTATTTGCTTTGAACTGCGTGCCTTTGCATGCTGGCCTTGCTTTCATGGTGTTCATTACCATTTGATGCTTGAGGTGGCTCAGTGGTGATGTGTTTTTTAATGTAATTTTGGGCCAAAATGCTACCAAATGACTTGCGCACACAAATTATGAGCTATTGAGTTTGGATGTTTCAGGACCTGAAAGTTCTCCTGTCTGTGACATGCGTGTATAGACCATCTCAGGAGGATAAGGAGAGGCTGTTTGTGTTTCCAGGGCTGCATCAAATATTACCTAATTTTGATATTTGCTTTGAAAGTAGCATTGTGAAACATTTGCACTTTGTTGACTCTGCTCAGAGACGTTCTGTTCCCCTGGCAGTGGCAGCAGCAGCTGCTACTGTCTATTGGTGCTATTTTCCTATTAATTTTTTGCCTTCACAGTCCTTGGCCTCATTAGCCTACACTGCTATTTAATTTGATTGGCTCTGGCAACTCACGTTTGTGATGTCATCACCAAAATAACATGGACCATCACAAACAGTAGGATGGAATGGTGCCCCATAGCCTGCATTGCCTTTAAAGCAATTCAGCTAGGAATAGATTCAACTATTCATTAAAAATAAATAAATTAGAAGGTCATGGAAACCATTGCAAAATTAGATGGCTGCTGGCTGGTTGTGAGCAAGTTTGTTATACATCTATACAGTAACTTCAAGGTTATTCTTATGTAAAATGTGAATTTGTGCTTCAGAGGCCTGCTGCGGATATTATGTGCAGATGAGAAAAACACACTGGCACTTAAACTTTAGTGAAGTGGAAATATCTATGCATTCAGTTTGGAACCTATTCATTTTCTCCCCAGGCTTTCCTAGAGAACGTTAGGAAAGAGGCCTAGAATCCATTTTTGTTTTCCTGAGAGAGCTGAAAACCACCACAAATCAGGCAAGAAGTATCACACCAATTTAAACAAAGAAGATTTTCACCCAAAGGATCCTGGGAAGTTTGGTGAGACTTGTTAGGAGACTGCTACAGTGGTACCTCGGGTTAAGAACTTAATTCGTTCTGGAGGTCCGTTCTTAACCTGAGGTACCACTTTAGCTAATGGGGCCTCCGGCTACCGCCACACAATTTCTGTTCTCATCCTGAAGCAAAATTCTTAACCCAAGGTACTATTTCTGGGTTAGTGGAGTCTGTAACCTGAAGCGTCTGTAACCCGAGGTACCACTGTACTCCACTCACAGAGGTACAATTCTCAGAGTGCTATAAGAGTCCACTTGTCAGAGACTGAGGATGGCTGCACTGAGGAGGAATGGTGCGGGCCACCCCCTCCCCCTCCCCCTGATCCTGAATCTTCCCAGGAGCAGGAGGACAGTACAGTGGTACCTTGGTTCTTAAGCTTAAACCGTTCTGGAAGTCCATTCCAAAACCAAAATGTTCCAAAACCAAGGCGCGCTTTCCCATAGAAAGTAATGCAAAATGGATTCATCTGTTCCAGACTTTTCAAAACAACCCCTAAAACAGCAATTTAACATGAATTTTGCCATCTAATGAGACCATTGATCCATAAAATGAAAGCAATAAACAATGTACTGCAGGCACACAATCAATCAATCAGTAGCTGAGCTGGGTTCCTCACAAAAACAAAAACAAAAAGAGCCACAAAAACGCTAAATAAATAGCAAAAACAGACAGACCTCAACATAACGCTCAAAACGGAAGTGAGGCACTCAAAATGGAAGCGTGGCAATCAAATCAGAGCACGTTCGGCTTCCGAAAAATGTTTGCAAAGCGGAATACTTACTTCCGGGTTTGCAGTGTTTGGGTTCCAAGTTGTTTGAGTACTAAGGCATTTGAGAACCAAGGTACCACTGTATAGATTTGGAAGAGTGGTTTGCAGAGGGGCATAGTTCAGAAGGCAGAAGCTGGGAAATACTGGATGGGTAACAGCTAAGAGAAGAAATGCTGGAAGAGAGAGAGTTAACAGATTCACAGCCTCTGGGCAGCATTCCTCCGCTCAGCCCAAGATCAAGAAGAGCTCAGAATGAACAGAAAGCAGAGAGGTTACAAGACGTAGGAGTGATGCAGATTATTAGGGATGGAAAGGGGTGTATTCATTAATTGGGAGCACCGCCATTTCTAGGAAATGTGTTTTTTGTTCTCATGCTATGATTGTTAAAGTTTCTAACTGGTAAGATGTTCCTTTCCTTGATCTTCTTATCTACTGCCATGGTGTTGGGGGAGTCGTTTCCCCGAAGCCTGACACCACTTCTGTCTTGGGACTAAATGTGGCCCTCTAGTCCTTCCTATCTGGCCCCCGGGGCTTTCCCCAGGCCACACAACCTCCTAAACCACACCCCTCATCTGCAATGCTTTGTCGTCACACACACCTTGAGTGCTTTTGCCTGCCTGGAAGGTGTCCCTGAACTCTGGTAAGGCTTCATGATGCTGTTTTAAATGTGCAGCACACATGGAGCCTGAGGGAGGAAGAGTGAATGGATGAAGAAATGGAGGAAGTAATTCATTTTAGTTGTTTTAAATATTTTTAAAATAGATCTCTTTGGCAGCCTTTTAAAACAAAGTTCTCACAAGGCAGCTCAACAACAAATAGATCTCTGCATATTTTGTCTAAGCGGTCAAAAGGTCAGCACGGACGGCAATGAAGACAACGCTGTGTCCTCAAGATTGGGGTCAGACTTTTTAATTAATGGAATTGTAATAGAAATCAGTAGGTGTGTAATAGAGGGCTTCATAAACACATCATCAACTACCAATGCCCAGGAGGTCAATAGGTTCCTTATGGAGCTATCTATAAAACCCTCTCCCGGTGTGCTGACATGCCTGCTGATTTCTGTTATATCTATTGATTATTTGCTGTACTATTATCATCTTTTCTGTGTGTGATATGTATAAAAAGGGTTTGGTACAGATCAAAACCAAGTTTATAGCAAACTGAACACAGTAGACTCCATTGGGTTTTTCTATGAGGCAATTAGAATTATCGTTAAGAATGAGCAGTAAAAATGGCAAATGCAGTTCAATACTGTATTGTGAGGCACACTGGGGCAAAAATCCTAATTTCGCACAATAAAATCACGGGGATTGGACTGGCAGTAAGTGACCAGGAACTAGACCTTGCAGTTGCTCAGTGAAGATGGTGACTTCTCTGTGCAGCAACTGTGGGGGGGGGGGAGGTGAATTTCATGCTAGGAATCATTAGGAAAGGGACTGCCAATATCTCACAGTGATGTATAGATAACCACTGCTGTATGAGTGATCACCACCTATGATGGTGATTAATATATTTAGGGTTGCCATATTTCTGGGAAATCCCACACATGTCCTCTTTCGGGGGGCCTATTTCCCCATTTGGGGGGATTTTTACAAGTTATAGCAATTGTCCAGGTTTGGGGGGGTTGATTTTTAATTTTTAAATGTGTGTGTGCACACGCACAGCTCCGGTTTAGGCTGTGATGTGATCGGCCTGGGTTCTGGTTCATGCTCAGACTCTGGTGCAGTGGGCCTTGGCTCTGGTTTGGGTTTGGGTGTTCTGCAGTCCTCGGCTGCTGCTAGCCCGAGCTGGGGCTTTCTCCGGCTCAGGCTGGCAGCAGCTCAGACTTTCTTCTTTTTTGCTCTTCAATATATGGCAACCCTTCTTCAGACGTAATTTAGTTATGAGCTTTTTTTTCTTCTTCTCTGTTTAGAATGTTTGTGTGTGTTCCTTTGATGGAGTTCATTACCTACACCAAACAATGTGCATTTAACTCAGAATGCTTCCTTTCATTTTGAAATCAATATTTTTGCATGTTCTGCCTACCCCATACATCCTCCAAACCTCCCCTTTGGTTCTTACATTATTATGGTTTATAAACCACAATCAATTTACAGCAGCGGGGGCATAATTAAAAATAATAGCCATAGCAGCTGTATTGAAAAATCCCTCCCTCCCTCCAAACTCTTAATGACAGATCTCGTTCTCATTTGAATGCAAGGCATGCTCATGTATAGGCCTTTTCCAATATGTAGCAGAATGTAAAGCCATTTATAACTATTTTCCACTGCGAGATTTTGAAAAATGGAGCGAGATCCCCCCTCCTGTCCTTTTGGAAATTGCTTGCCTGATGTCTGGGGCTCTGCAAAATGCAGATGATTTATATCTGTGACAGTGTTTAGGCCCTTGAGACAAAGGAATTGAAAGCTTCATGGGAAGGTCTCTGGGGGACGTGGTACAATTTTCAAGCATGGTAAATCTAGATTTTTTTAAAAAAAGGTATTTACTGCACACCATCTCTGAGGTCCCAGTCAAATTCTGGGTTGGAAGATGAAAGGGAGCCTTAAAAAAACCAATCACAAACACCCACAAAAATCTCCAGGCTCACAAGTGGGCAGTTTTGAAGTGAGAGGTGTAGAAAGCTCCATCCAGATGATCAAAGGAAATGAAAGCTCAATGAGCACTCAGACTCTTTTACAAAATCCAAGTTCAGTTCCTTCACTGTTTTTGGTGTTGAAAATACAGTGGTACTTCGGGTTACATATGCTTCAGGTTACATACGCTTCAGGTTACAGACTCCGCTAACCCAGAAATAGTATCTCGGGATAAGAACTTTGCTTCAGGATGAGAACAGAAATCGCGTGCAGCAGCAGCGGGAGGCCCCATTAGCTAAAATGGTGCTTCAGGTTAAGAACAGTTTCAGGTTAAGAATGGACCTCCGGAATGAATTAAGTACGTAAACAGAGGTACCGCTGTACAACATAATAAAACACGCACAGCTGACCAGGATCCTTTTTAGAGTTTACTAGACTTGAACAGTGGTGCACTTAAATAATTTTAGATTCTGGATCTAATGGCCTTATGATGGAAAGCCAAGCAGAAATCCTTAATTTCACAATTGTTCCTCTAAGTCAGGGGTCGGCAAGGCTTATCGGGCATGGGCCGGATCACTCCCGCGGAGATCCTATGTGAGACGGACTGGCACAGCACGACGTCGGAAATCGTGTCTGCACATGTCCACGGCGCGGGAAATCACTTCTGCGCATGCCCTGACACCGGAAATCGCACCTGTGCAGAAGCAATTTTTGGCGTCTGGGCATGCGCAGAAGCAATTTCCGGCGCCGTGGACATGTGCAGACACAATTTTCAGTGTCTGGGCATGCGCAGAAGTGATTTCTGGAGCCGTGGAAGAGAGTCCCTGCGTCGTGCTACATCGGTTTAGCGCAGCGCGTGGGGACTCACCGAGCAGGTGACTTGGTTCGGGGGCGGCTCATGGGTCAGTTAAGTGACCCTCACTGGAATTTTTTTAAAAGTTCTTTTCAAGCCTATTTCAATAGATATGTCAACCATGACACCTTCCCCACAGATGAAATCTAACTTTGGGCAACTACTGCCTCAAAAATCGAAAAGAGCAAAGTCTTCACAACCTCAGCTGCAATTGTGAAGCTTTGCCTCAGTACCGTTGAAGTCCATCACCGTGCTAAGTGTGTATGGCGGTTGTTATGTACTGAAGTTCTCACCCTGGGTCAGCAGGGGGATACTGTAGATAGTTTACACTCAGGTCCACATATGCAAATAAGGAATTGAAAGTGACGTTCAATGATTGGATAGTTACAGAAAGTTGTTACTGTTGCTTTGTAGTGGAGCTCTATATAAGCAGGTTGGCTGAACCCTTCAGTCCAGTTCTGTTCTGGGCCTGTGAATAAACAAGAGCTGTTTGAAGAACCGCTGTGTCATCTGATATGTTCACCCACAACTTAACAGCGGTGGTTATTTTAAGAAGAAATATATAACTAGCGTCTGATAAAGCACCAGGAATCAATTGATATCCTTGAGAAATATGCCATAGTTTAACAGCCCTTGGCAGTTTTTCTAAGATGGTCCTTAAAAATGATAATTGTAGATTCAATTGCAGAGTGTTGGCAGTTGATAAAACATGATGGCAGTTTCCAGTGACTCACATGTCAGGGAATTATAAGTGTCAGAGCCTGAAAATGATCCAAGAGTCTTTATTTTATTGGAAAGAAACACTGCATGGATTAGGGCACGTTGAATTTTTCAACATTCAAAGTCCAACACTGAGGGGTGCTAAAAAGTTGTAACATGATTTGGGGATTCGAAAGCTATTTTGTTTAAATCAATATATGATTGGTAAGTAATGTGTGTAAAATTGCATAGAGATAATTAAAAATGATTGCCTTATTTATTTAGCATTAATGCTAAGACGCATTTGCCGGAGTTCATTTCGAATCCGCCCTAAACTCTGTGTTGCGGCTCCCAGCCCTTCAAGCTCTTGCTGAAGATTGTACCAGGGTGTTGGAGCCCATGCCAGGAGCTCACATTACTGATAACTGATAACTGTAAAGCCTGCATCGTAAATTAGTTTTAACGAGCAGATAACTGTGTTCTCCGGCAGTCTTGGAAGCAACCTTTGTTTCACTGGCTTTGCGCCGGCCCACATCCGGCTGTATTTCTATTTTTACCACTTTTATTACCTTCTAAGCACTGCTATTTTAAAAGACTCACAACGATGGGCCAAGGCAAACGCCGAAGGGATTGTGACGAGGTTTCGCCCTCCCCAAGAACTAAACAATCAAAAACCGACCCCCCCGTGTCTGGCAAATGGAGTATCCCCACTGATCACTGCTATAGGGTGAAAACTCAGAACCGTTTCTACCCTCTAACGTCTCCAGAAACAACGTCAACTCCAGAGGAATTATTTTTACCCCAGACTAAAACTGCGGACGGCAAGCTCGGAGGAAGAGGGAGCCCCCCACTGGGGGTGGTGCAGGACGCCGGAGCCG
The DNA here is from genome assembly GCF_027172205.1 of Podarcis raffonei. NCBI lineage: Eukaryota > Metazoa > Chordata > Lepidosauria > Squamata > Lacertidae > Podarcis > Podarcis raffonei. The sequence continues at coordinate 14,843,731 of NC_070618.1, forward strand.
AGGACTGCGCTAGACTAGAACAACATGAACATCTCCATCTTGTGGTCAGAACCCTTAATTGCATATTCAAGAAGATTGATGCGCTATCCTCCCAGCTATCTAGCCTTGAACAGAAAATTGACAACCTCGGGTCAATGTCTAAACCAACTGTAGATACGGGGGAAATGAAGTGCCAGAGGACCTTACACTCAACCAAAAAAGGAAGTGAGATCCCTAAATATAAACTAAATACTGCACTGAAACATCAAGCATTGTCCCTGCAACCTAAGAAAATCTGCCTAAATATCGGGGTAGGGTCAGCAAGGTGGCTCACCTTGGGAGGGGTTAAAAAACAACTAAGCAACCTCCTAAACATAGAAATCACACAATGCGATCTTATTGCAGTATTACCTTTGAACCAGCACCTCAGGCAACAGAGAGTGATGCTTGCGTTTTACTCTCCAAGGATCCCTTCAGCTATCATCAGGCAGAAATCACTCTTGGCTAGGTACGATATCACCCCAACAAGAGTTTTTATGGATAGCATGAGCCATCCCCTTCTACTTGCCGACTACGGCACGGAGCGGACCCTGTCGGAGAGGTCGGGAGCATCTCGGGATATTGAGCCTCCTCTTCCGGAGGATACCCATCCGTACCGAAACTGGACTTACCCTACGTCCCCACGAGCTCTAAAGGAATCCACTGGCGCATGTAATTCTCTGACCCCGCCGGAGGAAAGAGAGCTCTTAGCCACCTTTGGCAACCTTCCACCGAGGGAACAACAAGAAATAATTGATAGATTAGAAGTACTTAATCATCAGCTCATATATGTCCAGAAGAACGGAAAAGTCCTGCCCACTTCTCAGGATAACCATGCCAGCTTTTCGGAGTCGTGTTCTAAGGAAGCAGGAAGACTTCCACACCTCAGTCCAGCTCCTAAACCCATGCCTCCCTCACCTGTGGGCAAAGCCCATCGACGCTTGGCAGACCCAGGTTTTGCCTCACAAGTTGGCCTTTCATCTCAACTCCTGATAAATTTTGACTCGCCCTCCAAGAGTCCCCCGCTGAAGAGTGTAACTCAGAGTCCCCTCCACCAAAACAATTCTTTACCATCTAATCCATCAATGCCAGAATTGGAGTCCTCATATTCTCCTGAGCGGCACAGACACGACATACAAACGGTATCTGTACGTCGAGCATCCCCAGTACCTTCGCTAGCATCAGGTCAGGGGAGCGTTCCACCTACATCAAAAAATGATCCGGATTTGACTGAAGACCCGGCCGGACATATAAATCAAATGGTTTCATTGGCGACCTTCAGACCTCGCGGTGGGGCAGTCTCTGCAAATCCTGTGGAGCCTCCTACTGAAGTGGCCACCCTTGGGTTAGCCAGCGGGAGACCCGCTCTGTTGTCCCAGTCTGAACACCCCACTACCAACTCCAAGATTAGGTACCTCCAGCAGGTGCCTGCCATGCAAAGTAAAATAACTGACTTTTTTGTGGGGTCTGCCCTGCCTCCAAAGGACCCACTTCTCTCCCTGAAATGACAGCGAATTGAACACAACAGGAACTCCCCCCTATCAGTCCTCAGCTGGAACATTGCGGGCTGGAGGGGAAAAAAACATGAGCCAGAATTCTTGGAGTATATCAATCGGTTTCATATCATCTTGTTCCAAGAATCGTGGGAAGTAGAAAAAATTGTTCTAAATGGCTTTGAGCTTCTAGAACTCCCTGCCTGCCCCTCCCTGAAAGGAGGCCGCCCTAAAGGGGGCCTAATAATAGGCATCTCCCTCAACCTACATTCCAAATTTACTCTAGTACAGGCCTTGCCTCCCTACGCCCTCACCGGGCTAATTGCGGGGGAAAAGATCTCGCTCCTAGTTACAAATGTTTACTTGCCACCCGGGGGTTCTTCCCTTGAATTGGGCTCTAAATGGGGCTCGCTAGAAGAGCATTTGCTCTCATGCTATGTTAAGTTTCCTAACACCCCGGCCATAATTGGTGGCGATTTTAATGCCCGTACGGCAGCAAATTGGGACTCGTTGACCAAAGCCAAATGGTGGGTTACCCCAAACCTTGATAATTATGACCTGGAACACATCGTGAAGAGAACTTCTAAGGACCACAGAGCAAATGAGGCTGGAGTACTCCTCTATCAAATGGCCATCCGTTTGAATTTGGTCCCCTTAAATGGCACATGCCTCCCCGATATTCCAGGGGATTTCACTCACCTGAGCGTTAAATCAAACAGCGTCCTCGATTACCTGTTGGTCTCTAGGGATCTATTTAAGTGTATTTCCACTTTCAAGATCGAGAATGTACAATTTAGTGATCACCTTCCCCTTGTTGCTAAGCTTTCCCTGAACTGGCAGCCGGAGGCTCATAGACATGCGACTCAGGTGGTAACCAACGAATCTTTCCAAGTAAGAGGAATCAAATGGTCGGAGACACAGGCTCAAAGGTACCTGGAATTCTTTCAAAAAGAAATCCTCGGGCCCTATCCCAACATAGGCTCTGCCCCAGACGAGCATAGCATAGTATTGAAGCGCTTCTACCATCATATGACTGATCTTACGTCCTTCTTCAGGTTACCACCCAAAAATTTAAATCGAAACGAGTATACTCACGGTGCTCCCTGGTATAATTCCCAGTGCAAACAAGCAAGACAGCGCCTCCGTGCTATATATAATGCATACAAGACCTCTGATGCATCTACCCTGCCAGCTAGCTATGCACAAGCCAAGCAAGTTTACAAACGCACGCAGATAATTGCCAAGCGTGAGTGGCAACATAATCGTTGGCAGGCTTTGATTACTGCTTCAAAACCACACAGATCCAGGGAATTCTGGTCTTTGATTAACAGAAGGGGGAGGAATTCCCCAAGGGCAGTCATCTCTGCACCGACATGGGAACGGTTCCTGAAGAAATGCTTCTCACAGGCAGATGCTCCCTCCGACCATCTGATGCACCTGTTTACCCACCTACCTATTTGGCCTCCCACCGATCCTGACGAAATAGCCAAGTTAATAGCTCAGCTGAAACCGGGCAAAGCCCCTGGGCCCGACCTGATCCCTGCTGAAGCCATCAAACTACACCCACAATGGTGGGCCGGCATCTTGGCCAAAACTTTCGATGCAATCAACGCTTCCGGTCTCATCCCCAAAACATGGAAGGAGGCCATTATTGTACCAATTCATAAAAAAGGTTCTCCAACGGAGCCGGAAAACTACCGTAACATCAGCCTCCTTTCGATCATAGGGAAAATTTATGCCAGCTTTTTGATGACTAAATTATTGCGATGGGTAGATGAGACTAACCAGATTGGCCATGAACAAGCAGGGTTCAGAACTAAACGCTCCACAACCGATCATGCGATAGTTCTTTATCATCTGGCCCGGAAGTACTCCTCCCCCCCCCCGGGGATACCTCTGTGCTGCCTTCTTAGATCTAAAGGCAGCCTTTGACAGCGTTCCTAGAAATATTCTTTGGGAGAAACTTGCGAAACAGGGCATTGATAGAAGACTCTTATGGCTCATAAGCCAGCTCCACGAAGGTACCCTTGCCAGAGTGAGATTCACTCCAGCGGGCGACCTTACAAATTCGATACCAATAAACAAGGGAGTGCGCCAAGGATGTATATTGGCTCCCTGCCTATTCAACCTATTCATCAGCGACATGCGAGCACCCCTAGTCAACTCATCTCCAAGTACACACGCGCCTAGACTAGCGGATTACCGCTGCCCACTCCTTTTATATGCGGACGACGCGGTAATTCTATCTTATACACGTGTTGGACTAAACAGAGCTCTGAAGATCTTTGCCACGTATTGTCAACTCAATCAATTAACCATCAACCATGCCAAGTCCAAGATCCTGATCTTCTCCAGAAGCCGGAGATTATACAAATGGAAGCTTGGTGGGGCAAAAATAGAGCAAGTCCTAAAATTTCAATACCTAGGTGTTATTTTCCAATACAATTTGGGGTGGAAAGCTCACATTCAACACCTACTTAATAAGGCCAAAACCTTGTCATATGCGCTCCTCCGATTCTTCTTTTCGGACGGAGCTTTGCATGTTCCCTCGGCCCTAAAGGTGTTCAAGGCAAAAGTGGTTGCCGTGCTTGCTTATGCTGCCCCGCTCTGGGCCGTGATGACAGATCTCGCTCCCCTTGAGACTCTGCAAAGCCAATTCCTACGTCGGCTCCTAATGCTCCCCCTGTGCGTAAGCAACGCAGCCATGCGACTAGAATTGAAGGTCGCATCCTTAGAAACTTGCCTGTGGAAGCAAGTCTTCAATTTCTGGTTATCATTGTGGCATAGATTACCAAACCATTACCTTGCCCAATGCTTATGGCGAGATGAATTCTCTAGCCTTTGGACTAGTAGAATTCATGCCAAACTCCTGAGTTATGGAATCTCTCCCTCAGATTCCCTAAAACTAGACCAAATCACTGCTCAGAGACTGATCCGCCAAAGACTGGATGACATCGATTTACAGCGAAATTATATGCTGGGGGGAGGTGTTTGTTCGCCCCAGAACATTGGTATCACTTTAACTTACTGCGTTCCATCATACCTCTCCTCCCTTTCGACTGTTGCCCATAGACTGGCCTTCACCAAAGCGAGGTTTAACGTTTTTCCCTCTAATGTCCTGAGACATAGGTTCTCAAAGGGCCAAGCCCCCGCCGTGTGTGAATGTGACAAGGTGACGCCGGAGTCGCTCCAGCACATTATGTTCACTTGCCCCTTGTTTAATGTGCCACGGGTAAATTTGTTGGGATCAATCATACAGAAACTAGAGGGTACCCCACCAAAATTCCACCTTGCCCAAATCTTGCAGGACAAGGATACCCACACAACCCTGAAGGTGGCTAGGTTCCTAGTTGCTGTCCTTTCCCAAAAGCGACGCCAAGGAGCTCTACAAGCTAATTAAGGCGTAGCATGCCTTTCCATTTTATAGTATTTTATTGTTATAGTGGTGTTTTAGCGATCGTTTTTTCCTCCTTACGGCACAAACTGTTATCTATGTGTTGTTTTTACCTGTATGGGCCTATGGCCGTAATAAATGATATTCTTCTTCTTCTCCTCTAGCATTAACGTGTCATTTTCAGAAGGTAAAATTAAAATTCTTCGAGTTTCCAAAAGCAGTTTACATGCTTCTTCATCAAACGTAGATGTACAACAGCAGACTTGAATTCCTCACATCCCAAAACTACTACTACTATTAGCCTTTATTGGCACAGATTAAAACAGTAAAATCATTACATCTTGCAAAGTCATCCAAATACATTGATAATCCAAACACATACAATATATAAAAGACTAGATAGCAACCATTGAACAAATCAGACAACTTTAGATTTAGCTTTAAAGATCTCGGTTAAGTACCCCGAAACAATCTTGGTAGTTTCAGGAGTATCATCCCTCAACAAATATTGGATTACGGGCTCTCTGTAATATTTTGAGCTGTAAGGGAGTCACAAGGACATCTGTGTGATGGGTGTCAAGAAGAGGGCAATCCAAAATTATGTAATGTAGTGTATCTGGTGTTTTCTTATTACAGGAACAGAATCTGTTCTGGAAGGGGATTTTTTAAAAAAAAACTTTCCAAACAATACAGATGAGGGAATTTCATTTAGATGAGCTGGCATAAAAGCTCTGCGATGCAAAGGAGTATCTAAATTATAAAAGTAATTAGGCATTACTCTGTGGTGGGGCTGGAATCCTAAGTAAGCAGATGAACATACAGAAGACTGGGAGGGGTAAAGTTTTTGGATTTTATGGTCTAGTAGGCTCTGCTTAATAAAGGAGAAGATATGTGACGCATCTGATAGAAAAAGGGAACCTATTGCAATCCCTATTTGCCTGAGTTTGAGAATAAAGGTAAAGCTAAAGGGACCGCTGACCATTAGGTCCAGTCGCGGACGACTCTGGGGTTGCAGCGCTCATCTCGCTTTACTGGCTGAAGGAGCCGGCGTACAGCTTCTGGGTCATGTGGCCAGGATGACTAAGCCGCTTCTGGTGAACCAGAGCAGCGCACGGAAATGCCGTTTACCTTCCCGCCAGAGCAGTACCTTTTTATCTACTTGCACTTTGATGTGCTTTCGAACTGCTAGGTTGGCAGGAGCAGGGACTGAGCAATGGGAGCTCACCTCGTCATGGGGATTTGAACCGCCAACCTTCTGATCGACAAGCCCTAGACTCTGTGGTTTAACCCACAGCGCCACCCGCGTCCGAGCTTGAGAATAATATCACTAAAAAAAGGAGAAAAGGATCAGAAAGGGAATGAGCATGCATCTTGTCTTCAGGGCAGATGTGTAAAAATGCATGCACGGGAATATGGAAGAGTGAGAAAATGCTATGTATTGAATACAACATAGGACTATTATAATTATTGTTTCGTTAGTATTAGCTTACATATAAGAACACAGGAAACTACTAAGTTAGACTATTGGTTAATCTATCACAACGTTTGCATTGACTGGTAGGAGATTTGAATCAAGGGGTCTTTCCCTGACCTACTTGAAGATGCTGAGGATTGCACCTGGGCCCCTTTGCATATAACACATACGCTCTACCTCCAGATAGGCTTTTCTCACATCCAAAGTACTGCACACTAGAACATACATCACCTATTCAATAGTGGCACAGAGCCAAAAGCTAAAACACTGTCGTTCTTTCTTAAGTGTAGAAAATCTTGGCGGCTGTATGAGTATGAGGGACAATATACAGTATTCTTTTGAAAACATGGGTAGGATGCTTCAAAAGTTTGAAGCCAATGCCATTGCGTTAGAAGGAACCAATGCAGTTGACTGCTAGTATAAAAGGATCCTGATATCCTGTCCTTGTTTCACTAACTATAATGATCCTAAGCAAATATTGTGGTAGTCAGTTCCAGATGCACGTACAGCAAACACACATCCCAGTAGTATCTGGGTGTAAGTTAAAACACTTCGAAGCAGATGTTCACAGTCCAACTGGAAACACCTTGGAGTGCAGATGCAGACTATCTGCATACACCTCAGGTGATTGATAATTATACACTAGGCAAGTTTACCATATGCTCCAAGTCAATCAGGATTGCTCTCGGCTGATGATGCTTCTCTGCTATTTGATCAAGCAGAAAAGAAAGCCCCGATTTGTTTCTAATGCAATGTCCACCAAGCCCTTATCTGTCTGTGTTTTGCAGTGTTGGAGGAACTGGCTCAGGCTGGGGCACCTTGGGTGCAGACGACCTCTAGGCTTCTATAGCTGGCCTTTGAAATTCTTCCTAGGCCAAGCTATCTCGCCAGGCCTGCTCCATTACCTCCTCAAGTGCTTTTGCTTGGCTGGAATTTGGGACTCAGAACTACAGTGATGCCTCTTGCTTAGGGATGGGGAAGAAATTCACTTTGGATTTTAACAACAACAACAACTTATTTGTACCCCGCCCATCTGGATGGGTTTCCCCAGCCACTCTGGGCACCTCCCAACAGAATATTAAAAACACGATAAAACATCAAACATTAAAAACTTCCCTAAACAGGGCTGCCTTCAGATGTCTTCTAAAAGTCAGACAGTTGTTTATTTCCTTGACATCTGATGGGAGGGTGTTTCACAGGGCGGGCACCACTACCGAGAAGGCCCTCTGCCTGGTTCCCCGTAACCTCACTTCTCACAGTGAGGGAACCGCCAGAAGGCCCTTGGAGCTGGACCTCAGTGTCTGGACTGAGCAATGGGGGTGGAGATGCTCCTTCAGGTATACTGAGCTGAGACCATTTAGGGTTTTCAAGGTCAGCACCAACACTTTGAATTGTGCTCAGAAACGTACTGGGAGAATCTGCCAAATTTCCACTTCTCCTGCTGGACTTCTCCCTGCCCCAGACTCTCCCTTCTCACTCATCCCTTCAGCTTCCAGCACTTCTTCCTCCCAGTCTTCTCTCTCTGACCACTCATTGTCATCCCACCATCAATCCCTGGGCTGTGAGCCTTCTTCCCTCTGAGGTTCTCTAGCTGGTGCCTCTCACTGTTCCTCTGTACCCAGCCAGCCCATGACACTGTGTTTCAGTGAAAAGTTCCAGTTTGGCAGGTTCGCCTGTAAATGCAAACTGAACAAATGCCTCCCCCATCTCTGTTGTAACTTCAGTTTCTCTGCCCAATTTTGTTTATGGCCCTGCCCAACGCAGGGTGAAAGGTCACCCACAAAGGAATGGGACCCTCAGGCTGAAAACATTCCCCCACCCCATGCATAAATCACTTGCTCAAGTTATTAACCCACATCTCCAAAATATATGCAATAGATTTGGAAGGCAGTACCTTACAAAGTGACTGAAGTCGTAGGCTCATTGCCCAGTGAATACCTTCACTACCCCAGCCGAACCATCACAACTGAATACTGTTTGCAAACTACTGGAAGCTGTTTTACAAAAATGTCTTCATCTGCCATGATGAAGACATGAATTTTATTTTCACATTTGAGAAAACAGGACACAAATAGATTGCTTTGGCACAATTTCTCACATCCCCTTTATATGCTGAGCACAGAAAACGACCACCCAGCAAGCTCACTATGACTGAAATGAAAATAATCCTCATTAACTGAATGCATTTGTTAATTTGACTCTAGTGGATATTAACAAGGGGAGAAGCTGTGGATTTAGACATCTCTCGCTGTGATGGCAGAATGGAAAAGAAATCTTTAGGCTCGCAGTAGGGTCCTATTCCTTTTGACAGGGACGATTGCTTATACAGCAGAATACAGGATATATGCTGCACAGCATTGCTAAATTGCTTCCCACTAATAGATCCTCATTTTTCATTTTAACCCGTACATTACTAGGGTCTTGTTGCTTGTCTAAGGGCTTCTGCTTAGGGCATGCTTTGTATCCAAGTACAAATACCCAAGTACGAAAGATACATTTATTGTTTGCGCCAGTTATGAAGAGCATGTGGGTGCATAAAGTACAATTGCAGATGGAGAAGAAATTTGGCTCGGTGTGCATTTAAAAGAACAAATCTATCCAATTTGGGCATTCCAAAACAATATGCGAACCACAAAACACTCACCTGAAATTTTGCGATTTCTCCAACCAACCAATGTTTAAAACGGAGCATGTATCAGGAGTAAGCATGCATAAAAATAAAAATATTGGTGAAAATAACACACCAACATGCATTATATAGCTTGCAAAAAATGTGTAGATTAGTCAGAACGGCATATAAAAATGTGTTTATCCAGGGAATTGCTGCAAAATGTGAAGAATTTAAATTAAGATTAGAAAAATGTGAAACTTAGAGAACCAAAATTGACAGATCTTTGCAACCCTAGTTACTACCCTTTCTTGTGAGACCTGCACTGAGCAACATTCAGTAGAAGTGTATGCCTAATCCATAATGTGACCACATGCAACAACTTTCTCAGACATGCTACTTTGCAAGTAGTCCTAAAACTCTGCATGCAAAACTATTATTACAAATATATTGCACCATTTGAGCATTTTACTAACATTGACCAAACTTGATGTCCTTCCTTTTTCAGTGGACAAATGTATTCTAGACATTTGTATCTATGATAGGAAAATGTTCATTTTTCTTTATTGATGCAGTAATTTGACTGCAATTTTGTTTAATTAGGTGGAACTTGCATGTAGCAACTGAGTGAATATAAATGGACAAAACAGATACACTGAAAGGTGAGGATCTGACTCCAGGAGAGTTTTGATATGGCTAATCTAATCAGTACCAATAATCTTTTATTTTCCTTCAAGGGCAGAAAGAGATTATTATTATTTTTTATTTATTTTGGTAACCAAGAAGAGAGCAGCTGTTGTTTTTATTTCTCAGAAGAAGCCCCATCACAGAGTTGCTGAAACATTTAAGGAATAATTACACCAAATGGTGTTGCAATCCATAATAATGATGTGCATCTGTCACGGAAAGCAGTTTGTTCAAAATTCCTGAACATCATTGCTGAGTCGAAGCCTGGATGGCATTTCCAATTAAGAGATAATTCTGAAAGTGCCCCCTATCCAATGTCATACTTGTAAGTAAGGAAGAGAAAACAGGATGGGGCAAACCAGGTTATTCTTTTGCACATGTCTAAAAGAATTCCTGTGCTTTTCAAATGGAAATTTATCTTAGTCTCCCCTCAGATGTTGGTGTTTTTCACTGCAAGACTCTGATTTTTCCATGTTGTATTTATCCAGGGAGAGAAGTCAAAGGAAAATACCGTATTTTTCACTCTATAAGACGCACTAGACCATAAGACGCACCTAGTTTTTGGAGGAGAAAAACAAGAAAAAAAATATTCTGAATCCCAGAAGCCAGGACAGCAATTGGGATCGCAGCGCAGCGATCCCGCTTGCTGTCCTGGCTTCTGGGATAGCCGCACGCAGCCTCTCTCCAGCAGCGGGATTAAGGATCCTGTTGTCCGGGAGAGGCTGCCAGCAGCTAAGGCTCCCCCAAGCGCCGCGCTCTCTTTAAAGAACTCATGGAGCGTGTGTGCGGCTCTTGGGGGCTTTTCTCCGAGGAGGGAGAACGGCAGCCCTTCTCCCTCCTCGGGGAAAGCCCCCAAGAGCCGCACACACGCTCCACGTGGCTCTTTAAAGGGAGCGCTGAGCAGATCCTCCAGCCTGCATTTGCTCCATAAGACGCACACACATTTCCCCTTACTTTTTTTTTGGGGGGGGGAATTGCATCTTATAGAGCGAAAAATACGGTAGATAGGTAAGGCAACCAAATTGCAGAAGTGGATGTTTCACTTGAAAAGGGGCTGCTACCCAAAATTGTGGTCCTGGGTTAAGCTCTTTCCATCTCCCCCAACAACATTAAGACAGACTTTCTTCTGTTGTTTTCCTGTCTGTGCTGTAGCAGCCAGTGGTATGGGATGTGGAAGCAGGGAAACATGCAAAGCAGGAATGGGGAACCTGTAGTCCTCCCAAGTGTCACTCCAACTCCCATTATCCCTGATCATTGGTCATACTGACTGGGCTGATGGGCGTCTGACAACATCTGGAGGGCCACAGGTTCCTTGACATAAAATCCACTTGTGTATTTCCATGGTATGGTGGAAGAACTCAACACAGCGACCACTCTGTGGAAGTATCTAGTTCTGTCTGCAAAGGTAGGCAAATGTGAGCTTTGGATCACCAATAGAACTCATTGCAGTATTCAAAACAGATGACCTCAGTAGTGGGATAACTACCGTATTTTTTGCTCCATAAGACTCACTTTTTCCCTCCTAAAAAGTAAGGGGAAATGTATGTGCGTCTTATGGAGCGAATGCAGGCTGCGCAGCTATCCCATAAGCCAGAACAGCAAGAGGGATTGCTGCTTTCACTGGCTTCTGAGATTCAGAATTTTTTTTTTCTTGTTTTCCTCCTCCAAAAACTAGGTGTGTCTTATAGAGCGAAAAATACGGTAATTCTTTCACAATAAACAATCCTGTTTGGATACACTATTGACAATATTCCAGTGTGCACTGCAATGCATTCTACACTCTACAGCATTTTACCCCTGCTCTACTTCGATATACAATATATACCTCCCCTCCTTTAATGCACTTGGAATTGACAAACTGTGCTAATTTGCCAGGGAGAGTAGACCGTGGGCTTGTGCTGAAGTTCCACCATCCTCGTGAGATTTTGCAGGAAAAGAGTGGAGAGATTATTTGTCACCCTGAAAACAAAAGATGGAGCAAAATTAACTGAATGCAAATAACACTACCCACCACAACATCTTTTTCTCCATTTCTCCATCTGTATTTGCCCCAATCCTCTTGGTTTTCAAAGCAAATGCTGTTAAAGGTTTTGTTCTGTGCCTTTTAAAAGAAGTAGCTTAGATATGCTTGTATTGAGACAGAAGTACAGTGGTACCTCGGCTTACATACGCTTCAGGTTACAGACGCTTCAGGTTACAGACTCCGCTAACCCAGAAATAGTACCTCGGGTTAAGAACCTTGCTTCAGGATGAGAACAGAAATCGTGCTCCGGCGGCGTGGCGGCAGCAGGAGGCCCCATTAGCTAAAGTGGTGCTTCAGGTGAAGAACAGTTTAAGGTTAAGAACGAACCTCCGGAACGGATTAAATACTTAACCCGAGGTACCACAGTAAATAAATTGAAGTCTACAAGATCCTCAGAGTTAGGTACAATATGTTTTATTTTGTCCAATGAAAAATATGCACAACCAGTTTGTCTAGTGTGTCTGGAAAGTCCTGAGTATGAATTCCTATTGAGCCGTGAAGTCCATTTAGATTTCTTTACACTTGATGATTGAATACATGAACTGACTCCACTGAAAATCCTTGCGGCATGTGGTGGTGAGAACTTTATCTGCGGTGGCATGTTCCCATGTGCAACTTGTTGTCAGGTGCCAAATCTTGGTGTGCTAACATCCTTCGGTAGACTAAAATACCTCTTATGTCTCCAGAAAATCAAGTCCTTGATCATTAAAGCTTTATTCTGAAGCAACTCAATTATGTCACATGATAATTAAGCAGGCTTTCTTCTTGGTTTATCTTGAAAGGAGATCAAAGGGAAATGAACAACAAAGTATTTGTTTTAGGAAAAATTAATGCTGAAAAGTGTTGATGTCCCATCCCGTTCTTTCATCTGTGAAAATATTAATATCCATAGCAATATTAAGATGGTACCTCAATCATGAGATTCTTGGATTCTGCAAAACTGGAGCAGACTGGAGATAATAGGTAGTAGCTAGCTGGGCAATGATCTGGAAAATGAAAGGCCTCTCTGATGTGCTGTTCAGGGTTAGTTTATACTTCTGCCACTCAATTGGCCACACCTTTACTTCACCAGTGTACCAGCCAGTGTGGTGTAGTGGTTAAGAGTGATAGACTCGTAATCTGGTGAACCGGGTTTGCTTCCCCGCTCCTCCACATGCAGCTGCTGGGTGACCTTGGGCCAATCACACTTCTCTGAAGTCTCTCAGCCCCACTCACCTCACAGAGTGTTTGTTGTGGAGGAGGAGGGGAAAGGAGAATGTTAGCCGCTTTGAGACTCCTTAGGGGAGTGATAAAGCGGGATATCAAATCCAAACTACTACTACTACTCCTACTCTTCTTCTTCTTCTTCTTCTTCTTCTTCTTCTTCTTCTTCTTCTTCTTCTTCTTTACTCACATTCCTTCTCTTGGTGAAGCAGAAGTGCAGAAGAGTGGAGGAAAGTTAACTGAATGCAAATAATACAACCTTCCACCTCTATACTGACTAAACTCCCCTTTGGGGTGAGGGGAAATGTTGAAGAATGAAAGATAAATAAATGTTATAAGCCACCCAGTTCTGGTAGAAAGGTGGGATGTGCTTTTAATAGATCTTTCAGGCTTTTCAGAAAGAGGGTGGCGGTGAAAGGAATTACAGTTGCAATCAAAATTACTTGACCCCCATTGCAAATCAAGTTTATTATCAAAATTTACAGGATTTCAGCTGTTTGCAATGAGCAATTAATATAGCTCAACACAACGGATGCTTCAAGTGGTTTCCCCAAATTCAGTTGCAATTGCAACTTACATTGTCTTCTTCAGTCTCACTATATTTGCCCATTGCAAACAGCTGACAGTCTGCAAATTTTGATAATAAACCTGATTTGCAACGGGGGTCGAATGATTTCGATTGCAGCTGTAGGTTTAAACAGAGATTTTGTACCACTTTTAGCGTCAATGAGAATCTTGAAACACCCCAGCTCAAGGGGGGCTTACAAAGGAACAACCCCTCATTATGCTGCACAACCAAGATGCCTGCTGGGGCATCTTAATATCAAGTCAATTGAGTCAGCGTCTAATTGTGTCTGCACAGAAACTGTGGCATACTTTATCTGCAGCCAATTGGTACTTAAACGAGTGCAGAAGTCTTCCACCGCAACAGATGTTTTAGTATATAATTAAAGGAATGTGGAGCCTTGTCAGAGTTCATTCATATTCACGCAAACAGAAGACTAAGAGACACTGCTACAGATTGGATTATCCAGAAGCTGAAAAGGTCTCCTGGGCAGAGCAAAGACACACTAGGTTAACCCAAAAATTAAGCATCTTGGTTAGGAAACAATGGATGGAAACAATGTGCTTGATACAGAACATTATGGGATGGTTTCAACTTGCATTTGTAGAGGAATGGACAAGCACAAACCAGATATATGGTGAACAAACCAGGATAATATCACATGGTATGCAAACCATAGAAAGCACAAAATTATAATTCAAAAGCCAAAATTTCCAATCCCCCCTTTCAGGTATCTAAATAGTTATAGACTCCATTATCTTTTCCATAGGCAGACATTTATCCCAATGCTTGCTAATGTTGTGGGCCAAGATTTCTATTTGCGTGTTCAGACCCAGAGATCTCCCCCCTAAATAAATAGACATTTGACTCAAATTTTAGTTTTGGTTTTTGGCAGAATTTAGGCCACAACTTTATTGATTACAGAAAAGTGAGTGGTTGCATAGGCTCTGATTCGATTAGCTCCCTGCACCCTTGCAGGTAGCACTGACCCAGGGCACCAGCATGGGTCAGCCAAGGTTGAACACCTGAAGTAGGTGAAAAGCCTGAGAACAGACTATGTTCACTCCCCAGATGCTTCCCTGGACTCAGGCACAGGCACAACTCCCTCTCGGGGGTTGACCGAACCAAGTTGAGTCCCTGGATTCGTGGTATAGTGGTTAAGAGCAGTGGACTTGTAATCTGGTGAACCAGGTTCGATTCCCTGCTCCTCCACATGCAGCTGCTGGGTGACCTTGGGCTAGTCACACTTCTCTGAGGTTTCTCAGCCTCACTCACCTCACAGAGTGTTTGTTGTGGGGGAGGAAGGGAAAGGAGAATGTTAGCCGCTTTGAGACTCCCAAGGGTAGTGATAAAGCTGGATATCAAATCCAAACTCCTCCTCCTCCTCCTCCTCTTCTTCTTCTTCTTCTTCTTCTTCTCCTCCTCCTTCTTCTCCTTCTTCTTCTTCTTCTTCTTCTTCTTCTTCTTCTTCTTCTTCTTCTTCTTCTTCTTCTTCACATAGGGATGGCGAGACCATTCTCCCATCCCTATCACCTGAACCAGTGCCTATCCACAACCTTACAAGTTGTGATGATTTGCTACGTGGCAGGAGAAACCCAAATGGCAACAGCCAAGTGGGGAAAATTCCTGCCATGCCCCCGTCACAACAACAGATGACACACGACGGCATAGCAAGGTTAATCGCAAAAAACCCTAAAAGTAGAGGTGGGCGGGTTTTCCGATGCACGAGCTGAAAGAGGAAGCACTGGATCACGTGCAAAGGTATATATAGGTCCCTCGATCCGTTTAGACTGTACCCCATTGGCCAGATTAAACCCAGCAACAAGGGACCTACCAATCGGGTGTTGTGGCTATCCAATATACCCACCCACAACCAGGAGGTCAGTCTCTAGGTCTCACCGCAACACATGCCCTCTTTTAGGGAGGACATGATATATGAGAACAACTTTACCAGCTTCTGCCTGTCCACACCTCCAGAAGAATGAGATAAGGAGAAACTCCTCTTTTTTAAAAAAAAAAAAGTTTTATATTATCAGTCATTTAATACACCTTGGCATGTGTCATCAGCCTGATTCTAAAACAGATTGTTGCCGAACAGCCGTGATTCATTCACACCACGCAATGAGTAACTTCGTTTTCATAGCAACTGAGCAGTAAAACAAAAATAACTTACACAGTGAATTCAGCTGTCCCCCATGCTCACATACACACCGGCTGGGAGCCTCAATGGCACCTCTCTGGAGGCTTTACCCATGGCAATAAAAAACAAAACCTGGCAAGCCCCCCCCCCCCTCTTTAGCTACAGCTCTGCATGACAATGCCCTGGTGACATCCCTATTTTCATCAGATAAATGTTGGAGGGTGTGTGACTATCCTAACTCACATAGGGGGGGGGAATTCTGCTTCAGTTTTCCTCTTTTTATTGTGAGGTAAAATTACATGGGTTGTTATTCCTTAAGATCAGCTCTTACTCTTGCCACTGCACATTTGCCACCTTTCTGCAGATGAAAACACAGTTTGAAAAGATGAAGTGACTTTGGCAGGATCAGAATGGAGAATGAGAGCAAACGGGATAGATAAACACCTCATCATGCCTGTAAACAAAGGCCACAAAATTGTACTGAATTCAGATAGGCTTCTGTTTACACGCCCAATTTTGTCCTGTGGGAAATCAATTGGTGTTGTAAAATGTTTCTATGGAAGAATTATAGCAGGGCTTAATTTGGAAAGCAAAAATCAGATGCCATTCGGTTGCCCCCCCCTTAGAAAACCCTGGTGAGGGTTATTTGGAAATGGTTGTATCTATCTCCAAAAGCCATTGGCATTTCAAGAGGGCTGCCCTCATGCAATTAAATAAGTTTAGTCAGTTTTGAAATTCTCGTTCATAAAAAAACCCCTCTGTGGGCGCTTGAAAACCTAGATGATTCCTAGCACATAATTAACTCCTAATTTCTATTGGGACATCAATAGAACTTCAGAAGGGTAGTCATTACATGAACAAGTCTGAATAGCTGTACAAATGTATCTTTAGCAATGAGGGAAAGCCAGAGGAATTTGGTGCCTTGGCTTCACAAATGTGGCCGTTTCATTCTGGATCATAAAGGATAGCTGGAACTAGGGATGTCAGAGAATTCTGCTGGTAGTGGGAATGGATGTTGCCAATGTTCGCTTATTTGACCCATGTTCAGGACAGAAATCAACCAGCAATTACAATTGGTATTTGCTGTTGCTGTTGCTGTTGCTTTCAAAGCTGCAGCCCTCCCCTCCCCCCCCACCATTTGCACTGAATTTCCTTTGCGTTGAAAGGAATGGGGTGAAATAGCATAATGACCTTGTAAGTTATATAATTCACGTTATTTTTGTAATTTTAAGTTTGCTTTGAACTGTTTTTAATACTGTGTTTTAATTGTAACTAATAATAATTTATATAATTGATTAAATAAATGACGTAAGTTACATAACTTTGTTGCAGATCTTGAGATGAGTCACAGAAAATGAACGGCAGTGGGACAGAAACACTGCTGCATGAACCTAAAATGACGCCTCCTGGCTTCCCTAACTGGAACAGTTGATTTGTAACTGCGCTTGTGAAGATTGTGGCCATGACTTGACACAGAAAATGCCCTTTCCCCCTTTTTAAGGGAGGCATGATAATATAAGCAAGCACTCCACCCTTTATTTCTTCATTACAACTTCTGCAGGTGGTCTTTGTTTTGTTGGGCCCCTCCTTCATTGGGTTCTAGAGAGCAAGAAGGATTTTGCCAAATGCATGGTGTCTCTCACCTTCAAATCAGTGTTATGAAGGTTGGATGTGCCAATGCCAAGAGGCCCACCTCTGCTGATCTTAACACCCTAGAGAGTCTATTGGGTCATCCATGTCCTTCATCATGAGAAACCATGATCAATGACAGTTTTTCTTGCAAGTCCCCAGCATGAGTGCAATAGGTTGCATATGATTTTCCCTACAGGGGAGTGCCACCAGTTTAGGAAAACCAGCATGTGGAAGTTGGTCTTTCCTTGCGCAGTGAATCAACCCAAATGGGAATACACACAAGAACCCGTGTTAAATCTACAGGTAGGGAGTCTTATCGATTCAAGATGGAGAAATGCAGTTGTGTTCTGATTCCCAGGCCTGCTTGTACCTGTATGAAGTGCACTGGACCTATCAGATGCTGAAGTCAGTTGTTGTACTCATCTGAACTACTTCTAACACAGGGCACAAGATCAATCCATTTTCTTGTCTTCCTCCTTTCCCTTGGAGATGGAAAGCAATCAGTACACTTGCAATCCAATCACTCAGAAGCTTTAAGACTCTGTTGAATCCCAGTACTAGGAACTCCTCCGGGGCATTTTCTGTATGTGTGGGAAACAAAAATAGCTGCACGCATCCAACTTGCTTCTAACTCATATCTAGCCTACGTAATTGTTGCTGGTGGAAGCTTGGTAGCCTGTTTGCAAAACAATCAATCCTACAGCCTGAATCCAGATGTCACTTTCTCATGAAAAAGAGAATGAAGATGTGGAGCAAACTCCCCAGGTCTCTGCTGAGCAGCAGGGGAGGGTGCAATTTGCAGCAGAGAAGCAATGGGCATGACGGAGGGCTTAACCCTTTCCATACCCAATGCTTTCCCCATGAAAACCACCTTGCCCCAGCCCATGTTCCAAGTAAATGTTGACTCACCTTGAAGGAAAAGCAGTAGGAGGGTAAAGGGCTTCTGGGAGAAATCAACAGGTGGCGAAGTGGTGAAGTACTTTGCCCTTTGCCACTATGAAGTATGCAAGGTCTAGTTGTTTTGTATGAAGATAGAGGTGACATTTTTTGAGTGATGGAACTATCTCAGAAGCCCCCTCACTGTGATCAGTCCAAGTATCCAAGATCTATGCTTTCTGTAGTCTGGTTCTGCAGATTTGAAGCAAAAGCTAGATGTTTTTGGTTGTACACACACACACACTACACCTTAATTGTTTTAACTTGGCAACAAATGGACAAATAAATGCAGGGATGTTCATCTGACAGGGACTTATAAACATTAGCTAGTGTGCATGTCTGTCATTTCAGGCAGCTTGCAAAAAGCTGGACTTGTACCACAGCTGAGGGGCACATGCTATGACCAATATCTTCATACTGTATCTTTCCTTTCCTTTCATTGGAATTAAACATTTAGAGATGGACCCAGGAACCATGATCATTGCTGAGCAATAGTACAATGAGAGGCTGCAATTTCCCCAAAGTTGGAAGCACTCAGTTGGAAGCATACGAATCCGATGCTCTCCTGTTGCACATCTACATTCTGAGCCATGGACCTATCCCTCCATCATTTTTCTCCAGCTTGAATTTCAATCCAAACCAGAGATGAACTGGTGCTCATCCACTCCACCCCACCCACTTACCTGTTTGCTGCTCACCTTCAGCAGCATCTCAGGTGCCAGAGATCCTGCAAAGGCTTTATTGATCTATCAGAACATGTACTATCCTATTTCAGTGGTGGCATGCAATACAAATTAATGCCATAATACAAAATAACAGCTTATTTAAGCTGCTACCGTGACTACTTGAGTGCTGATTTAATGCCAGGTTTGCTCAACCTCCTGAACCTGCAATACTTGTGTGGCTTTCCCTATTTTTTTAAGATTAGGCATAACATATATCCAGAGGAAGCAGAAAACGTTATTCGCCTCACCGTGAGCTGTTTAGGCACTGTGAAATGTCTTGTATGAAGTATCTCCACCACCGCATGCGTGCCTACATAGAGAAAGAGGGTCAAAATGAATTTATTAGCAGCCGTGAGAAGGAGAGACTATATAGCTGTTATGCAGACTAGTCTCAAGTATGGTATCAAATAGTCTGACCTTGACTGTACAGCTTTAAAACTCATCTGCACTTCTGTGGTTGAGGCAGCTGATGGCCTTTTGTGCAGAAAGATAGTCAATACAGAAGCTCTCCTCCAGGCCTGACTTGAATACTTTATGAAGACTTTGATGTACGAATCAAAGGATATTAAAAGTGCACTAGGGGACGGCTGCTTTCATAGTAATCCTGTTGCAAGGTCTACTGACCATCAAGGCAATTCTGGCCCTGGATGCTGCAAACTAAAAAGTATAGCCATTTTTCCTGCCCGCACCCCGATCTCAATTTTGCTTTGAAAATGTTTTTACAGTTAAATATGTCTGAAAGACACAGAACCTCTCCTGATGTTTTCTTTCTTGTACTTCCGTGATTATTTGTGTTCCCGATGGTATCGGAGTGGATGCATAAAATGCTGCTTTCAAGATCATTTGCCCCTGCGGTGGAGATGCTTCTTCATTTCCAACCAGGGCATGTAGTTTCCTGCTGAAACCCTGCAACTTTTCGTACCACAAAAGCCCAGAGGATGGGAGGTTGTCCTGCTTTTGTTGCACAGGAGTGCTGGTCTGCCCCTTTAGATGGTGATAATATAATGAAGGGACACGGGTGGCGCTGTGGTCTAAACCACCCAGCCTCTTTACCTTGCTGATCATAAGGCTGGCAGTTCGAATCCGCACAACGGGGTGAACTCCCGTTGCTCTGTCTCAGCTCCTGCCAACCTAGCAGTTTTAAAACATACCAGTGCAAGTAGATGAATAGGTACCGCTGCGGCAGGAAGGTTAATGGCATTTTTGTGTGCTCTGGCTTCCGTCATGGTGTGCCAGAAGCTGTTTAGACATGCTGGCCACATGACCTAGAAAGCTGCCTGTGGACAAATGCCAGTTCCCTCATCCTAAAAGCAGAGATGAGGATTGGACTACAGCTCTCGTCAGTCACAGCCATTATGGCCAGTAAGCAAAGAAGATGGGTACTGTAGTCCAACACCTTGAAGGGCACCATGTTGCTATCCCAGTTCTAGTTGATGATCCAAATTCATGATGAACAGCTTATCATCTTGCTAGTACATTCATGCCTCATGTTGCGTCCGCTTCAGGTTACGTGTTTTCATGTTGCATGCCACAGCAACCCGGAAGCACCAGAGCAGGTTACTTCCAGGTTTCGCCGCTCACACATGTGCAGGAGCACTAAATTGTGCTTTGCGCATGTGCAGAAGCGCCAAATCGCAGCGCACGCGCAGACACGGCACTTCGGCTTGCATCAGTTCTGTGTTATGGACGGGCCTCCAGAACGGATCCCGTCTGTAATATGAGGTTCCACTGTACCAGTAATATTGGCAACAGTGATACATGACTCTGGATTTTATATCTTTGCCCTTCTTTTCCAAGATAAACTTGCAGGCTAATCTTCCTTATTAAACGAAATAAGTGGTAGAACAATCTTTTCTCCATGTTCAGTAAAAGTTTTTTCTGTTGCAAAAATATGTTTATTTCAGAGTGTGTTTTCTAAAAAGTAGGTAATTTTTGCCCAGAAAAATAGCTTTGTAGCACTGAGCATGTTGAACAGCAATCTGTGATGAGCCAAAAATGAAACTGTCGATACAACAGGCAACCTCTTTTTTAAAAAATGAAGTCTGTGAAACAAGGAAGAATGTTATATTCTTAGACTGGCTGCAAAGGCCTCCCAGTGGTCCACGAAGCCAACAATGGCTCTCCATCTTTGCTGGGAACAACACCCATCTGGCTTGCTGTTTTAAGTTTATGCTTGTTAGCATTTTGTGAACTCTTTGTTCTTAAAATAATATGAAGTAACTATGGGTAGCATTCAACTAGGTTGTTCCATTGGTGCAAGGACCTTTGGCTGAGCAATGGAGCTTCCCTTCCATCTCCTCTCCCCACGCACACCCCAAATCTGTTCCAAGGGTCCCCCATTCCTCTGGAACATTTTTTGGCCAAGGTGCAGGGTGCATGCAGAGAGAAGAAATGGGGGAATTCTGTTAACATTTTCTGCAAAAGGCAAAGAGGAATCAACTATGCATGAGCAGACCTCATCTACGAGGTCGTTAGCTGATTAGACTGTGTGTTTTCAAACTTATTATCTTACGAGCTGCCTCAGAATAGAATTAGTATGTCATTACAACTGCTCATCCAAAATGGATACTTTGATTATGACAGATTTGTAATATCGCAACAAGGCCAGGCAGATGAAAATGAAAAGATAATATTTGAGAGAGAGAATATCAATTTGATTAAGCTACGAACTGTAAGGATTGACTGACTGACAGTGAAAAAGCACTGCAGAGAATAAAACGACACACATGCTTTTCGTTTCTATGTTACAGTCACATGAGGGTTGCATTTTGTTTTGTTTTTAATAATATTGTGTTGAATCATTCACTTCAGCCTTGCTGGCATTGCTTGAACAGAGAATGTAATTGCTAGAAAGGGACAGAATTTTGCCAAGTGAGAGACAATTTAGGACTCACTGAATATGTTTATGCTGCTTTATTTTCATCTTTTGTGTACATGTAACCATTAAAGCAGGGACGCGGGTGGCGCTGTGGGTTAAACCACAGAGCCTAGGACTTGCCAATCAGAAGGTCAGAGGTTCGAATCCCCGTGACGGGGTGAGCTCCCGTTGCTCTGTCCCTGCTCCTGACATCTAGCTGTTCGAAAGCACGTCAAAGTGCAAATAGATAAATAGGTACCACTCCGGCGGGAAGGTAAACGGCATTTCCGTGTGCTGCTCTGGTTCGCCAGAAGCGGCTTAGTCATGCTGGCCACATGACCCGGACGCTGTACGCTGGCTCCCTTGGCCAATAAAGTGAGATGAACGCCGCAACCCCAGAGTCGGTCACGACTGGACCTAATGGTCATGGGTCCCTTTACCTTTACCTTTAACCATTTGGACATTAAAGCCTTTTTCCTAAGATTTTTTTTTTCAACTTGGTGCATAAAGCCTTGTGGTCTCTCTGACTGTGGTTTTTACCCACCCCATGCTTATAAACCAATCCCAACATTAGCTGGAGCTGTTCTTGTGAAGATCCAGAGAAGCTTAGGCACCAGGGGAATAGAGACACCTTCCTGGTGGTAGCAGAAGGCCATGGGAAGGGAAGGGAAATGAGAGGGGGACGCTCTGTTTGGCCTGGTCTCTCTTCCTCACATCCCGGGAGCCATGACAATGACCAATGGTTGGTAAGGGGTGATGGGACCACATCCAATGGTATCAGGAATGCCATAGATTAACCATCCCTGTTAGAGTATCCTGCACTACCATTATCCTCACTGAGCAGAGATAGAGACCTACCCTTTGGATGAATGCCAGTCTTGTACTTTCCAAGAGAATACCCACTAAGAATAAAACTGAGGGTCATAATAATAATAATTTTATTATTTAAACCCTGCCCATCTGGTTGGGTTTCCCCAGCCACTCTGGGCAGCTTACAGTACAGATAAAAACACAGTAAAACATCAAACCTTAAAAGCCTACTGATACAGGGCTGCCTTCAGATGTCTTCTAAAAGTCAGATAGTTGTTCATTTTCTTGACATCTGAGGGGAAGGTGTTCAGCAGGAAAGATGCCACTGCCGAAAAGACCCTCTGCCTGGTTCCTCGTAACTTCACTTCTCATGGTGAGGGAACCACCGGAAGACCCTCGGAAGTGGACCTCGGAAGTGGACCTCAGTGAGGCTGAGCGATGGGGGTGGAGATACTCCTTCAGGTATACTGGGCCAATGCCATTTAGGGCTTTAAAGGTCAGCACCAACACTCTGAATTGTGTTTGGAAATGTATTGGGGGCCAGTAACAATACTTTAGGACTGGGTTAAAAGGAAGCTAACCACAACACAAGCTGGTGCACGACAAGCTACTACTTGTTTCCCCATAAAGCTGGAGTGTTGTATTTCATACATTGCTGGAAATGAAAATAGTGGCAATTTGTCTTTATATCCAGATAATCGGTTCTTGTAAAACTGAGCATATAGGAGGCGAGCTGACATAGCTGTGTCAGCTCTGCCACCAGCAGACAAGGCTATTAAAGGAAATCAAAGTAATTTTAGCTGCATATTTTTTTCTGGATAGCTTCCCCAGGGGCTAAAAATGGTTTACAATTGTGTGTCTTCTATTAATAGATCAATCCTCTGAAAACCTTGCAAAAGACGCTCTTTACTGCCATCTTCTGCACAGCCCATGTGTGTGTGTTTTGTGGTTTATCTGTATATAGTTGAGACCTTTTGCATACAATGATATATCAGTGGGAGGTTATCCACCTCTGAAATCACTTCTGCATATGATTTATTGACAGCTTCTAAGTGCCAGTCTGAGACAGCTAGACTGAGTGCACACAGAGAGGAAAAGAACCACTGAGGTGGACATTTTATGCACAAGCCCTCTTTTCTGCATCAACGTACAGGAATGAAATATGATTTGAAGCTCTCCCCTTCCCAACTAAGTTGGTTGCCAGCTCTGAAAATACGATGTTCTGAAGCCTAAGCAGGGCCTGGTGAATGGAAATTCTCTCTTGAAGGACAAAATTTGGGTTATTTATACAAAGTTTTGTACAAGATGCATCAATACTTTTTAAGCGGGGAAAGAGCTACACTTTTTTATTTTAATTGGACAATTTAAAAAAAAAATCTCTGATTCAGGGGCCACTGTGAGTTCAGGCACAGCAGTGGCACAGAGGGAGGGGGCACAGGGGTGCTTGCCCCGAGTCCAAAATTGTTAGGGGTGCAAAATTTCAACACCCAGTGTTGTCTCAGTACAGTTGCACACTTCCATTGCTGGGCTCTGTTGAAAACAGCTTCTCCATGTAAACCAGGAAGTGACATCTCCAGACAATGCAACGACTCTTCTTTTCTGATCTTTGTAGCTACAATCTCTTGGGTGACACAGAAGCTGTTAGGTAGTTTGAAAGGCAGGAGTATGATATTGAAAGTGCTTCGGAATTCAGACCGTGGGAAGCCAAAACAAAAATTATTACAATTTGGAAGACAATTGGACTTTTTTTATTTTAGTTTTTTATTTTTATTGGATTTGATTTGATATGTTAATTAGATGTTCTTATTGGAAAATTAATAAAAAAGAAGCTGTTAGGTAGTTGAATGCACATGTGTACTCTGGACATTCCCCCCCCCTCCACGCAGCCCTGGGTGCTGGCAACCCACGCTATGCCACTGAGGCACAGAACTCAGTGGCTTTGGGTGGATCTGGGGGTGGGAAAAGTAGCTTTGGTAAATCCTGAGGTTGTACCCAATACAGCAGCTGTTGCATGTAAAAAGAAAATGTGTGTGGAGGGGAGAGGGGAGGTCTTGCCCTTCACTTTCTTGGCCCCAAAGCAAGCTATCAGATTTTTAAACATCCAGGCTATTGCTTCTTTTTTTCTGGCTGGTTGGCATTGTGGCTGGACTGATTTTTACAGATCTGTAGAGAATGCAAAAGTACTGCTAATGAATGTGTTGCAAGCCTGCAAACTGTGTTTAAAAATGAGGCTGAAATAAAAGTAGCTTTTCATCAGCTCATGTTTGGGTGGTCTAAAAGAGCCACTGAAATGGGAAGGAGCTTTTTTTGTTGGGGGGGCGGGGTGAGTGCAATCTATATGAGCGACAGGCTTGCCTTGGCTTTTTAAAAGCCTACATTACATTCACAATCTCTTCGCCATTGTTAAAGGATCCAAGAGGTTCCCAAGATCAGTGGCTAACCAGAAGAGAGCAGAAGTTTAGGAGAGAACTACTGGTGGAGACATTACTGGTTTTAGTTCCACCTCTCAGCTTGGCTTAAAATGAGTCCATCTCTGAATTAAAACGAGTCCCATCTAGGAGCCAGTGTAGTCTGTCTCATAGAATCATTCCTTGTGAATCTGAATATTTCTGAAGAAATATTCTTCAGCAGTTGAGAGTTTATGTCCTCTGTCAGATGAAACTTCCATATTTTTTCCACCGTAGGGTAACCTCACAACATTGTTTCTAAACTGAAAATGAAAAAATGAGTACAATTGTGTTTCTTAGGCTAGGATGAGAAAGCCACTAGATGTCTCTCTTGCTATGCAGAAAAGGCTTTCTGTACT
This sequence comes from Podarcis raffonei, assembly GCF_027172205.1. Classification (NCBI taxonomy): domain Eukaryota; kingdom Metazoa; phylum Chordata; class Lepidosauria; order Squamata; family Lacertidae; genus Podarcis; species Podarcis raffonei. Next base: position 14,869,102 of record NC_070618.1, read on the forward strand.
TTGTAACTTTTATTTGGATCATTTGCATGGATCCATATCGTTTCTTAAATGCAAATATATACAGCTGACTGACATTTTACTTTATAATATCAACAAGAGTATTGTTTCATCTTTTTTTTAAAAAAACAAAACCTAACAAATTATTATGGCATCGGCTTTACTTCCTCAAAAGAAAAATTATGCCATAATAAATGTATCTGTCTTTAAAGTTCCACTAGACTTAACACGGCTACCCCTTTGGAAATTACATTTGGCTGCCTCTCTTATTATGGCTTGTTTTCTACAGGACTTAAGATTCTCTTGTTGCTCATACCTGCGAGTGTAGACACCTGAAACCAATCTATTTGGAGGGCTTCCACACTAGCTGTTGCCTCCAATATTGACCCTGCTTGTTCACTTATTCATTCCCGGAAATCCAGGCTTTTCTTCACCATGACAGTGTTTGTCAGTTTCATTGGGGTTCCCTGAACTTATTGCTATGATGTGTGTGAGGAGGGCTGTTGACCTCCTTCCACCATAGCTGGCATGAGCTGCCATGTTTTTCAACAGACTCTTTCTCCATTCCATAACAACTACTAGTGCACAATCATCACTGAACATTACTAGTGCTGATATAGTGCCTTTAAAACAATGCTTTAAAAAAAAGTCTTCTGGAATGCATCTTGAGTGTAATGGACTTCCATTTCTATAAAGCTTTATGTTCACCTATAAGGAGCCCCAGGTGAGTCCTGTCTAAAGGTTAAGGTAGAGGGACCCCTGACCATTAGGTCCAGTCGTGACCGACTCTGGGGTTGCGGCACTCATCTCACTTTACTGGCCAAGGGAGCCGGAGTACAGCTTCCAGGTCATGTGGCTAGCATGACTAAGCCGCTTCTGGCGAACCAGAGCAGCGCATGGAAACGCCACTTACCTTCCCGCCTGAGTGGTACCTATTTATCTACTTGCACTTTGACGTGCTTTCGAACTGCTAGGTTGGCAGGAGCAGGGACTGAGCAACGGGAGCTCACCCCATTGCGGGGATTTGAACCGCCGACGTTCTGATCGGCAAGTCCTAGGCTCTGTGGTTTAACCTACAGCGCCACCCGTGTCCCTGAGTCCTGTCTAGAGGTGAGCAAATCTGTCTGTTTTAATCTTTCTCTGTTTCTCCATTTTCCAGTCGTAAGTTCAGTTCTCCACATTTCTAGTTCTTTCTCTCTCTCTCTCTCTCTCTCTCTCTCTCTCTCTCTCTTACACACACACACACACCTTGTGAAAATTCACCCGCATTTTAGTGTGCATTCTCCTAATATACACATTTTATATGTAATTACATTATTTTATTCATATATATAGTTATTCTATCTTCACTAATATATACTTATCTACACTTTGCCCTAGTATGTGATTTTTTGTACACGTCGCTTGGGTGCAGTATCTCACAAGAGGGGGCTGCGATACAACGTTTAGAGTGATGTTATCAACAAATGGTATGCATCTTGCTGTAATGAATGAGGCAACATGATATGCACTCTTTCGTATCGTGTGTCTGACTAATGATTTGTTGTCCCTAAAAGTGAAGCATCTTGAATATCCTACGAGGGACCTCTCTGCTGATTCTAACACCTGAGAGCCTCTGAAGGGAAGGGGACGGCCTTTCAGATATTTGATGCTCAAGTCATTTAGGATTTTAAACACTGATGTGAGCACTTTGAATTGAACCTAGAAATAACATGGCAACTAGCAACTAACGTAGCTGTTTTGATGCTGGCGTTATATGAATTCTGAATGTGTGTGGTGCTGTGGTCTAAACCACTGAGCCTCTTGGGCTTGCTGATCAGAAGGTTGGTGGTTTGAATCCCCACAACAGGTTGAGCTCCCGTTGCTCTGTCCCAGCTCCTGCCTACCTAGCAGTTTGAAAGCACACCAGTGCAAGTAGATAAATAGGTACCACTGTGACGGGAATGTAAACGGCATTTCTGTGCGCTCTGGTTTCCATCACGGTGTTCTGTTGTGCCAGAAGCAGTTTAGTCATGCTGGCCACATGACCCGGAAAGCCGTCTGTGGACAAACACTGGCTCCCTTGGCCTGATAGTGAGATGAGCACCACAACCCCATAGTTGCCTTTGACTGGACTTAACCATCCAGGGGTCCTATACCTTTACCTTTTTTTATACGAATTCTGAATGGAGCCCCAGCCAGTCACTGGATCATTGCTCTTTGGACAAGTTAAAATTGTCTTCAAGTGGAGCCCCATGTAGAGTTCACTGCAGTAATCTAGTCTGGATGTTACAAAAACATGGCCAAGTTGGCTCTGCCCAAAAGGGGTTTTAGCTGGCAACCCCCCCATCCCCCCAAAAGCTGCAAATAGGCAACCTTAACATCCAATGACGTTTAGTACCTCCAAGCTACAGACCTTCAACCCCTTGCAGAACAGGCCATTTTCTCACCTTCCAGACTTAAGAAGGTGGAACGCATAACATCTCTGGCTTTTCAGGATTCAACTTCCATTTTATAAAATAACAGAACCTGATGATGTAATCCCCGCCCCATTTCTTGGAAGCAAATACAAGCAGTTTACTTTCCTAAAGTCTTTCATGTGGCATCTGGCACAACATCAGAGAATAAGCCATGATAAAACATTATGCACAGGAATATATTGAAAATTGAAGTTTGGAATGGAAAGTTGCTGTCCTATGTTATATTTTTAAAAGCAACTGATTACAATCTGTTCCTTGCAAATAAGGATAATTATTTTAGTATCTAATACTGCAGTTATGGTGGTTCTTCTTCTTGACATACAACCCGGCTGAATCTATTATTATTACTACTACTACTATTACTACTACTCTGATTATTACTCACATACCCTTTTTAGGCATATTCTTAGAGATGGAGAAAAGCAAAAGTCTGAAGGCAAGAAACACATTTAACACAAATTGTACTTTCCCTGTTGAGTATATGACAGGTGACAAACCCAAGTCCCTTGCTCTACAAACATTTGGCATGAAATTGAGTTTTAAAAAGAAGATTCTTTTAGGGTTAAGTATTTAAATTTAGAGTTAAGGGCTTTCAAGGGTGTTAACCAAGAAAGCATCCGTGTTGACACAGGATAACCTTTCAGAGTAGTTACTGAGGACAAACAACAAGCATTTGTCCATGTGATTATACTTCTTTGTTGGGAACAGAATTCAGGATTAGATGGATGCTTTGTCAGATGCTCTCATGTACCACCAGAAACCTGAAAGACTGTCTGCACCTTTGTGATCCTGCCCAGGCTTTACAGTCAGCTTCTGGCCCATTAATAAGATATATTATGTTGATGCTTACTAATGGCAGGGCCTTTTCGGTGATGACCCCACACCTATGGAATTCCTTTCCCAGAGGAAAATATGTGTGGCCCCATCTTTAAAGAAAATTCTTTAAATGTTGTTATTTAAGTGTGCTTTTTATTAATTGCTGTGGTTGATTAATTAATTAAAGTGGCTAATTTGGTTTTACTTAGATAGCGTCATATTGATGATTATATAAATTTTGTACACTAACTTAAGAGGGGAAGTGTGCCCTAAATGGTAGTTTATAAGTAATTTAATAAATAAACCATTACTAACATCCATATATACAGGGACGCAGGTGGCGCTGTGGGTTAAATCACATAGCCTAGGACTTACCGATCATCAGCGGTTTGAATCCCTGCGATGGGGTGAGCTCCCGTTGCTTGGCCTCAGCTCCTAGCAGTTCGAAAGCATGTCAAAGTGCAAGTAGATAAATAGGTACCGCTCCGGCGGGAAGGTAAACGGCGTTTCCGTGCACTGCTCTGGTTCGCTAGAAGCGGCTTAGTCATGCTGGCCACATGACCCAGAAGCTGCACTCCAGCTCCCTTGGGCAATAACGCGAGCTGAGCGCTGCAACCCCAAAGTCGGTCACGACTGGACCTAATGGTCAGGGGTCCCTTTACCTTAACCTTAACATCCATATGACTTAATTAAAGCAACACACAACTGTTTAATCTGTGTTGATAACAATGTTATTGTTTAATTTTGTTTTAAGGGGCTATATAAAAATAATCACAGGGAATGTTCTTAAAATATCCTGTGTTAATAAAATGTACACACCACTTGATTTAAAAAACAATAACAACTCAAAGCGGTTTACAAAAAGTTAAAACAAGAAAATCAAGAAATATTTAGAACAATAGTTTAAAACATACAAAACTTAAGCAAACTCAAGACTTGGCATCTGGGCCTAATTTTGGCCTGTCCTGATTAAAATCTATTTTCTTTCCCTCCCTCACTGAAGTCTACAAATGGTTACTATGTGTATAGAATATTAGAACTGCATCACAAATTATCTTCCATTCAGTTGCTGCAATGGTCATGCAAAAGATAAATATGGAGATAAATAATTAGAAGCTAGCAAGTTCCTCAAACAGTGAACAAAAGGAGTGAAGCATTTATCTAATGGAATGTGTGAAAAGAAGTAGAAAGGACAGGTGAGATTGGGCCGATGAAATAATTAGTTGCTATGCTTGCCTGGTACTAAACTATGCCATGAATTCTCTCTCTTGGCAGGGCTCTTGTGATATTGGATGCTGACTGATTTATTGGCCCTGGCAAGTTCATAAAAAGGGACTATAAATTTATCTCCAACGTCAGACAGAGGCTTTGGCAACATTTTGAAGCCAAGGACCCATGTAGCACACAAAGCTGAAAGAACCTCTTGGAAAGAACACATAATGCCTTTGCCCTTCAGAGAGGTTGCTTTCATATTTGTATTAATATTGCGTCTGGAAGATGGCCAAAACTGCAATCCTGATTGGGGAAGAGGCATTATGGATTAGGGTTAAGGACTGTATGTCAGCGTAGCTCTTACAGGAAAAGGTGGTAATTAGGGGTGGAATAATCTGTCTGCTTTGATTCTCCCAGTTTCTCATTTTTCCAATCTTAAATTGAGTTGTCCACGTGATGCAGCAATTTGTGATTTTTAAAAATAATAATAAAAAAGCATGAACATTCGTTAGGATTTTAGTGTGAATTTCTCTAAATAGACGCATTTTTATATGCAGTTTTGACCGAGGAACATATTTTTGCAAGCAATTTTCCATAAGATAATGCATTCATGTGTGTTGTTTTCACCAATATATTCATTTTGATGCACACTTTCCCCTAATGTTGTATGCATTTTTTGTAAACATTGTTTGGTTCGAGATCCACACCGCAAAATTAGTAGAAGCGCAAATTTTGAAGGATACCTGTGTTTCACTTCTTATATTGTTTTGGAAATTGCAGATTTGATAGATTTGGCCTCTAATGACACCTGAATCAAATCCCCCTCCCTTCCCTAGTTGTAACTTGGTGGTAGAGCATCAGTGTTGCATGCAGGAAGGTCCTACATTGAATCCATGTTTGTAAACTAAGCCCCCATCTGGAAACACCCAGAGTCTGTTTAGGACCAAAAGAGGAAGTATGGTGGGCTTCCCTGGGGAGGTTGCTCCAAAGCTGCAGGGCCATCACCCAAAAGGCTCTGTTCCCAGAACTGATCTTCAGTAATGCCAGGCCAGAGGGCAGGGGCTCTGAAGCAATCTTAGGGCTCAAATAGGTTCTTCATATGCACATGGGGGTAGGGGGTAGGTCATTCAGATAACCTGGTCCAAGTCCATTTGCGGCTTTCATGAAGTGTTCTTCAAACTTCACTCCCCAGAGGTTGGACTACAACTCCACCATCCTTGACCATTGGCTGGGGATGATGGGAGTTGTAGTCCAAGAATATCTGGGGACTCAAAGGTGAAGCCCACTGCTTGCAAGGTGCTTTAATTTGAGCAAGGAAATGTGGCTGTTGCAGGAACGGTGTGCTATTATTTCAATGCAGAAAGTTTATTCTTGTGATGGCCTGGGACTCGGGCTCAGACTCAGAGCCAGAGGAGTCTCAGTCCACACTGGATCCTTTGCCCCAGGTGGCATCTGAACCTAGTCTGGGGCCTGATTCTGAAGAGCCCCAGTCTGCACAGGTTCCCTTGCAACAAGCAGCAGCTGGGACGAGTCAGGGGCCTGAGCCTGCCCTGGCTCCAGATGCAGGGTTTACCTCGTTGCCTTCAGCTGGGCCATCACTTACAGCTACTCCACTACCAGTTGGGTCAGGAGAAGCTGAGGCGGCCTCTGGGTCTAGTAACCCACCAACATCTCCCGAGCTGCAGAGACTGAGGTCTCAGAGAAGGAGAGACCTGAGTACTCACAGGAGAGGAGTGCTCGCCTTTGGGAGAGACAGGGAGGTGAGTCACCGGGGGATCAGGACTAGCCATTACCCCGACAGAGATAAAAGGCTGCTGGACCCCGCCCCAGGTTGTGGGAGCAATGTTGCTGTTTGCCAGAACCTGCCTGAGATCCTGTTCCTGTCCTTGCCTGGTTTCCTGCCTCGTGTCCTGCTTTGGCCCTGTTGGACTGACTCCTCGCGGAACCCTTGGATTCAGGACCGGACCTGGACCACGTTACTCAGGTTACCCCCGGGCCCAGCGCAATTCTTCTCAGAGAGAGAAACCCAACCATAGGATTCAACTCCTAGCGGATAAGGTCCCTTCAGCCCCCCCCCCAAAATATATTTGAGGGGGTTGCCCCCCCCCAAAAAAGTTGGTGGGCATTGACATTCAAATGGTGTGTGTGTGTGTGTGCCACATCTTGTGGGGCTTACCTGCCCCCCTATTTTATTCACTCTGGCACCCCTACACCTAACACTGACTGATATTCAGTATGTAGGTTTCCTCTCCGTTCCGGTCTAATAGGTTACTATAACAACCCCGAAACAATCATTTTACTTTCGTTTACATTGGGCCTCCTCCCATAATGAGAAGCTCGTGTGGCTTCTGTTGCATCACTTTACAGGGCAAGTGTGGATTTTTCCTCCGCCACACTCTTTCATTTACAGTATGATTATAGTTTGACTCTGTTTATGTTGAGTTTCCATTGTGGCTGCTCTCCTCAGGAATTCAACTATTAAAATGTCGTACAGGATAAAACTGGTCTACATAATCACAGCATGGAAGGGATATTATTACTATTTTACACTGAAAGCTAGTTACTAAAATTTCTAGGATAGAGCTGTATACAATTGTGCATGCTGAGGAGAAGCTGGATAGAGAGAAGTTTTTCCTCCCTTTCTCATAGCACTAGAACTCAGAGCTATCTAGTGAAGCCGAATGTTGGTGCAGGAAAGACAAAAGAAGGCATTTCAGTATACCTGAAGGAGTGTCTCCACCCCCATTGTTCAGCCCAGACACTGAGGTCCTCCTCCAAGGGTCTTCTGGCAGTTCCCTCACTGTGAGGAGTGAAGTTACAGTGAACCAGGCAGAGGGTCTTCTCGGCAGTGGAGCCCACCCTGTGGAATGCCCTTCCATTAGTTTGGAGATAAACAACTACAGTCGTACCTCAGAAGTCGAATGGAATCCATTCCGGAAGTCCATTCGACTTCCAAAATGTTCAGAATCCAAGGGCAGCTTCCGATTGGCCGCAGGAAGCTCCTACAGGCAATCGGAACCCGTGTAACCCATGTTGGACGTCCGGGTTCCAAAGAACATTTGCAAACTGGAACACTCACTTCCCGGTTTGCGGCGTTCAGAAATCAAAACGTTCGACTCGCAAGGCATTTGACTTCTGAGGCACGACTCTATTTGACTTTTAGACATCTGAAGGCAGTCCTGTACCAGGAAGTTTTTCATGTTTGACATTTTATTATGATTTTATATGTGCTGTAAACCACCCAGAGTGGCTGGGGAAACCCAGCCAGATGGGCAGGGTACAAATAGAAGAAGAAGAAGAAGAAGAAGAAGAAGAAGAAGAAGAAGAAGAAGAAGGTGTCATGTTGATAATAATAAGAATTATTATTATTATTAACATGGCACATAGTGAAACTGTGCAATTCACTCATACAGGTTGACTTAATGACTTTTACAAAAGATCAGATAAATTCCTGGAAGTTAAGACTATCAATGCTTCTCATTTTGTTGGTTTTGCTCTTCCTCCACTGTTGCTTTTGAATCCCAGTTGCTGGGAATCACAAGTGAGGACAGTTCTACTGAAATCAGATCCTGCTTTTTAAAAAATAGCTTTTATTAAAGATTATTTTATTATACAAACCAAACAGATCAACAAGGGAAAGTACACATGGCATCTCCACTTTGAATTCACAGTGTCTTTTTCCACAGACAGCAATGCACGTGCACATGACAAGGAACCCACGAGTCACTTTCTCCCAGCAGCTAGAAATATCATAACTAGACACTGGAAGGATCTATCAGGAGTGAACACAGACGATTGGTACCAAAATGGGAAACCACCCTACTCAAAAAATTAACCAACCAACTTAAACTAGCATGGGGACAAGCGAAGGAGATCCTGCTTGTTGGCATCCCATAGGTATTTGCTTAACCACTGTGGGGACAAGGCAGGCTGCTGGATGAGATGGGCCAGTGTGGTGTAGTGGTTAAGAGCGGTAGACTCATAATCTGGTGAACCCGGTTCGCGTCCCCGCTCCTCCACATGCAGCTGCTGGGTGACCTTGGGCTAGTCACACTTCTCAGAAGTCTCTCAGCCCCACTCACCTCACAGAGTGTTTGTTGTGGGGGAGGAAGGGAAAGGAGAATGTTAGCCGCTTTGAGACTCCTTTGGGTAGTGATAAAGCGGGATATCAAATCCAAACTCTTCTTCATCTTTTTTTTTTTTGACCTTTGACCTTCTCCAGCTGAGCTCATGTTCTTGTGCAGACCCATTTTTCACACTGAAAAAGAGACAGGTGTGCAATGTATTGAGTATTGTTTGTTGCCCACCATATGAGGATTCCCATTTTGGGGTTCCATTTGGTGTTCTCGGTTACGCGTCTCAAGGAAGTTTCTCCTGCTAGCGTGAAAGTGCACTTGATGAGAGAGAGAAATGGTGTGAATTTATTGTCTATTTTTCCCCATTAAATTGGGGGCAGAGGCCATGCAGAGAGAAAGCCGGGGATCTTCCAGCTATTAAACACAACCACCTGGCATTGGGCAGACACAACAACACAAGAAAGTCCATGAAGAGGAAAACAACTCCATCAATCACCAACAGGTTTTTGTTTTATATAAAGTGAGAACCTAGCTGCCATTTTCCAAGCCAGCATCTGGAATACGGATCCAAAAGTGGATTCTTGTAGTGATTTATGAGCCTTTACGTCACACACATAAGGGATGCAGAATTATCTGGGTCCAGGGAGTGAAAAAATGCAAAAGCACGTTAATAAATCAAAGCAGGGGAGAAACGGCTAAGTTCCATTTGCTTGGGCATACAGTGCAATTGTTATCATCTCCGGGGAAAGTGAGGATTCTTTGAGCCTGGGATCATACAGAAAAGAGGGATGGCCCTGGAAGCTGGCTGTTTGCATTGGCAGGCTTCTATGGCTCTGGGAAGGGGGCAGGGAGCCTAGTAACGTTCCTGTCGCAGATGTGACAAAAATTGTATAAGTTAACTTTGGCCCTTCCAATTAATAATACATCTCGTAAGGTAAGTGGCAAGCTGGTGAGGAATATGAGACTATTCTGTGGCAGGCGATGAGACACAGTCTGTTGCCATTGGCTTTTCCTGGCGCAGCTTGGATTTTAATGAACTCTCTTGGATGTCACCAATGGAAATGTGTGTTGGGAACTGCCTACCAAGGCAGTGGGTGCTAAGCCCTTAATGTGTCTTTTTGGCATAGGAGAGTGTGGAGATTCTGTTGGTGCTGAGTGGAGCATGAAGCCCCCATCTTGGAACTAGGGATGGAGAATAATTTTGGTCAGTCTGCACTTTTAAGCAATCTCTCCTGATCCACACCTCCCAGGCTAACACACAGATTGGCTTGTAATTATGCTTCAGATTTTATATTCCTCCAAATGTTACAATGCGGTTCTTCGCTCAGGAAATGCACCAAGATGTCTATATTTGAATATGAATTTTCATATGGATTTATAAAAACACACAGAGAGACCACATACTAATATGCAAATGGGATGGAATAATCTTATAAATGAGTGCAAAATTGGCATAGGCTGGAAACAGACTGTTCTTTCCATCTTAGAAACAGAAAGATGCAATGGGCTAGTAAACCTCATGTAAATTTAAGGTGACCTCAGCAAAAATAAATGTAAAGTTTCATGCATCAGAATCATGAAAGGAGCATTATAACTGTTTTTTATTGTATGTTTATAATATGCCTTGACACACACATAAAAGGTGGTGGCGGTGGCGGCGGCGACAACAGCAACAACAACACTTTATAATGGGTATCTTGAACTGGTTTAGGAATTGTAGCATGATTCTTAAAGGTAATCATTGCCTGCTCCACTGCCTACACACATCTTTTTGCTTATCTTGAAATTTGTTGAATATTTTCTTTGAGCAGGAACCTTATCTGAGGGGTTTAAGCTCAGTGGAAGCACACACAATCCCTGGCAGCTCCACTTGAGAGGATCTGGTTGCCTTTACATGAGATCCCAGAAAGCCATTGCCAGTCAGAGTAGACAATGGATGACAAATATCTTGAGCTGGTACAAAGCACATTCCTAGGACCATCGACATTTGCTTGCCTGAAAGCCACCTAGCTTGTTCATGAATGAGATGATATTTTAACTTGGAAGTTCCACTCGCACTCTTTAGCCCAAATGCATGTGTTGAAAAGCTTTCGTATATCACCATTCTTTCCGTTATCTTAACTCTCTTTACAGGCTAGAGTCTTTCCTTTTTAAACAGGAAGGCTGACCTTTGGCCTTTTTCTCCTTCTCTTCTACATATAGAGCTTTCACATAAAAATAGCAGCTGCATTCAGCTACATTCTTTGGAAGTCTACATTGTGCATTCCTTCTGCATATCTCTTTAGAGAAGTAGTGTATTGAAAAAGCAGGAGAGGGATACTCAAAAGCAATTAAGGCAAGCATATTATTAGAAGCCCCTTAGCAGAGGAATCACACTCTCACTGTTCATGCATGCTCTATTTCTACCCACCACCATGGCACATTAATGTAAGACAGAGAAGAAGTTGTTCCAGGAAAAGTGTTAATGGTGGGGAATAGAGTGGTATTTACCAAACCATGAATACCTAGCCTTATACTACAGAGTGCAATGGAGAGTTGCTGGAGATTAATCTATGGAATGAAATGTGAGAAGATGATAAGAAGTAGAAATTTGGTGGGATCTTTCAGTGAGCTGTGAACAAACGTTCCTTCCACTGTCTGAATTATTTCAGAAATGCAGTCCTGCTATAAACCCTCTTTAGGGGTTCTGCAACCATTTATAGTAAATATGCAAGGAGAGGCAGAGGGAATGGACATGCTGGTTCTGCCCCTTCATTGTCATGTTTCCGTGAGCTGGAGGGAGACCATGTGAAGCAGGGAGTCTCTCCTGTGCTAAATGAGGCTCCACTGAAAAACCTGGTTACTTTACTTTAAAATAAGAAGTGGATGTAGGATGAGCTCTGCTGGAGCAGACCAAAGGCAGACTGGAAGTCTATGGAAGCCTGCATACAGGATCTGAGTGCATCAGTCCTCTCCCTACTTGTGATTCTCTCAGCTTCCAATCTCTCTTCAGGAACTCTAGCAGGAACCAGGTTCCTGGTGGCAATGATTGTTATTTTTATTTTTGCAATGGCAATGGTAGCAAAAGTCATGGGGTGAGGTGTCATGGCCAGGAGTCAGCTTCCCCTGCTGAACAGCAGCCTGAAGGGAGAGAAAGAAGGCAGAATGACTCCACCTGCAGCTGGCCAGCTGTCAATGACACAGAGAAGAAGTCACTGATGAGAACCAGCTGGCTTCTGCCTTCTTAAACAGGGCCTCTGGCAGCAGTCAGATGCTGGAAACAACACCTGTGTTCCCCAGCCCTACTCCCTTGGCCTTGTGATCGTTTGGATTCCTTGACCCCTGGGTTGTCAGACAATGTGGATGGCTGTTTGCCTGACCCTCGGAATGGACTGGACTTCACATGTCAACTCTGCAGGTAGGCAGGCAGGGAGTTTACCTTTGTGAGGACCTCACTTGGAAAATCAACATAACTCAGGTGGTCAGAAAGGCCCAAGAGAGACTCCATTTCCTCAGGGTCTTGCGAAAGAATAATGTTAAACAACAACTGATGAACTCCTTCTACCGGTCCACAATAGAAAGTGTCCTTTCGTATTGTATCACAGTGTGGTATGCTGGCCTGACAGCCACGGACAGAAAGTCTCTACAGAGGGTGGTGAATACAGCCCATGATACCATGGGCTGTCCCTTGAGTCCGCTAGATGACATTGCAAGGGATCGTTGCCTTAGGAGAGAGAGAGAAACTCACACCCCGGCCATCACCTCTTTAATCTTCTACCCTTGGGCAGGGTATATAGAAGTATAATCAGCCATACCAACAGGCTAAAAAAATAGCTTCTATCTGTGGGCTGTTAGGCTGTTGAATGGAAAATAACATAGCAAAATTGACTTGCAAGGTGGTGTGTTGTTCAATAAGAGATTGAGTGTTGGGGGGGGAGGCTCATTTAATTTCATTGTATACAGGTTGTACAATGACAGTAAAGGTATTATTATTATTATTATTATTATTATTATCTCAGAGACTCCCATCTCCTGTTTGTTTGGCCTCAGTTCCACGCAGCTCTGCGCTCCATTGCTAAGCATTGGGACTTGGACAGGGCTACGGCATCCTGCATCCTTCTGATATATGGAAATTTTACCTCTGGAAATGAGTCCCCAGAATAAGAGACCTGACAGTGTCTCATGGGTATGGATGTAAGAAGGTATTGTTCTCTGTTCTATCCTGTATTTATCACATACAGCACTGTTTCCGTTCTGCTGCTGTTCATCTTCTACCAGAAACTACATTATTATTCTTACTGTCCACTGTGGTGAAATTATGTTATGTAATTAATTACATGAGAACATGTAATTAATTACATAAATTAACTATGTAAATGAATTACATTCATTTCAATGCAAAAAAAAAAGCAATGCTTTTTTTTTTCCAGGAGAGGGGAGGACATAATGAATTGCATATTGTTTGTGGACTGAAAACAACTGCACTGGGCAATGCTAATTATATTTGCTGAATTGATTTCCATTCCAAACATGGGACAAATAAATGAACATTGGGAGTTTCATCCCCCATTTCTCTTTTTGTCAGAATTCTCCAACATTTGCTCAAGAGTAAATTAGTGGTGATATTCAAACAGCACAACATGTGCTTCCCTGCTCCTCCCATCATTTGCATGAGAAATCAGCCTCTAATGAACAATCCCTAATGTATCTCCTATTACAGTCATGGAAGGGGAGAAATCCTAACATATTTTGTCCCTCCAATATGGTTTTTGCCTGGGGGTGGAGGAATTAGACCAATGCTTAATTTGTTTTTATTTTGTTTGAACTCTTAGCTTGCCCTCGTCGAAGAATTTAACAGGATGAATCATGTGAGATTTAAAAGCAACAAACGACATCCGCTTAAAAGTAACAGGAAATCCAAATAAATGTAAATGATAAAATCTTGAAGCGCTCCAGTCTTATTCTCATTCTTCTACAAAGGCCACGAGGAAAGGTCTTTTCCACTATAACTGAAAAGAACTTTCCTTGGGAATGAATGGACAAGAAAGAATGTGATTAAGGGGAAATTAATGAAGTGCTCTAATCAAGGAAGGCTATCTGAATCCCATTTGCTGCGTGCTAATGAAATGACTTAAGGCTCCCCATTCAGTGAACACACCCTTGGTGATATGCTTCTTCTCCACACTGGCTTTCAATGAGCCATTGTGCCCTCTATCCACTCATTAGCTCCAAATTAATGGCGGAAGTCTTTTTCTCCTTCATTTGCAACTATTGCTCAAAAAGAAGAGAGGATTGAAAGATGACAGCCAGTGGAGACACGCTCTCCCTCAGACGAGGCAGAACAAATAAGACAAGCTCTTTCAGCCCTGCCACAGAACTCTGCCACTGTTCATGTATCCTCTTTTGCTCCTTTCCTTGTTTCTTCATCCATTTCTCAAAGAATGATGCCCTCAGTTCTTGTTGATTGACTCATTAAGCTTTACGTTGTCTATGCAACTTTGATATTGGTCTGAGCATCCCATTTGGGGCCATTTTAGTTCCTGCTTCAACCCCCTCCTCCTCATTATTCAACACCATTGTTAATATTGATGATGCGTCTTTCATCATGGCCCCAAACCAAGAATGGCTACAGGTGAAGGTATTGGCCCTTTAACTGGCAGATGCATCATTCTACTCACTGAATACTCAGCCTGCGCTATAAAGACTTGCCTGTTGTCCCAGGATACCGCTGAGACAACTTGTATGCTCTGCTTCATCTGGTCCTGAAACACACACACATGTCACTCTCCAAGGTGCTGAACCTGTCTTGCCTTGCCTTCCTGTCTGCCTGGAACTCTGGAACTCCTATCCTCCCTCTTGTTTGGACCATCACCCATGTGCGGTAGTGGGCATTCTCATGAATAAGGACATCTTTTCTAGACAGAATTAATTGTTCCCTTCTCTGTTGGGGGCTGAAGGCTAGTGTTCCAGATCTGTTGAGTCCTGCTGTTGAACATGATTTCGCTGGCTAGGAAATAGCCATCAGTTCATTTGAACTGGTGGACATGCAAGAGACTAGTTTTGTCCAGGATGGCATATTATGTGAAGATCTCGGGGGGGGGGTCAATTTTCAGTTTAGAAACATGTCCATGAAACAACTGCACTGCCTGTGACACAGGAGTATAAACAAGCCATTTGAAAATCTAGACTCTTGCATTATGCATTTGTGATACACTGAAGCATATTCCACTGAACAGTTGCGGAAGCAGAACAAGGTCCATTGGTGCAATGGGATTTTCTCACCCCTCTCCACTTTCTCTCTCTGTGCCATCTCAAGTTGATTTGGATGGTTGAGGGAACCCCCAGAACAGTGCACAAGGGAAGTGGTGGTGGGGTATTCCATCAGGCAAGCAGAAATTTGGCTCAAAAGAAGAATTATATTGTTGCCAACAGAACAGCTTGTGGTGTGTGCTTGGTTGTGATTTGTGTGTGTGTGTGATGCCTACAACCATTTATCAGGTTTACAACTCCTGTACTAAACAAAGAACAACTTTCAAATGTATAATTATAATCATGTCTAGTTTGGCCCTCCCAAAGCCAGGATTGCCTCATCAACCCTCAATCTGGCTTCTGGCAGTGCCTGCTTGCCTACTTACAACCATCTCAGCAAGTGGTACTGTTTGTCAGCTTCCTCCTCCTCAGTCTCAGTGCTGCCTTTATAGAAGAACTTGGAAGGGAAAGGATGGGACAGATGAGAATGAGTTGGCTCTGTGTGTCATTGGCTGTGACTCCACCCACTTCTGGTCTCCCTATCTTCTGCACTGCCAGTCCCAATGGACACCAGCCACCACTGATGAAAAGTCTCTGATGTTACTGCTCACACTAGCCTTGTGTCTTCAGAAAAACAGAACTGGAATTCAGCAGCACTCGTCACCCTCGTCCTGCTGCTACGCATGGAGGGTATTATCATCCTTTAAATCAAGATCCCCACAACCTTACTCAAGCCTCCTCTAGTTCAGTTCTGTCCTCTTTTGTGTAATACTCCCTGTGACCTCCGCAAGAGCAGCAACAGCCCCATGCAAGTGTCATCCAAGCCTTATTGCAATGCAGTAATAATAAGTGGACCCTTCTGGCCTTCTCTGTTTTGCTTATCTTATTATCATAACATTGTTTCACTGTGGGGTGCAGCTGTGGAATGGTAATACCTCTGAATACAAGCCAATGAAAATATACAACGCTGAAATGGATACGGTACGAGGACGATAAATCGCAAAGTATATGAGACATTAAAATATTGACACTTTGGTCTCGCATATAAAGGGCAATCATCCCCACATTTAATAGGACTGTAAAAGAAGGCATTTCTGTGTTCTCGGTTCCATTGACATTCTCCGCAGCTTAGACACCATAAGGCAGAGGTGAACAGAGAGATCTGTCACTCTTTGCTTTGGCCTGGGATCTTGGAGTTCGACAAAAACTGCGTATTGTTGGACACTTGGTGTAATTTCCTGCATTTGTGGGTTTCGCATATGGTTGAGAAGAGCTACTTGAAGAATGCTGAGAGCCCAACTACAAGTCCACATCTGCACCATACCTTTTCAGCACTATCTTATCATAGCTTTGTCTAAAGCATCCTGGAAACTGTAGCTTGCTAAGGTTGCTGAGAGTTTCTAAGAGACCCCTATTCCCCTCACAGAGCTAAAATTCCCAGAGTTCACTGGGAAGAGAGATTAATTGTTAAGCTACTCTGGGAACTGTCACTCTGCATGAAGCAACAGAGGTATCCTAAGAAATCCTTCAGCATCCTTAGCAAACTACAGGACAAACTACATGTCATGGCAAAGAATTTAGGAATTTCCAAAGTCAGGTTAGATATAAGTAGAAAGTAATATCAGTAATTGCCTGCTGCCTATGCCAATCTCTGCCCCCATCTGTCATTATTTTGTAATTGACTCTGCCTCTGCACCACCATTTTGTGACTGGTGGGCAGGAATGTAACAAGGCATGATTTACCATTATGCCCTCTATTCATTACACGCAGCACCGTTTCTGTTCCACTGCAGTTGGTCTTCTGCCAATCACCACATAATTTGTCTCACTGTTCACTGTGGCAAAATTATGTAACTTACGCAATTAATTACATACATTTCATGAATTGTGTTATTCCACCCCATTCATTTCATTGCAAAGGTAACACAATACAAATGTGAGAGTCGGCAACAGCAGTGAATCCCAATACTATTAATTTCAGACACGGGATGGTGAAGCAAACACCAACAATTTCTGCTCCCATCTCTGCTGGTGGGCCTCAGGAATTTTCAGCTGTCAGAAATGGGCCCTGAGGGTAGAGTATTTCAGAACCCCTGGGCTACATGTTTTTGAATGAATGAATGAATAAATAAATAAATAAACAATCTGGCAGCCACCAGGCCCTGGGTATATCTCTCAAAGGGCAATAGGAAAAGTTTGCCAACTTTATCAAAAACTGCCATTTAATAATAATTTTTTAAACAATAATTGTATTATCCAACGAAAAGTGCTGAAAGTGGTTGAAGTGAAGGGCAAAGAATGCTGCATTTTAAAAGGTGATTGATTTGATGTAGGAAGTATATAGATTGCACTATAGATTGGGTTGAAAAACACTGTGTGGGCATTTTGCTGGCTAGTGTAGTGCTGACAGAGATGTCTTAGCACTGTTTGCTACTCTCTCTGTTGCTTGACAGCCACCTTTGTGTGGCATTGTGTATATTCATGTCTTTATAGCAGGGGTAATCAATATGGTGCTCTCCAGATTATGTTGGACCAGGACCACAATCTCCTTGATCCCTGATCATGGACCACATTGGCTGAGGAGAGCTGTAGTCCCACAACATCTGGAGGGCATTATATTTACTACCCCTGGCTTATAGATGCCTATGTTTTCACTGATTCAGCAACATCTATGTACATAGTACTTTACAGCAAGGAGAGAGGAGAGAGAGACTCCTTGCCTAAGGAACACATAGTCAAAAGTGCTGTGGTGGAGAGAGAAGATTGCCCAGCAACCTGTAGTGGCCCAGCAGATACCTGTGGGATGTCTACAAACAGAAGATGAGTACAACAGTATCCTCTCATTTTTGTTTTCCAGCAACTGCTCTTCAGAGGCATACTGAAGTAAGAGAACACAGCCACTGTGCCTAATCACCATTGATAGTGCGATCCTCCATGAATTTGCCTAATCTTCCTTTAAAGCCATCCAAATTGGTTGACATCACTGCATCCTTGAGAGCCAGTGTGGTGTAGTGGTTAAGAGCAGTAGACTCGTAATCTGGTGAACTGGGTTCGCGTCTCTGCTCCTCCACATGCAGCTGCTGAGTGACCTTGGGCCAGTCACACTTCTCTGAAGTCTCTCAGCCCCACTCACCTCACAGAGTGTTTGTTGTGGGGGAGGAAGGAAAAGGAGAATGTTAGCTGTTTTGAGATTCCTTCGGGTAGTGATAAAGTGGGATATCAAATCCAAACTCTTCTTCTTCATAATCATCCTGTGGGAACAAATTCCATACTTGAGCAATGTGCTATCAGAAGAAGAACTTCCTTTTTCTGTCTTGAATCTTCCAGTGTTCTGCTTCGTTGAGTGGCTCCCAAGTCAAGTATTACGAGAGAGGAGGGAGATATTTAGCATAATTTTATACACCTTTGCCACGTCTAGCCCCTTTACTCACCTTCCCACCCCCTAAACCGAACCAAAAAGGTCTGCTTACAATGCATTTGTATTTGTGCCATGTTTTTTAGGGTGGCTCCCATATTCCATGTTAATTTTCTGTTCAATTTGGTTGTGTACTTTTGGATGGGTTTCATTTATTGTTCATGACTACTTTTGTTATGCAAATCTTTTCATGGTGTAAGCCACCTTGGGCATGGTTTTCACCATGGGAAGGCAGCATACTAATAACACTGAAACCAAGGGGGGTTCCTTCTGTAGGATGGTCCTGCACAGGTGTTGGAGAAAAGAGACAGCTCTTTGGGTTTCTGTGGTGGCAGTATTAAAGCTGTTAGACAGGGAACAGATGTGCAACATGCCATCACCTCTCTTTGCCTACATGGCATGCGCGTGAAACATTCCACCATGGTTTCTCTTGCACCTGTCAGGAGGCATATTAGCGGCATCCATCCAACTGACAGCTGAGGGCCAAAGAGCAGAGGACTTCAGGGAAGCTGAGGGAATGGTTTTCATTTATACGCAGAACTCTGGAGTGTGACGTGCTGCGAGAGGTGAACATGCTTCCTTTAGATTTCATCTAGATGAAGTAAGAGCCCGTGATTTTTTCCTCTATAGCCCTCCAGTGTCGTTGTCATGAGGGAATTGTGCTGGATGGATGTGCGGAGGAAAAAAAGAAAATAAATCACAAGGATTTATTAAGGGGCTCTTCAGCAGGAATCCCTAACAGAAGTGTTGCTGGCATTTTAATATTGGGTCAAATTGCACACCCACTTCCCACAGGGGCGGCTCTGAACTCTCACCACATAAGACAGGAATGAGAGAATGTGGCCCTCCAGAATTCTCTGTCTGGCTCTTAGGACTCTTCCCCAGCCCACACCTCCTCTTCAGACACATACCCCTCACATCACTCATTGTTCCTACTTATAACAACGTCCATAAGAGTTTTTGTCTCCCTTGAACCAAGATAAAGCTTATTACTTGTCAGGATGTGGGATAGAGAGGGGTGTAAAGGTAAAGGGACCCCTGACCATGAGGTCCAGTCGTGACCGACTGGGGTTGCGGCGCTCATCTCGCTTTATTGGCCAAGGGAGCTGGTGTACAGCTTCCGGGTCATGTGGCCAGCATGACTAAGCCGCTTCTGGCGAACCAGAGCAGCGCACGGAAACGCCGTTTACCTTCCCGCTGGAGCGGTACCTATTTATCTACTTGCACTTTGACGTCCTTTCGAACTGCTAGGTTGGCAGGAACAGGGACCAAGCAACGGGAGCTCACCCCATCGCAGGGATTCGAACCACCGGCCTTCCGATCGGCAAGTCCTAGGCTCTGTGGTTTAACCCACAGCGCCACCTGCGTCCTGTAGAGAGGGGTGTAGGAGTGTGCATTTGTAGAAACTGGCCTACCATAGGAAAGAAACTTTTACCATGGATGCCCCACCTACTTTTGCCTCTGGTCCTGCCCACCTCTGGAAGTTTGCCTAGAAAGGAATGTGATGATTAGTCGGGGAGGGAAAGGTTTGCCACCTTGCTTATAAGACATTACAAAACCTTCTGTTCTTTCCCTATCTCCTCACCCCACCCCCACCCCACATACATGACCGTGCATCCAGACATTATGTGGGATGAGATGCCCTTTTGCACCTTTCCTTTCCTTTCCGGTGCTCTACCCACACCATAGGCACCAACTCCTTTGGGTGTCTTCAGCTCCCTCAATATTTTTCATCAGGCAACTCATCCCTCGGGTTGCCATATTTCTAAAAGTGAAAGTCCAGGTACAAAGGAAATTTGCCAAAATCTACACTTCCAACATGGGTTGCCATATGTCTTGATTTTCCTGGATGTTTCAGTGATTTCTGCCTGGACAATGCTCCTGACAACCGAATCCTGGCTATGTCCTGGAAATTCTGGAGGTATGCAGAGGTGGAGCATATGCCCGCCCTGTCCAGGGCGGGCGCCCTCCCAAGAGGTGTGTGGCACCTTCCAGGCGTGGGATAGATGCTCGGGTGTCCTGCAGCTGGGGGCGGAGCAAGCCACGAACAGGGGCAGAGCATGCCACCCATGGAAGGTCCAGGAGAAGGGGGCAGTGGCTCCCACCATTCCTCCTGAGTCCAGTCCCTGACAACACCACTAAGAACCTCTGTCAGGTGTGCGTGCAGTAGACAGACCCTGTGACCAATAGGACTCTGCTTTCCTAAGTTTGTTCTGAAGAGGCAAGGCACAACCTCACAGGTGAGGCTGATTGGTGACTCACAGCACCCAGTGGCAAGAGCCGGGAAGCGATAAAAGGTCAGCATTTTCCCTTTGGCTCTTTGCCACAGCAACATGCTTCCTGCCTTGCTGCGTTTGGCTTCTTGCTTTCTGATCCTTGAACCTCGGCTTCTTGACTCCCTGCTTCTTGATCCTCAGACCCTTGACTCCATGCTTCTTGATCCTCGGACCTTTGACTTCATGACTCCTTGCTTTCTGACCCTTGGACCCTTGTTTTCTTGACTCCTGGCTCTCTGACCCTCGGACTCTTGGCTTCCTGAGTCCTCGCTTCTGGACCCCCATTCCTGCTCCCATCCTGCCATCTTGCCCCCAGTCCTGACATCCTCTGCTGGGACTTTGATCGCCCGTGAACCGGACCGTAATAGCCTCAGAATGTAAGTTGAGCTTCCTCAAGTAGACCAATGGCATCCTGTTATCACAGTGGCTCACCAGGTTCCTGTGTGAAGGCCACAAGCAGGACCTGAGTTCAACAGCACTGGCTCCCCTCGTGACTCTCAGTATTAGAGGCATCACGCTTCTGAGCCAGTGTGGTGTAGTGGTTAAGAGCAGTAGACTTGTAATCTGGTGAACCGGGTTCATTTCCCCGCTTCTCCACATGCAGCTGCTGGGTGGCCTTGGGCTAGTCACACTTCTCTGAAGTCTCTCAGCTTCACTCACCTCACAGAGTGTGTGTTGTGGGGGAGAAAGGGAAAGGAGAATGTTAGCTGCTTTGAGACTCCTTCGGGTAGTCTCAAAGCGGGATATCAAATCCAATTCTCCTCCTCCTCTTCCTCCCTTCCTCCTCCCTTCCTCCCTTCTTCCTCCCTTTCTCTCTTCTTCCTCTTCTTCTTCCTCCTCTTCCTCTCTTCTTCTTCCTCCTCTTCCTCTCTTCTTCTTCCTCCTCCTCCTCCTCCTCCTCCCTCCTTCTTTCTTCTGACAGCTGAAGTAGAATATGCCCCCAAAGCTTGCCCTCTGTGAATTTGTCTAATTCTCTTTTTAAAGGAATAGTTGATGAGCTGGAGCCTTCTCAGGTATTTTGGAGGATCCTCTCATTCAAGATAATAGCTGGCCATGTGGTTTGTCACAGAGTGCAATTGCTGCCTGGCTGAAAGCCAGCAAAGGAGAAGGTTGCGGAGGAAAGATCATACAATGTATTTTGGTGACCCGACCCCCCCCCCCAATTTTCGGTCAAAATGCCAAAAGTGAAATCTAATCTAGCATTTGGTCTGCAAGGTGGACCAGCAAAGACCCTGCATGTGCAGTTTATAAATGACAGCTTGCTGCTGAGTTCAGTGTTGACTGCTTAGCTGGACAAAAAATTAAAATTAAAAATGCATGTATTTGCACAAATGTGCAAATATTTTAAATGTAAGCAAATCCAAGTGCATGTAGGTCAAGAAGGAAATAGAAACCATTAGTTGAAGGGTCGTCAGAACAAAAGAGCACCTTTGCCTCCCTTTCATTCCCTGCATTTAATTGCGAAGGGTGTGGCTGGAGACATTGTGGAGGCTGCACAGGCCATTCACCTGCAGGACCTTCCCAGGAAAGACAATTTTTCACAGGGGATTGTCCCCAATTTTTAAATGTAGATCTTTATCCCAGGTTGCTGCCTGCTTTGGATTTGAATTGATTTTTTGTATGTGCTGCTCTTTTTAATGGTTTGTGCCTAGGGCTTGCCGATCGAAAGGTCAGCGGTTCGAATCCCCACGGCGGGGTGCGCTCCTGTTGCTCGGTCCCAGCGCCTGCCAACCTAGCAGTTCGAAAGCACCCCCAGGTGCAAGTAGATAAATAGGGACCGCTTACTGGCGGGAAGGTAAACGGCGTTTCCATGTGCTGCGCTGGCTCGCCAGATGCAGCTTTGTCACGCTGGCCACGTGACCCGGAAGTGTCTCCGGACAGCGCTGGCCCCTGGCCTCTTAAGTGAGATGGGCGCACAACCCCAGAGTCTGTCAAGACTGGCCCGTACGGGCAGGGGTACCTTTACCTTTACCTTATATTCTAATGCTTTTGAAAATATTTTTTTAACATGTGGAATGGTTTTGAATGTTTTTTATAGGTGATTGTTTCATATATGTTTACTTATTATTAAACTGCTTTGGGATGCTTCATGGGAAGTGCTACATTAATTAATTTGCTAAATAATATCATAACGTTAAAATAATTTATTATTTATATGCCACCCATCTGACTGGACTGCCCCAGCCACTCTGGGCTGCTTCAAACAAATTATGAAACCACAGTAGAACATCAAACATTAAAAATTTCCCTATACAGAGCTGCCTTCAGATGCCTTCTAAAAGTCACATAGTTGTTTATTTCCTTGACATCCGATGGGTGGGTGCAACTACTGAGAAGGCCCTCTGCCTGGTTCCCTGCAACCTCACTTCTTGAAATGAGGGAACCACCAGAAGGTCCTTGGAGCTGGACCTCAATGTCCAGGCTCAACGATAGGGGTGGAGATGCTCCTTTATGTTGCCCCAACATGCCAATAGCATCGACCAATCACTTTTTGAGGCAAAATGTGGGGTAGATGGAACTTCTGAGGCAATCCTTAACCCTTAAGTGAAGCGAAGGACAGTAGAAACAGTTTCTGTGACTGCTGGGCTCTGTGCCCTTTTTGTGCTGGCATTGAAATTATTTAAATTAAATTAAATTAATAAGAGGCATGTATAGTCCCCAAATGGTGAACCCTTATCAATGAATATCTCATCAACAGAGCTTGAACAGCAGGTTGGGCAAAAAAGCCCAGGCAACCGTCTGGTGCACGCCCAGCAGCAAATAAAATTTGCAACCATGCCTTTCTTTCTCATAGGCTTTCCCAAACTCATTATAGTCTAACTATTTGATTTAGTTACCGACATGCAATCTGTTATGTTATTGCATCCAAGAGAGAAAAAAGCCGTATCCATTTACTACTTCTTTTGTTTCCGAGCTGTGCTGTGCCACGTTCGGCATTTGCTCTTGGTACAGGAGACAGAAATCAGGAAGGCATTTTTGTTTTCCTGTTTTTAAAACAGCAATCTTAATGGCTCCTTCCTTGGAATCGGCAAGAGCTGCTGCTGGTCAGATATGACAGAGGAATAACCTGGCGAGCACCGCAGCTCAAACAGGTTTACAGCTGAGGAGAACCAGGGAAGCCTCCGCCCGTGAAATGCAGTGAGTATTGATGCGCTCTGCGCGGCGAGCATCCTTTCTCCCTAAGCACGTTTCCATGGTGATAGATCTAACAGGGGCTGATCTAGCGAAGCTGGTAACTGACCTGTTTGCTTTTATTGTTTAGGCATTTGTGTGTGTGCGTATTGTGTCTGTAGAGGAAAGCAGAAAATCAAATACTATTTGATTTGTGGTATCAGATAGATTCCTCCACCCCACCCTCTTTTGCTGAAGCAGACATTGTCTTTTAGGTCTATCCATATGCAGAATTGCTTTCCCCATCTCAGCAGCTCCATTAGGTTGGTATTTGCTAGCTGTTTAGCTGAGGTAACCGCCATTATTTCCCAATCTTTGCCGTGTCAGCAGCCAACACCTCCTTATCAGCTGTTGTGGTATCCAAACGTGTGCCGGAGTCAAATGCAAGTCATTTAGGATCGCTAATGATGGGGGAAGTGGCTGAATAACTCAGTGTTGCAATATGAAATTGGTCCCATAAAAAAGAAGGGGAGCTGTTTTGTTGCAAGATGTAAATAACAAAAATCAACCACATATTTTGTTCTTCAGCGGTTGTTGGCTTTTTTTAACCCTACAGAAACAGGGGCGTACCATCAGGGAAGTGATATCTCTAGAGACAGGGATGAGGAGTCTGTGATGTGGCCAGACTACATACCATATTGGCCCAAATATAAGCCGCACCTTTTTTTCCAAATTTAAACAATGAAAATTTAAAGTGTGGCTTATATTCGCGATCTTACATTGCCGGCAAAGCGGTGCGGCTCCTCCCCAGAAAGCAGCCTGGGTATTCTCTTTTTCTCTCACCCCCCCCCCAGTTTTAAAGGTGCAGCTTATTTGCTGGTGTGGCTTATATTCAGGCCAATAGGGTATTCAATCACTCCTGCCTATTGGCTGTGGGGATGATGGGAGCTGGAGTTCAACAGTACCTGGAGGGCCCCTGGTTTCTCATCCTAGCTCCAGATTGAAAAATCTGTCACTTTCTTGTATCGTTCTAGGTTTCAAGTAATGTGCTAGCATTGTTACTAATGAAACTACAGTGGTACCTTGGTTCCCAAGCTTAATCCGTTCGGAAGTCCGTTCCAAAACCAAAGCGTTCCAAAACCAAGGTGCACTTTCCCATAGAAAGTAATACAAAATGGATTAATCCGTTCCAGACTTTTAAAAACAACCCCTAAAACAGCAATTTATCATGAATTTTACTCTCTATAATCAATGTATTGTATTATAAAATAAATAAGATGTATTGTAAATGATGAAAATGAAAATTAATTTTTTTTTCTTACTTGCTCTGATGATAGTCATTGTTTGGAAGGGGGACTTTTATCCATCTCCATAGTCACACAATCAATCAATCAGCTGAACTGGGTTCCACATAGTCACGAAAACAAATTAAACGAAAAAGCCCAAAAAACAAAAATGCAAATAAATAGCAAACCCAAAAGCACCAATGGTTCTCAAACTTAATCCATTCTGGAAGTCTGTTTGACTTCCGAAAAGTTCAAAAACCAAGGCGCGGCTTCTGATTGGTGAAGGCACCCTGGAAACAATAGCCAACAGACGCATTGGACGTTTGGCTTCCAAAAAATGTTTAAAATCTGGAACACTTACTTCCGGGTTTTCGGTGTTTAGGAACCAAGGCGTTTGAGAACCAAGGCATTTGAGAACCAAGGTACCACTGTAATAGGTCAGAATGTGTGGGGTTGTCCAAAAGGCTGTTTGGTCCAAGTCATATTTAAAGGGTTGTTCACCAACAATTACAATCTGGGCAGCAGATTGGGCTGGCATGCAGGGCACCCAGTCACAGTCTTCTTCACTACAGTGAGATGTGTTTCTGTTTAAATGAGAGTCATTGTTTCCAAGTTTGCATCGATATATATGCAAACTATGTACAAATCTTCATCCTCCTTTGCCCTTTTTAGGGGTGATATACCTACTTTCTGGCGATGCAGATGGGGACTCAGGTGGGAAAAGGAATGGGACTGCTGGCTGGCCGGCTGGCGTTCCCAGGCTTTCATGGCATGTGGCTTTGGAACAAACTGGACATTACAAAGGACGTGAGGCTGCTGCGCATCTCTTGCACATACCAGAAACACCTAGTAAGAGGCATGCTTGCTGAGGCATCATTGCATTCAGTGTTTCCACAACTTGGATTCACATGGCAGTTCAAATTATTGTGGCAAAGATGTGGGTTGGATGCTGAGCTGCCTTGCCCATTAAAATAAATCAATCAATAAAATTAAATAAATCAAACAATGTGTTGAATACAGATAGGTAGCCGTGTTGGTCTGCCATAGTCGAAACAAAAAAATTTTTTCCTTCCAGTAGCACCTTAAAGACCAACTAAGTTAGTTCTTGGTATGAGCTTTCGTGTGCATGCACACTTCTTCAGATACCTGATATCTGAAGAGGTGTGCATGCACACGAAAGCTCATACCAAGAACTAACTTAGTTGGTCTTTAAGGTGCTACTGGAAGGAAAAAATGTGTTGAATACTTCTTTAATAATAATAATTAACAATAAATGAAATAAATAAATTAAATTCATAAATAGGGACAGTTGCCAGGTGTAAGGAGAGCTTGGGAGACTTCCAGAGAGTGGGCACTAGAAGAATGTGGCAACTGAGGACAAGTTAGGACAGCCTTTCCCAACCCTAAGCTCTCCAGATACTATTGGACTACAACTCCCATCATCTCCAAGCATCGGCCAGCTGTCTGGGACTGATGGGAGATGTAGTCCAACAACATCTGGAAGAGCATCAGGTTGGGGGAAGGCTGGTCCAGTAGCTCTCTCCTAAGTTTTTCAGGTTGGAGACTGGAAATGGACACTATGCCAAAGGTGAGCATCCTGTGGACCTCCAGATGTTGCTGGATTCATCCATCCCAGTAGTAATGGAAAAGGAACATTTGGAGGGCCACAGATTCTCCATCCCTGTGCAACACTATTTTAAATTACCTTCAGAGGCAGAGAGTCAACATCTGCCCTTTTGACTGCTGTAGGGAGCAGGAGCCCAAGTGAGCTGCAGAGCTGAGAGGACTCCTTGAGTAGCTTCCTGAACTCTTTGTTTCTCCTGGGTAGCTCTTCTTTCAAACTCCTCAGTATCAAAAGGCATTCAAGGGCACTGGGTCATTCAGCAGGATAACTTGTTCTTTCAAGCTGGCTGCCAATGAGTTGACACTTCATAATAAAGATGTACTTGAAAGCATAATGCCTCTTCACAGTTGTAAAGAGAAAAAGAGGTGTCAAATGGCAGGGCAAGGAAGGAGAATAATCCCTTAACCCACATTCATCTAATGAACTAGAATTCCCTTGGAATTGAGTTTTCTTATGGTGGCCTCACGATTTGTCCTTATCTGTCATTTTCAATATATGCATGGTGAAGAAAACATCATTTTTAGGGATGTCAGAGATTTCTGAGAGAAATGGGAGTGGAGGTTGCCAATATTATTTATTTTCCCCATGTCCAGAATGGAACTTAAGCCATTCCTTTGTTGTTGTTTTCAATCCGCAAATGATACATAATGTACGGGGGCACATCATGTGATGTGTCATGTGATGTGTCATGTGACATGTCATGTGACATGTCCTGCCCCCACTTAGCGAGCGCTCGGTTGGAATGCAAGGGCATCCTGCCGCCACGATACTGGCGCTTGTGCAATAGGTGGGGAATGGAGAGCACAGAGCTGGCTCTGGGCTCGGCCTTCTCCTCCCCACATGACATCGGACAGGGAGGAGGAGGGGGAGTGAACCACAGGATTTTGGGGGAGCCCATCCCCCTCCTTGAAAAATTGAGGGGGCTGGACCCCTTAGCCCCCACCACCTGGCGCACCTGATTGAAATGAATTGTGTGGAATAATGTAATAATAAGATATTTAATTATGTAAAATCCCACCATGGTGGACAGAGAAATGAATATTGCAGTTTTTTGTCAGAACTTGAACTGCAGCGGAATGAAAAGAGCGTTGAACGTGGTTTGAATGGATATTCCACGGAGTGGCTCAAAAGTGGCCACTTTAAAAACATGCAGGTATCTGCCCCCAATGTGTGCATATGTTGTTGTTGTTTTAATATCCTATATTTTCCCCAAGAAGCTCAAGATGGTGTGTCCACTTGTCCCCCTTCCCAGTTTGATCCTCACAACAACCCTGTGAGGTAGGTCAGGCTGAGAGACTGTGGCTGGCCCAAGGCCACCCAGTGAGGTTCATGACTGAGAGGACAATTTGAACCATGGTCTCCCAGGCCCTAGTCTAACCCTCCAACCTTCTAACCACTATACCACACTGTTGTTAGAGGCTGGCTGAGCATCATTTGGATACATCCAAATCAGCACTCTTAATGCATTCCATGTACTGGTAGCCTCAATGTGCATGCTGCAGGCCTGACAAATATGCTAAAAGGCAGGTATCTACCCCAAAGAGCTTACAATGTACTTTTTAACATTGCTGAACAGGAATGGGGAAAAGGAAGAGGCACAAGGGTTTGAACAAACACAGTTTCATAGTACTTAGGATTAAGGGGAGATGAGGTTTGAGGATGTATTTGAAAGAAGAGACGGAGGTTGTGTTGTGGGAGGAAGGTTCATGTGTAAAAAAAGGTAACAATTTATTTATTTTTTAATAAATTTTCCAGAACATATGCAAAGCAGCATACAATAAAAACTACATCAAACAAACATTACAAGCAACAACATCCAAATCTCCCAAAAGCTGGGGGTTGGGGAACCCAGGAACAATAAAATTAGTTGAGATGTCTCTGTAAACAAAAACATCTTTCTGAGACTTCCGGTGGGGTGAGCAGAGGACAAAGCAAGCATATTTTAGAAGAGGCCTCTATAAACATGAGGAAGGGCCACGAGTTAGTGTAGCTGATTTCAATTTCTTCAAGGGGCCTCATTTTCGATGCCTTTGGCAAGCTATTGCCTTGGATTCCCTCCAGAGGTCCTGAATTTTGTTTGGTTTAGCGCCATGCATCATTCCAACTTAATGATCACTGTGGCCCTTATGACTCTCTCTCTCTCTCTCTCTCTCTCTCTCTCTCTCTCTCTCTCTCTCTCTCTGTGTGTGTGTGTGTGTGTGTGTGTGTGTGTGTGTGTGTGTGTGACAATAGTGTTAATTACTTTGGTGCCAGAAAGTTGTAAATTTCAAAACACCAAAGAAGTCATTGTGTTGCTGTAAATACCTTGGCTAAAGACGATATTACTTCTGAGGGACTGCAGCAGTTGGTTTGATTAGTTGACTTTTACGACTAGTCCGGAGTTGGAAGTGTTGGAATGTCCACAATGTGAATGGGGCAACCAGGTCATTCATGCTTTCAAAAAGCAGAGAAGTATAATTTCTGTATTACAGAGGCCTGAAATGCATTAAACACGCGCACACACATTGTATTTACATGAGAACAACTTTGATTTCTTTCTTTTAAAGCTTAGACTTTATTACTCAACTGATCCACAAATGAACTTATTTTACATGCCTATTTCCTTACGTTGCTTTTTTATTTTGAAATTCATATGTTGTGATAACTCCATTTTTTTATTTTATACACATTGAAAACTGAAATAAAACTTTACCAAAAAAGAGGGGCACACACGCTATACAGGGTCTGGGGTGGGGGCATTGAATATCAACAGCCTTGGCTTGGGGGGAGTGCACCATACAAGCCCTTGCCATTCCATTACCCAGTATTTAAACCCGGGCCAGCATGCAGGCTGCCTGGGTGGTTGTGAAGATCCTGGTGAAGATCTCATTTTGTATTTTTATGTCTTGAACCACCCTGTGATCTTCAGATGAAGGACAGTATACAAATTTATTTATTTTTTTAAAAAATCCTTGTTCTCATTTCATACCAGAGCCCAGTGTCCCTGTAGCCAATCAAGTTGTGTCCTTGTTTACCCCATACACTGCCTTGGCCTGCTCATTGCTCCCTGCACCTGGTGCACAGACAGTTCCAGGCATTTCTGCAGGTGGCTGAGTTAGGCCACTATTTGCAGAAGCACCCTGACCATCATAAGTGGTGTGTTCCGTGCCCTGTTGGAAGAACCAATAGAAAATCCAATCTGATTTATTTACACTGGGGACAGAAACAGAGTTTCATATACTCGAAGGAGTGGTATTCCTTTTTTCCTCCCAAGAACAAGTCCGATGGGCATTGGGGTATGACTCACAATAGGCATGTTCTAGCGGTGGCACTGTGGTCTAAATGACTGAGCCTAGGGCTTGCCAATCAGAAGGTCGGCGGTTTGAATCCCTGTGATGGGGTGAGCTCCCGTTGCTCAGTCCCAGCTCCTGCCCACCTAGCAGTTCGAAAGCACGTCAAGTGCAAGTAGATAAATAGGAACCACTCTGGCACGAAGGTAAAGGGTGTTTCTGTGTGCTGCTCTGGTTTCGCCAGAAGCGGCTTAGTCATGCTGGCCACATGACCTGGAAAAACTGTCTGTGGACAAACGTCGGCTTCCTCGGGCATTAAAGCGAGATGAGCACCGCAACCCCAGAGTCATTTGCGACTGGACTTAACAGTCAGGGGTCCTTTACCTTTACATTTTTAGCCAAAATTAACCTCCCATTGATTTCAACAGGAGAAAGAGAAACATACCTTGGATTCTCACATTGTGCTTTAAAAGTGTGCTCTGCTGCCTTTAAAAACGTAAGCTGGCAAATTTATATCAGCTGTTGTTATGATGAGCATTAATCTGTTGCCTCGCTGGGCAGACGTCTTAGATTCAGGTGGGGTGTTGGGAAAATCCTTTCACGTAGGAAGACAATAGCCTTTCTCTTGCAGGGCTTATTTGTCTGCAGGCATGATTCCCTCAGAAGAGTGACCCATAAAGGCTCCCTTTCCACAGAGAGCCATGATCTGAAAGGCTGTCATATTGCTCTGAAAGGCATAGAAAAGCCACAACTGAGCAAAGCAACTGCAGCAGAGCCCATCTCTCTGCACTGCCAGGCGAGCTGAGCAGAGCCTGTTCCCTAGCTGAAAGCTGCGCTCAGCCAATCTAAGTAAAGGTTGCCTTCTCTTAGTAGGCTATGGAGAATCCAGCATTAGCTCCTTTAATTACATTAGCAGCAGTTGTAACAGGTTTTTAATATCGTCTTGATGCATGCGCCAGCTTCCCTTGGCAGAAAGACACCTGCCTCTGATGCCTGAGATTGGCTAAAGACTGCATTGTTGTTTTTAATGATCCCTATTTAATAATGGAGGTGGAAAAGCAAAGGGAAAGCTGCTCAGCAGTTCAGATTATATCCGTGTCCTCTCCTGCTGTGCAAAGTACTCATGAAGAGAGTGTTGTTGACATCCATCTGTCTTGAGACAATGGAGTACACCTTGGAGGTGAAGTAAAACTGCTGTGTTAGCAGCCCCAAAGTGACCTTCCCAGGGTACAAGCCTGGGCAGTGTGTACGGAGGTCCTGGACTACTTAGATGACAAGACCCCCCTCTCAGCCTCACTGATGTGGTCCACAGGAAAGCAGAGCAATGTGTTTGGTGCCAGCTTGGCTGCAGGATCTGACAGGAATGAGGCGTACAAGGCACCATGCAACCATCTTAGGAACTCCAGCCTTTTCTTCTCCTGAAGATTGACACTGCTACACACCGGTTCAGTTTGTAAGGTAAAGGTAAAGGGACCCCTGACCATTAGATCCAGTCATGACCGATTCTGGGGTTGCGGCGCTCATCTCGCTTTATTGGCTGAGGGAGCCGGCATATAGCTTCCGGGTCATGTGCCCAGCATGACTAAGCCACTTCCAGTGAACCAGAGCAGCACACGGAAATGCCGTTTACCTTCCTGCCATTTATCTATTTATCTACTTGCACTGTGTGCTTTCGAACTGCTAGGTTGGCAGGAGCAGGGACTGAGCAACGGGAGCTCACCCCGCCCCGGGGATTTGAACCGCCAACCTTCTGATCGGCAAGTCCTAGGCTCTGTGGTTTAACCCACAGCGCCACCCGCGTCCCACTCAAGTTGTACATATGTCTAAATTAAACATATATCCTATGTGTATTATGTGCCTCATTTCCAAAGAAAACCCTGGGCAAACACTTGCAACCCTTGGAATCTCGCACAGCTCAGAGATTGGGGTGGCATGCAGCAACACTTTGTTACTAATTTGGTTATGCTATTAGAAATACATTGATAGATAATTATGAAATTATTGTGAGGTTTAATAAGTTAACTGTTTATATTTGGACAACTTTTCTGCTGTGCTTTATTGGCAAGAGAAAAATAATCATTTCCTTAATAACAATTTAAGCAATTTATTTAACTAAAACAATAGCATTACAGCATATGTATCCATGTTTGTTAACTGATGTGGTTAAACGATTTAAAAAAACAAAACAAAACCTTAGATTGAGTTTTAGTACTTTGTTTTAAGAAAAACTTAAAACAAATCCTTATTTCCTGATGAATAGCCTTTGGGCTATAATGTAACTTAGATAGAAAACTATCTTTAGAAATATTTTTCCTCCAAAAGCATTTTATTTTAAAAATGCAATTTAAATTAAAAAAAATCCGATTTAAATTTTAAAAAATCTGATTTTTTATTTTGTTAAAAAAATCATTGATCTTTATCCACCCTGGTTGGAAGGGACCACGAGGGTCATCTAGTCCAACCCCCTGCAATGCAGGGATCTTTTGCCCAAAGTGGGACTCGAACCCAGAACCCTGAGATTAAAAGTCTCATGCTCTGCCAACTGAGTGAGGTGCCACATATTATCTGTCTGTGTGATTATGGTTGGCACTTGCTTTGTCTTCCATCCTCCTCCTGGCTGCCAAAGCAAAATTACTCCCCACGAAAGAGCTGAGGGTGGAGAGGCTGCAGGCAGGCGCTGTCACTCATCTGCAGGTCTTAAAAGAAGAGGCAAGTTGTATTTCTGGTGCGATGTTTTCTCCTGAAAGTAAGAGCACATAAGTAGAGGTTATTGCTTAATGCTTTCTCGTTGCGCATGCCATCCGTCAGCAGCAAATGTGGCAGAGGCTTGGACAGAGCAAGGGTTTTAGGATGGTTCAGACAACCGTGTGGTGTTATATTTTCTCCAGTGAATTGATGTATGGTGTGTTTTCAGTCTCCAGCACAGTTGTGGAAAAAATGATAGAGTGACTTGCATGTGCTATAAATCCCTCTGTGAGCACGGAAAGCATAGTTGGATGTATATTAAAGTCGTAAATTAGGATTTTCCTGTTTTCACTCAGTGCTCCCCTCCGCACGCTGATAAATGCCTGAGAAAGAACTTGCAGAAGGCTAGAAATAAGTAACTGCCAGGCTGCTGACAAACTACCGGGCATCAGAAGAGATCCACACCACCAGATAGGAACGGATAACTGGCAATTGTGAAAGAGGCAGAGACTGCTAAGGGCAAGCCTGGATAAAAAGTCATTAGTCTCCAAATATTTTGAAATTGGATGATGCTTAACTTTCTGTATATCCCAATATCGTTGTCTAACTGAGACTGCAAATTAAATAAGAATAGGCTCAGGACCTGCAGACTGCCTATCTTGGAAAGTGACAAGTTATTCATGCTATACAGTCTTATCTCCACTTACATATCCCTCTGGATGCGTAATCTTTGGGATGCGAATGGGTTTCGCCGTGCGTGCATGTGCAGAAGCAGTCCTCCGGTTGCCAATACCTAGGGATGCAGCCGGACCTCCAGAATGGATCCCGTTTGCAACCGGAGGTACCACTGTACTCCAGTTAGGGTTAGAGTGGTGATGAATTTTCCTGTGAAGGAAAAAATAAAATGAAATGATCAGAAACTCATGCAGAAATGTGGCAAACTGGAGACTGGAAACAAGAGAAACTGTGAGAAATTGAAATTCAGATCCATCCACCCATCTGTAGTAGCATGTTCATCTGCTATTTATTTATACACATCCTGCCCATCTGGCTGGGTTTCCCCAGCCACTCTGGGCAGCTCCCAACAGAATACAGTGGTACCTCGGGTTAAGTACTTAATTCGTTCCAGAGGTCTGTTCTTAACCTGAAGCACCACTTTAGCTAATGGGGCCTCCTGCTCCTGCCGTGCCGCCAGAGCACGATCTCTGTTCTCATCCTGAAGCAAAGTTCTTAACCTGAAGCACTATTTCTGGGTTAGCAGAGTCTGTAACCTGAAGTGTATGCAACCCATGGTACCACTGTATTAAAAACACAATAAAACCTCAAACATTAAAAACAGGGCGGCCTTCAGATGTCTTCTAAAAGTCAGATAGTTGTTTATTTCCTTGACATCTGATGGGAGGGCATTCCAGAGGGCGGACGCCACTACCGAGAAGGTCCTCTGCCTGGTTCCCTGTAACCTCACTTCTTGCAGTGAGGGAACTGCCAGTAGGCCCTCGGAGCTGGACCTCAGTGTCCGGGCTGAGCAATGGGGGTGGAGACGCTCCTTCAGGTATACTGGGCTGAGGCCATTTAGGGCTTTAAAGGTCAGCACCAACACTTTGAATTGTGCTCAGAAATGTACATATCTGTATTCTGTGAGTAATATCCAACTTAAGTAAGTCATACTCAGAGTAGATCTACTTAAACTAATGGACTTAGATCACTTAACTCAGTGAGTCTACTCTGACCATGCCTAACATGGAGTACCACCTTATATCCTTCAGGGTATAGAAAATGAATCACAATCTATGCATGAACAGTTCATGAAGGCTTTTCAGCTAATGAGTTCCACATTTTTTTCCATGCAAAAGGGATGG
Source organism: Podarcis raffonei (assembly GCF_027172205.1). Taxonomy (NCBI): domain Eukaryota; kingdom Metazoa; phylum Chordata; class Lepidosauria; order Squamata; family Lacertidae; genus Podarcis; species Podarcis raffonei. The sequence goes on from NC_070618.1 coordinate 14,903,415, forward strand.
CTTTGGACTCTTTCCCTTTAGCAGATTTTGTGGGTTTCTTTTGAATGCTTTATCTGGTTAAAAATAGATTTGAAGCTGGACGGCAAGTTGGTGGCTGATATACAATATTTCTCTCATTCTGTGAAGCGATACAAATTCCTTTTCACTATAAACAGTTGCCCTGCGCCAACACAGACCTGTGTTTGTGTTTCCTTCAGGGCTTGAATTAGCTTATATCATTTTCTAGTGTATCAAATATAAAGACTATTTTGTGACTATTTCGAATCCCATGGCTTACGTTTAAGGAGACGACTGGCAACGATGCGTAGAGAAACAGAGTTAAAAAATAATGTGCAATTTGTTCTGTCAGAGAATTATGTTGCTTGTATTATTATTTGCCCATCTTGGGATTTTGGCTTCTGGCAAGAGAAAATGAATAAGGCTGTTGTTTCAAGCATAGAACTTGGTTTTATTTCTTCATTTCCCTGATTTACCCAATGTAACATTCAATCTGTTGTTCATGACTTAAAGGGCTGAGTTTTCAGTTTGCCAAGATCCCAAGTGACTATTGCCGGGGGTCCCAGTTATATACAAAGACAAGCATGGGATTGGCTCTTGAAAGGGGAGAACCAAAGCCTGCGATCTTCATCACTCAGATTTGTTGACAATGTTTTCTCTCCTTTCCCCAATCTAATTTATTAAGGTATTTCATCATCTGTAACCCCACCTCCCCAAAAAATATGAAAAATTAAGCAGTGCCAGCCAAAAAGTAGCTACTCCTTGCCACAACTAGCTATGTAGCTAAGCCCCCTTTTGCAGTGAGATCTGGTTTTTTCTTGTGCCAACCAAAAAGACAATGTCCCTTGCCTTGGGTGTTGGAGCCTCATTTCAATAAAATAGCCCTTGCTTTAAAAATAGCATAGGAGAAAAATTCCTCCATATGTGTGCCTCCTATAGCACCATTGAAATGTCTCCGTAAATATCCCCTCAAAACTCCACAATGCATGAAAGACTGTTGAATGAAAAAGTAAACAGATATAATTTTTCCATACCATTCTTTCTCATGAATATAGTACACTGTGGTACACTAGGTCAATATTTTGTATACTGTTTTATTCACATGCTCTGTTGTATCAGATATGCAAGATAATTGACCATTTGGCTTATTTTGTTTATAGTAAAATTAGAGAGAGCGAAGTAGTACACTATCCTTATGTAAATCTTTTTAAATATAAATAAAAATAAATAATTTTATTATGTATACCATGCCCACCTGCCTGGTTTGCCCCAGTTACTCTCAGTGGCTCCCAACACATATAAAAACATAATATAATGTTAAAAACTTCCCCATAACAGGGCTGCCTTCTTCCTCTTCACAACTGCTCGTTTCTTCTGCCCCCCTTTTGAATATAAATAAATATAAACAAGTAAATAGCAGACCTATTTTACCATGACACTTGCTCTTTAAAGGAATATCCTTTAGTCGAAAACCACTGCCATGTCTATACTTTGTAGTGCCACTTTCTGATCTGCACGAGATCTGCTGGCACAGGTTGCTTGTTTAAAAAATCCAGTTTCTGAACTATCTCATCAGAAAGGACTGAGGCAGAAGGCACAACCTTGAAATGGTAATTCGTTTCTAGCATCCTCTCAAGTCTGTTTGTGAGTCTGAAACGGGTCTTTACAGAGAGAGGATATGCCACAACTGTTCCTTTGGGCTGATATCTCTCCCTTGCTCAAGCAGCTTTCAGAGCTTTAGAAGGTGCTGTTTTTCTCTGGTGATGACAGATGGCATTTGCAGGAACAGCTGAAGCTATTACAGCCTTGTGGCATCTCGCTCGGAGCAGACAGGTAGCTATTGTCTTATAGGACTGCACATGCTTCCCTTTCCAGTAAGTCCCTTGATCCTTCTACCTCTTCCCAAGGGATCTGTATGAATAGAAGGGGATCCCTGTGCAAGGAGACCACCTGGATCAGCAATGGGAGTTTCTCTGCCTGTCAAATTTGGCCCATGGGGGCTGAGGGAGATAGCAATCTGACCTGCCAGTCAATTCTAATTTTCCATGGTATATGTCTAGGTCTGTGATGATGCAACCCACCCCCCACCCCAAAAAAACCTTGCAGAATGTGGCATTGGGTGCATAACTATCTACTTGAGACTATCTTTAAAAGATTGGGTTTCTACCTCCTGGTGTTTATAGAGAGATGCCTGATGAAAACTGGAAGCTAGAAGAGTGACTGAACTCGAATTCAAGCGTTGTCACTGAAGTGCTCGTGCTCCAGTGACCTACATACCTCTTTGCCTCTCTCCATCACCCACAAAACTAGATTGAATTATGCAAAATAGAAACAAAGCGGAATAAATTATGCAACACAAAAGAAATTGGGCATATCTGCATAATTTATACAGGTCACAGAACTGAATTTTTCCTTGTGTACAACTTGGGTTGCTTCTTGTGTGAGATATATGAAGTCCTATATTGTGGCAACAGAGACGTCCCTAGACTCCTTTATGCCCAGAGGTGCTGTTTTGCACCAAAAATTAAGGGGGCCAAACATGTGTTACATCATGCGCTTGGTGTGTGTCGTTTGAGTGTGACATCATATGAGACCAAGCGAGGAGCCCAGTGTGATGCAGTTTCAATGGCTGGTGGCTCCTCCTCTCTTGCACTCAGGCTCCGCCCTTGGCCTCCTCCACCCCCTCAACATTGAGAGGGCCTGACCCCCTGCCAACTTATATTGAGGGGACTGAAGACACCTCAGCTCTGTAGAGTTGGCTCACCTGCTTGCGCCCTCGGCAAGTGAATGTATCAGTGCCTCCAAAGCTGGGAGAGACCATGTACCAGAAACTCAAAAAGCTTGCTTTTGGTTGCCTTTTGCTTTTACTGACTGCACAAATGGACTCTGACTTGCCTGGATGGAGGACACAGTGATGTTTGTGTAGAATCTCTTGCTTTTGTGTAATAATAATAATAATAATAATAATAATAATAATAATAATAATTTATTATTTATACTCTGCCCATCTGGCTGGGTTTCCCCAGCCACTCTGGGCGGCTTCCAACCAAATATTAAAAACAATACAGCATCAGACATTAAAAACTTCCCTAAACAGTTGTCTTTTAAAAGTAAAATAGTTGTTTATTGCCTTGACATCTGCTGGGAGGGCGTTTCACAGGGCAGGTGCTACTACTGAGAAGGCCCTCTGCCTGGTTCCCTGTAACTCACTTCTCACAGTGAGGGAACTGCCAGAAGCCCTCAGCGCTGGACCTCAGGCTGAACGATGGGGGTGGAGACGCTCCTTCGGGTATACAGGACCGAGGCCGTTTAGGGCTTTAAAGGTCAGCACCAACACTTGGAATTGTGCTTGGAAATGTACTGAGAGCCAATGAAGATCTTTCAGAACCGGTGTTATATGGTCTCAGCGGCCACTCCCAGTCACCAGTCTAACTGCTGCATTCTGGATTAATTGCAGTTTCCGAGTTACCTTCAAAGGTAGCCCCACGCAGAGCGCATTGCAGCAGTCCAAGCAGGAAATAACTAGAGCATGCACCACTCTGGCAAGACAGTCTGCGGGCAGGTAGGGTCTCAGCCTGTGTACCAAATGGAGCTGGTGGACAGCTGCCCTGGACACAGAACTAACCTGCGCCTCCATGGACAGCTGTGAGTCCAATGTGTGACTAATATGCAGGCTTTTCTGCAAAGTTAAGAGTCACATCCATTGCCTATCATGTGTATTACCAGCACTGACCTTGCTCGGCATTGAGATGCAGTCCTGGGAGGCTTGCCCACAAGCAAAAGTTGCCCGCGGAATGGAAAAGGGCCCATCCCTACAATGCATTTTAAGCTTTCTGGTCTTTTCCTCCCTATCTTCCAATAATTTTCCTACAAGGGAAATGGTCATTCCAATGGCGTCTAAAGAGTGTGCTAAGAGCAAACAAAAACTGCACCAGGAACCATAGCCTATTGGCACTTTAAACCACCAACATTGTTTATAGTTGTGTGATCCTTTCTCTTGTTTGCTCACCGAGGCTGTTGACCTTATCCCAACCAATATAATCTGGACAAGTTGTTTGGGTTGAAATCTGCTCCCTGTCCTGCTTTGAAAGTCTGTATAACTGAGAGAATTCAGCAGTCAGCATGTCCACTAAAATTTATAGTTTTGTGTCAAACATACGAGTCTGGCTTGTGTTAAGATCTATCCAGGGTTTTAACTGAGCCAGTTACATGGAAATTTTTGTGTGCAAGGGTGTGTTTGAGAGAGCTTGATGTGGGCAGCTAAAGGAAACTGTAATTGTCACTGAACTTAGAGCTAGACATTGCAGGAGGACAGTAATGAAAATAGCAGCCCATGAGCAACCATGCCTCCCATCACATCTAGTAAAACTAAATGTAGCACACTGTGCATTTTCACGCCTCCATATCATAAGTTGCTTCTGAGGGGAGCAAGAAAACTCCCAAGTGGGATAAAACTACATTGTGCAAACATATTTTTTTTAGGGCCAGGTTAGCCAATCTGGTGTCTTCCATCAGCCTCAGTCAATACAGCCAATGGTAAAGAAAGATGGGAGTTGTAACCCTGTTGTTGTTGTTATTTAGTCATTTAGTCGTGTCCGACTCTTCATGACCCCATGGACCAGAGCACGCCAGGCACTTCTGTCTTCCTCTGCCTCCCGCAGTTTGGTCAAACTCATGCTGGTAGCTTCGAGAACGCTATCCAACCATCTCGTCCTCTGTCGTCTCCTTCTCCTTGTGCCCTCCATCTTTCCCAACATCAGGGTCTTTTCCAGGGAGTCTTCTCTTCTCATGAGGTAGCCAAAGTATTGGAGCCTCAGCTTCAGGATCTGTCCTTCCAGTGAGCACTCATGGCTGATTTGCTTCAGAATGGATAGGTTTGATCTTCTTGCAGTCCATGGGACTCTCAAAAGTCTCCTCCAGCACCATAATTCAAAAGCATCAATTCTTCGGTGATCAACCTTCTTTTTGTAACCCTACAACATCTCAAGTAAAGCTTTTTTTCCAGCCAGAATTCAGTTCTGGCAACTCTCAGGTGGGCGCCATTGCCATTATAAGAGATCAAGGAAGGTATTCATAGTAAGTTCCAGCACCTCCCCCCCCCCCTAGAAAGATAGCACTGATCTCAAGGCCACAACTTCCCCATCCCTTGCCTATATAAATGACTCACAGACCCTCCAAATATTCCTCTTTTCCAGGGACAGTCCCATATTTACAGAAGCTGTCCCAGTTTCACAACATAAAAATACAAAATGAAAACACAAAATACATTAAAAAAAACAAACCAACAAACACATTTTAAAGGACACAGAATGTTCAATCAGCCCAAGGCTGATTGTTATAGAGAAACATATACATACAACCTGGTATCCTGCAGATCATTTGGACCACAACTCCCATCAACCCTCAGCCAGGATGACCAGTTGTTGGGAATGATGGGAACTGTAGTCAAAGACACCTGGAGGGCGCCAGGCTGGAGAAGCCTGGCCATAGTAGGTCAGCTGAGTTAAATGTTTGGGGATCATCACCCTGCCAATCATTAGATTTAATAATATTGAGCAAAAGTGTCTTTTCATGTGACACCTTATTGAAAATTCTCATTTCCTTCCTTGGCCAGCATTGGTGTTCATGAATTGATAATCTTATCTTTAAAATTGTGTATTCCTTTCCATATCAGCCAACTTCATCTTAGCATATTTATGCTGCTACATTAGTTTATATTTGCTGCAAAGTGTATGAACTTTAGAAGGGTTTACTTCGTTTCCAGAACATATCTGATTTTTTTTACTCCCTTCGCCAATGATCAGAAATTAAGAATTTCAGGGAGGATCACAGCTACTGTTTTTCATTTGGAAGTTTCTTCATCGGCACCCAAAGCTAACATCAGTGTTAATATTTGCTGCTCTTGATCAGATGAGAGAAAGGAAATTAAATGTTTAGAAGAAGGAAATTATTTGCTAGCCTCCACCTCACCTAGTGAATAGCAACGGCATGCTGTCTGCCCCCTTGGTTGTAGAAGGAATTTGAGAGGCTTGCTCAAACATGTAGACCATCGCCCAAATCCAGATATCACAATGTTGCAGTAGTAGAAATTTAAGGTGTAGCTTTCCCATACCAAACATATAATGAGGTGTGGGCAGGGGAAAGAGTGGGCAATTCATTCTAGTAAAGCCCAGAATTACACATTATACCGGCTCAAAGACTGTTGGAGGCAGAGCTTTCTTGCCAGCAAGAATTTCAAAATGTGTAGACTCGGAAGCAGGTCGTTTTATTTTGCATTTTATTTTCCATTATTTGAGCATGCAAAACAGTTCTGTTCTGCTTTGCTTTGCTTTTTAAGGACTTCAGACTTGCTATTCACCTTGCCATTTGGGTGAACGTGAATTGGTTTTCTCAGGTCTAAAGCGTTAATGTCTGCTCACATAGCACATATAATGTACATGGTGGCATGGCAAATCATAAGTCTCATTTTGGCATAAGCCACTCACTTCCAACCCTTTGGCAGATGGAAGGAAGGCGAGAACTCTTGAGTCGCCTGCAGGCACAGACATTACCATCCACAGTCCTGCCCGGTTTCCCTGAAAAGCTTTCATTCTTGTTAGGGGAATGCCAAGAGCTGTAATTCCCATTTATAGCAGGTCATCCGTGATTGCTTGCCAGACTCCTTTTCAGGAGTTTATAATTGGCTTGAAAGCTTTCCTAGAGCACACATGGCATCGCTGGGATCTCCTCCAAGACTCCGTTTCAACTCCACTTAAGAGCTGAAACAACATTTCAGTTCAGTTTGAAATTCAACGGCCTACAGTACAAGAAGCAGCAACCTAGATTAGCAGATGAAGTAACTGCTGCTTTGCAGTGTAATCCTATACTGGTTTACTCAGAAGTAAGCCCCACTGAGTTTGATGACTTGCAGCCATGTCTTGCTCCAGAGACATACCGTTGCCCTATCACCACCACCTTCTCAGACAGAGATGGCCAAACACCATGGACACTGCACTGTTTGCTATGGGGTAGTGCTAATAGACACTGCTCTCAATGTCTGTTCTAGATTTGGAGCTGCAAACCTGAAAAACACATGAGATTATTCAGTGAATAGCCAGATAGTGAATATGCTTTGTATTAGGGCATATGTTTGCATTGAGGGAATGTCACCAGACTCTCCAAGTATCCCCATTTTCCAGGGACAGTACTGGATTTACAGAAGCCAACCCAGTTTCTGATTTGATCCATGAATTTCCCGCTTTTCCTTAGGACGTCCCTATTTTCATCAAAGATAAGTTGAAGGGTATGGTAGGACGTCCCAATTTTTACTGGAGAAATGTTGGAGAGTATGGAGTTATGCAAACACCCGCCCCCCAAGCCAAGGAGATAAGTATTGGAGCCTCAGCTTCAGGATCTGTCCTTCCAGTGAGCACTCAGGGCTGATTTCCTTCAGAATGGATAGGTTTGATTTTCTAGCAGTCCATGAGACTCTCAAAAGTCTCCTCCAGCACCATAATTCAAAAGCATCAATTCTTTAGCGATCAGCCTTCTTTATGGTCCAGCTCTCACTTCCATACATCGCTACTGGGAAAACCATAGCTTTAACTATATGGGCTTCTTATTATTATTATTAATTATTATTATTATTATTATTTTAATAGGACATCCCTATTTTCATTGGAGAAATGTTGGCTGGTATGTTGAAGATGATTAGTAACTTTTCCATCCTAGCCTATAACTTTTGAAGCAATTATTATATGGCATTTAGCTAGTTTGTTGTGAGCCTTCATGTTCCTTTCAGTGCCTACCAGGAACATGGTACTGAACATGGAGACTTGCAGCATGGAGGTCAGATTCTGGGTACTATGTGTGCTGGGTACTTCATGGTTATAACTTGCCATACAAAAAACATCACCAGCGGTTTTGGCTCCTAGTCAAATTCACTGAAAAAACAGTAAATCACTGGTGTGGAGAATTCTGATCTATAATCCTTGTTTCAGAATAATCAATGCTTTTGGAATCCTAGGCTCAAGTTTCTTTTTCTGTAGAGCTCTGAATAAATGTTTCCTGTAGTTTTTTTTAAAGAAATAATGGAACACATATACGTATATAATTCTTGGTTGAAAAGAATAACAAACATATCTTTTTAAAAAATAAAGCCTAATTTTATGAGACTAGTATACTGTCTGGAATATGTGATAACATATGGAAAGTATTTGAAATCATAAAACAGGCTTGCCTTAATAATCTTTTTCATGTATACACATTTTTATATATTGCTGCATATAACATATGGCTTCTTAAAAAGTATACAGAGATATTCATTAGGCACATCTCTGGGGTGCTGTATTTCAAAGAGAACTCGGTGCTTATGAAAGCTGCCATACTGACAAGGGTGAAGGTTAACAGTCGTGCGCTATCAACAGTTGTAAGAAAGTCCATGCCAGAGCCACAGATATCCAAACGACAAGTCAAGCCCATGTATACATTACAGAGTGAAAATGGTTTTACTCTTGAGAGTGTCTGGAGGTGATTGGAGGATGGATGGCAGCTAACAGACTGTCCTAACAAGACAGAAGTCTTGTTTCTGGGGGACAGAGGGTGGGCAAGTGTGGGGAATTCCCTAGTCCTGAATGGAGTCACTGTGACTCTAAAGGCCCAGGTGCATAACCTGGGAGTCATTTTGGAGGTAAATTCTGGTTAGATTAATACTGTGTCTAGGGTGGTTCCGTCTGGTATGCAGGCAGAGACCCTACCTGCCTGTGCACTGCCTTGCCAGAGTGGTACATGCCCTGGTTATCTCCTGCTGCGACTACTGCAATGCGCTCTACATGGGGCTAGCTTTGAAGGTGACTCAGAAACTACAACTAATCCAGAATGCAGCAGCTAGACAGGTGACTGTGAGTGGCCAGTCCCACCAGTTCTGAATGACCTACATTGGCTCCCAGCATGTTTCTAGGAACAATTCAAAGTGTTGGTGCTGACCTTTAAAGCCCTAAACAGCCTCAGCCCAGTATACCTGAAGGAACATCTCCACCCCCAACATTGAGGCTGGACAGTGAGGTCCAGCTCCAAGGACCTCTCCCATCAAATGTCAAGGAATAACTATATAACCTTTAGAAGACATCTGAAGGCAGCCCCAAATAGGAAAGCCTTTTAATGTGTAATGATTTTTACCATAGGTGTCATGGGCTTTGAATACACTCAAATTCAGGACGCAAGGGAGAAACATGCTAAGAGGAAGGCACGCTTGGGAAATCCACACCGTGATCAACTCCCACCCGGAAACCAATGTCCCCACCATAGCTGTCAATGTTTCCCTTTTTAAAGGGAAATTCCCTTATTCCGCATAGGATTCCTCGCAAGAAAAGGGAAAAGTTGACAGCTATGGTCCCCACTGTGGAAGGACTTGTGGATCCAGAATTGGCCTCCACAGTCACTTATGGACTCATAGTTAAAACCGTGTTTATGGAAGACAATCTTACTCGGTTACGAGTGATCGCCAAAGAAGAAGAATGTTTTATTATGTTTTTATATATGTTGGAAGCTGCCCAGAGTGGCTGGGACAATCCAGTCAGATGGGCAGAGTAGAAATAATATATTTATTTATTTATTATTATTCTGATTATTGTGATCTCTCCCAAAGAGCTCTTGGTTGGGGCTAAAGATCACTGAAGTTTTATTGCTCACACATAGACCCAAGATGTAGGTTTCATATGGGCAGAGACAATGGAAGTTGGAGTCTTCCAACATGCAGAGGCCCCCACAAGTTCCTCACCTCTTAACAAGGTAGCTTGCTTACTTCATTTCTTCAATTTAAGACTTGTTCAGTAGATGACCACAGCATTAGGTGGTAACATGCTTGAGTAAGTCATTACAGATCAAGCACCACAGATAGAAAATTTCTACCATTTGTCATTGCTTAAAACACAATGTTTTTCAGTCAGACCAATGGACAAATTCAGGTATGACTCATGAGGGGATGAGTCATCAACCAGTGCTATTCCACGCATGAACCAGCTCCTTAATTTCCCAGACTACTGGGGACAATCAATATTGGCTTTTAAAGGGCAAATATTTCAAAGCCCAATGTGCCTGCCATTTTAATCATCTCATTTATAGGATTGCAAAAAGTTCTCCTTGGCATTTACCGGATACGATAACAAGATGTAGACTAAAGCAAAGATGTTTTATCACTGCTGAATGAGTTAGAATGAAGACAGAAATAAATTTGTACCAGATCACATTTGAATAATTAAAGCAACAAAGCAAAGCTACTTCTTATTTAATTTTTAGGGCAATGATTTACTGAAGAAAGCTCAATGTGGTGTGTACCTTATTTGCAGCCTTGAAAATATTGAGCTTTTCTTGTCAGCTTTCAGCTGACATATGTTGTTGTTTTTTACCTAATTATAGCTGCTGGGTACCCCTCCCCCCGTTGCCAGGCTGGATGCTCCCCTACAATTTTAGCTTTATGTAAGCATAGGTTTTGGGATGCGGGTGGCGCTGTGGGTTAAACCACAGAGCCTAGGACTTGCTGATCAGAAGGTCAGCGGTTCGAATCCAAGCGACGGGGTGAGCTCCCGTTGTTCGGTCCCAGCTCCTGCCAACCTAGCAGTTCGAAAGCACATCAAAGTGCAAGTAGATAAATAGGAATCGCTCCGGCGGGAAGGTAAACGGCGTTTCCGTGCACTGCTCTGGTTCGCCAGAAGGGGCTTAGTCATGCTGGCCACATGACCCGGAAGCTGTCTGCGGACAAACGCCGGCTCCCTTGGCCCATAGAGCGAGATGAGCACCGCAACCCCAGAGTCGGTCATGACTGGACCTAATGGTCAGGGGTACCTTTACCTTTTACCTTTAAGCATAGGTTTAAACTTAAGAGACCTCCAGATTACAGGACAGAGAACTACTGTAGCATTAGAGCTTTTCAGAGTAGAAAAGGGGGATCCAGCAAGTGCTTTATTGAAATGTTGCCTTCATATCCTCCAACATTTCTCTGATGAATATAGGGATGTCCTATTCCATAATATAATAACTATTATTTATACCTCGCCCATCTGACTGGATTGCCCAGCCACTCCAGGCAGCTTCCAACATATTTTAAAACATAGTAAAACTTTAAACATTTAAAAAACCTTTCCTATCCAGGCTGCCTTCAGATGACTTCTAAAGGTTGTATAGTTACTTATCTCCTTGGCTCGGGGGTCGCATAACTCCATGCCCTCCAACATTTCTCAAATGAAAATAGGGATGTCCTAGAATAGAGTTTTCCAAACTTGGGTCTCCAGCTGTTTTTGGACTACAACTCCCATCATCCCTAGCTAGCAGAACCAGTGGCCAGGGATGATAGGAATTGTAGTCCAAAAATAGCTGGAGACCCAAGTTTGGGAAACCCTGTTCTAGGGAAAAGCTTAACATTCCAATCAAAAACGGGGAAGGCTTCTGTAAATCCAGGACTGTCCCTGGAAAATAGGAACACTTGGAGGGTCTAAGATGATCAAAAGGAAAATCTCTTTTTTTTTGTTGCCAATCCAATGTTTCTCCGAAGAAAATAGGGACCTCCTAGCCTTTGCCATCATTTCACTATAAGGTTTTTTGGGAAGGCCATCATTTCGGGATAATAAAACTGAGCTATTTTATAGGTATGTTGTAAGTGTGTGTGTGTGTGTGTGTGTGTGTGTGTGTGTGTGTGTTTTAAAAAATAAACATTTACTTTGTATCTCCATGACAACATGAGTACTATAAAAACAGGTAAAGGTAAAGGGACCCCTGACCATTAGGTCCAGTCGTGACCGACTCTGGGGTTCATCTCGCTCTATAGGTTGAGGGAGCTGGCGTTTGTCCGCAGACAGCTTCCGGGTCATGTGGCCAGCATGACTAAGCCGCTTCTGGCGAACCAGAGCAGCACACGGAAACGCCGTTTACCTTCCCGCCGGAGCGATTCCTATTTATCTACTTGCACTTTGATGTGCTTTCAAACTGCTAGGTTGGCAGGAGCAGGGACCGAGCAACGGGAGCTCACCCCATGGCGGGGATTCGAACCTCCGACCTTCTGGTCAGCAAGTCCTAGGCTCTGTGGTTTAACCCACAGCGCCACCCGCGTCCCATATATAAAAATAGAGCAGCATATTTTTAATGCATTTAAATAATTTGCATACCACTTAACTACAATAATCTCTAAGTGTTTTACAAGGATACAATGCAATTATTTTATTTTATTTTATTTAAAAACTTGTTTAAAGCTATGCAATCATACTTTACTTAAAATGCCTATGAAGGTGCAAGTTGGGCACCTCAGCAGTTGCAGAGATGCAGAGAACACAGATTTTCAATATGTTGAGGTACGCAAGTCATACAAGCTACTGAAAATATTGTGAGATCACTCCCCATCGGAGGTCAGTTGCAGTAGCCATCCATGTGGTGGTTTTAAGCAGATGTACTCATACTCATAGCAGATCCTGTATGAAGTGGTCTTAAGATTAAAATGTTGACATAAGTACTTTACTGAACTATCTCAGAAGCAGAAGATGAACTAACCCAGATGTTAAAAGTGTTTCTCAAGGTCCAAGTTGAACAATATTCTATCCTCATCTCTCAATTTAGGTTTGATTCTTTGCTGAAAACATCCTTACAGTGCTCACAGAAACAACTCACAATTCCTTTTTCTTGGACCTTGGGGACGCTTGGAGAATGCGTGGTATTTGGAGACCTGTAATTCTGAAGCATAACTTGAAGACCAGGTCATGCCAGCTATTGTAACTGGAACCAAAGGCAAGAATCACCTTCATCCTCAACTTGAGCAAGAAAGTAAATTGTCTTAGACATCAGAACACATAGCCCTTCTCATACCTCATGTTCTCTTCTTCCCAAGCCGTGGTTGAAAGGTATCACCAGACGGGAGTTGATTCCCGTCTGGGCAAGTTCCAAGGACATTATGTTTCCATAGCTGGATGGCGGCCCACAAAGCAAACACCAAGAAAGTGTGCTTATCCTCCTCATTTAGTACCTGCTGCCAGATCTACTGCTCCTTAATCGTACAAAATTTTGCTTCACTTTGAAGCCCTTGGCTGCATTGGATCAAGCTGTCTCCATATTTCCTTTCATAATTAAGTCTCCTTCAATGCCAGCTCTGTACTGTACTGGCTGCAAATGGTCTAATTTGTAAGGAATGGACGTATCTGATTTCATTGCTTACACGTAGATTTTCACTCTCCATATCAAAGAACAGAGCCTAGCATCAGGAAGCAAAGTTTGAGTCAGTCTAAGCTTAGTTGAGCTGGTGCCAGTTGCCACACTAAGCAAACTATGATCTGATTTTTTTAATAAGTTTTGTGTGTTGTGCAATGCTGAGCACTTGGAAAACTGGAAGGTAAGGGTCCAGTTCTTGTTTCCATTGTAAGTGCTTGCTCCAAATACTTAAAGCATAGAAAGCTGCGAAGACTTGAGCTTCTAGGTGGATTATATATGAAACTGAAGTATGTTCCAATCAGTGCTCAGTTCTGCCACCCCGAAATAGTTTGCTTTTCCATATGGAAGTCATTAATCGTTGAGTGTCGTGTATTTGATTTGCTTTAGCAATGCTAAGACATCGATGCCAGACTGTATTTCTAAATACATAATTTAGCTTCTGGGCCCAATTCAAAGTGCTGATTTTGACCTATATAGCCTTAAACGGCTCAAGACTGCAATACCTCAAGCACCGCCTCTTTCCATGTGAACTTACCCGGACCCTAAGATGATCTTCTCAGGCCCTTCTTCATGTGCCTCTTCCTTGAGAGGTTTGGAGGGTGGCAACACGAGATGGGCCTTCTCTGCAGTGGCTCCCCATCTGTGGAATGCTCTCCCCAGGGAAGTTTGCCTGGTGCCTTCATTATACACCTTTAGGCGCTAGGCAAAAATGTTCCTTTTTAACCAGGTATTTGGTTGACCTGATTTACATCCTATGCCCTGTCTGGATTTTTTTGGGCGGGTTGGATTGTTGTTTTTATTTTTATTAGGTATTTTATGCTTTTATATCTTGATTTTATTCTGTGAACCACCCTGAGACCCCCGGGTATAGGGCAGTATAATAATAATAATAGGAGGAACCTGTGGTCCTCCAGATATTGCTGGACTACAAATTCCATCATTCCTGACCACTTGTCCTCCAGACTGGGGCTGATGAGAGTTGGATTCCAGTAACTGCTAGAGGAGGGACAAATTCCCCATCACTGTAGTTCATGGTCCTCTGTCCTCATTATCTTTTGGTCCTCATGTTGGAAAGGCAACATGAGCAAGGCACATGTTTTCAGACTACTGCCATCACTGGGTGGAAAGGGCACCATGTATGTGCTAAGTCACCAACAAGGAGTTGGGGCTCGCTCTGCACATTTCCACCTGCCCCTATGCTGGATGCCTTCAGCGAGGTAGATGGCAGAATGAATACAAGTGTAAATATGGATAAGAAAGCCAACACAAATATCTTCACAACTGGACTTGCATACATACATACATACATATATATATATATATATATATATATATATATATATATAGTGAACTCGTTATAATTAGCAGATATTGATGGTAATTAGAGCCTTAACTAATTCAAATCCTCCTAATTGCAATTCACATTAGAGATAGTTACTAATATATGCAATTATTGGCAGCATTGTTGATTTCTTTGTCATGTAGTGAATCCCTTTCTCAGATAAGGTGCCAGTTTCCAAAACCAAATAGCTAATCTATTCTCTTCTGACTTTCCTCTTGTCAGCACCTGTAGAAGCCAATCCCTTTGTTCTCTTCTCCTCTGTTCTTGGAGTGTGGCCGGCTGCCAGATCAACAGAAATGGGTGCCATGGCAAAAATTGAATTGGAATAAAGCCCCTCACATCGATCTTGGACAGGGGTCAGGGACGGATGAAAATCTGGATCAGCAAAAGTTGCCCTTGATCTACAGTGAAAGTGGAAATAGATGGGTGCTGCCAGTTTTAACAAACCAGTTGTAGCATTCTGCAGCTACCAGCTTAATAACCAAACAAAAGCCCACATCCAGTGCCAACCAATTCATCTGTTACCATGGCAGCACATATGCCATTCTGCTGTGGCATCTTCATATACTGCCCCAGGGATGATGGAATCACATGCGCAGAGCCTATGTCATATTTCCTTCAATTTGGATTTGATGAATTTAAGAACCCAAGGATTCATGTATTCCATCATCTTTTTTCCAGGAGTGATTTTACTTGTGGGTGGAATCCTACCAGGATCTCCATCATTTGTACTTCCAGAGGAATGGCAGTCCACTGTGTGTGTGTGTGTGTGTGTGTGTGTGTGTGTGTGTGTGTGTAACAGAGAAGGCTCTCTTGCCTCACCATAGTACGGTCGAAGCCCACCAATGAAGTAACAAGAAGAGCCCATCCCAGCTTCTGGGACCAGTAAGGGTTTGATGGTATGGGAGAAGGCACTTCATAAGGTTCCCATGCACTTATCCTAGTTTTATACTGATCTTTACACAGTAGCAGTGAAAGATTTACTTGTCAATTAAGTCCTCAATCCATTTGCTTTCAGCAAATATTGATGTAGAAATGTGGAATCATTAAGACGAGATACATTTATATGTTCGGCCATCTAAAATCTGTTTCCTGACATTTCTCATCATCACAAGTACCTTTTATGGCAAAATAAAAAAAGCAATGTGGCATAAATATACCGTTCTGTCTCAGAAGATTGGCAATAAATGCAAGTTTCTAACTTGGGGGTATATGCTATGCTCATGACAATGAGGCAGAACAAGCTGGAGAAATCCATCTCATAGGGCTGATCTGCTAATCAGAAGCAGAATCTGGTTTAGGGCTGTGCGAGCAGTGTGCACACACTGGGCGCTGAGCTGAGGGGGGTGCCATTTCAAAGCCTGTGACACTGGGCTTTGAGAAGGAGGCATGAGTCTCTGACAGGGTCCTAAAGTCCTCCCACCTCCTTCCCAAAGCCTAGTTAGTACTTTCCCAGCTTTGGGAAGGAGGTAGGAGGGGTCTAGGACCCTGTCAGAGCCTCACACCTCCTTCCCAAAGCCAGGCGCCTCCTTACTCATCTTTGGGAAGACAGCACAAGTACCTGGGGTGAGGGCACCAAATTTTGGCCACACTCAGGGCACCATAGTGCCCAAGCCTGCCACTAGGGCTGAGCGATATATTGATAATATCATCCAAAACTGGTATGATATCCATATTGTGATATCAGTCTCAGAGTTTTTGACCTGGCAATATATCACAAATCATGAGGTGTGTGTGTATGTGTGCTATGCAAAAATCACAATGTGGGAAAAACAATGAGGCCAGCCAATGCTTCTCTCGATTCTTGCAGCCCCTGTTAACTCTGCCAGCTCAGCTTTTCCCTGCCTCCTGCAGGGGCAGCGAACCACAAGAGCAGGAGCCAGCAAAAATCACAACACAGAGAAAACCATGAAGCCAGCCTATGCGTCTGCATAGCTCCATCCTTCTTCCCCCCCCTCCTCCTCCTCCTCCTCCTCTTCTTCTTCTTCTTCAACCCTACCCACCTGGCTGATGATATATCAGTATATTGTGATGTTTAGCCGGTGATGTATCATGATGTTGAAAACCAGATATCACCCGCCACAATCAGAGGTGTTGAATGAGCTGAAATCTCTTGTGTTTCATCCATTAAGGAGATTCATTCAGTGGCCTTTTGTGCTACCCATCTCTATAAGTGGTACTATAGCTTTGGATCATGGTCCCTAGAGAAGCCCAACTTACCTAGCTGAAGATGAGAACTGATCTAAGAACTGAGTTTCCTGCAGAGAATTCTCTTACTCGGCTAATTCATCAGGCAGTGGCTTTAACTTTACAGGAGAGCTGAAACCTGCTTTTCCTTGCCATCTTGCAATCAGGAGCACACTACCTGCCCCTGACCAATTCTCAAATAAGATGTCAGGTGTGGGGGCAAGTGGGCACAGTTTGGAGAAAATGACCCCATGGTCCAAATTTGGTCCATGGTCTGCAGGATCCCCATCACTGTACTACACTTTCAGAGATTCTTAGGCTGAATCCACATTGATCTTCTAACGTTATTAAATATGACGTCCTATAACATTTAATGGCAGTTTCCCTTTGCTGGTGGCTCGCTGCTCAGCATCGCCCTCTGGTGTCACATTTTAATAACACATTTTTAACGTTATAAACCACAAGTGTAGATCCGCCCTTAGTGTCTTAACACATTGCTCATTTTAAATAAGGTTTGCTTTTGTGTTGATCAGATTTTATTGTGTGTTTTATCTTCTGTACATTGCCTTGAGTACTTTGAGAAGCAAAGGGCAATTATTAAGTTTTTTAACTGAGGGTTTTTTTAAAAAAAACTGACTTAATATGTAGCTCTCGTGATCAATTTGGTAGATCAATTTCCCAAGAGACTGCTAATCTGATGGAGGAGATGGTCAGCTGTAGGGGCATTTTGTGAACTGGACTTATGAAATAGAAATTGGAATGTAAGATGGGAGGGAGAGGGAGAATGAGCATGGGCAGCTAAGATCTGATGACTCAGTACAACATGAGCTATGCTATTCGGCAATGCATATCTCTGGGCCCCACAATCTGTTAATCTTTTGCCTTCTGGTACTTTTGTAATTATACACTAAACCTATATTGAAAGGGAGTGTCTGGGGACTAATTTATTAATGTTGCAGCATGTGGAGATGTAGAGCTGCAAGGCAGAACAGTTTTGCAGAACATAATTATTAATTTATATCCCAGAATATAAAAGAAACATTGCACATTAACAGCGCCACAATTGGGAAAGGGAGATGGATGAGGCAATAGATGGAAGGTGCTTGGAATGCACACACAGAGGTTCCCCTTGGACATTGAAATGAAAGTGTGTAAGTCTGAGCCTGTCACAACCCAACCTTTGTGCATATGAGCTGAGAGCAGTGCCTTGAACATGCCCTATGGCTTTCCCTTGCAAGGGAAGATTCGTATTAGTGGGCATATTTTCATTTAGGAATACTCCTTGACTGTTACTGGCCTCCTCACTAAGGACCACCTGATATGCACCCCAAAGAGCCCTAAGGGATGCCTGAAAGCCCATGCTCTAGGCACCCTGTGCCCCCCAGGTGGCTGAAAAGTAGGAGATACCTGGAGAAAAGGGGAGGCAGAAAGAGATAGGGGGGGCTACACACTTTTGGCTCTGACCAGTTTCGATTACTGCCCCAAACAGATTACCTCACAGAAACACAACTCTCAGGGGTGGGGTAGGAGGAAGATTACCCATCCCTGCTCTAGATACCATACTTTTGAGATTATGCTTCTCCTTCCACATGCCAACTTTAAAAAAAGAAAAGAGTTGTGTATGTTCATTTATGAAAAAGTAATTGAATTCCTCTGTGGAGGTTTCCCCCCCTTAGGACAGATGTTGACACTTAACCATGTAAACGAAGACTAAGCAACAATCAGCTTGGAGTCATGCAGAGGGCCCACTGTTACCTCCAGATGCAAACTTCGGATGCCAGATGAATCCCAGATGCGCATTCCCACCGCCGGGGTGTACACAAAGAAGACTGTGTTTATTGTCACTGCAGGGCTATCTCAGCAGCAAGCCTCCAATTAGGCCAGGAGGCTCAGTTTCAAGCCGTTTACCCCACAAGGCTTTGACTTATCTGGAAGGTGCTTACGTTGACGGACAAATGAAGGCTATATCTCCCATGGAGGGCAAGAGTTGCCGTCAGTAATGCAGGCCTTGAGTTATTGCCTTGCTTCCCTCTCATCAGTTTCCCTCTTGAAGTTACTCTACGCCTTCACTCGAGTGAATCATGTGAATTTTCAGTGTAATCGTAGACTTGGGATCGTGGCATTCAGTAGGCCTTCCTCCCACTTGGCCATTAGATCTCCTTTCTTCAAAGGGTGGAATGTTGCAGTTACTTTCCAGGAACACATATCCAAAGGGAAGTGGTGGTGCAAGACAGAAGTAACTTTTGCCCACATCGCATACCCTCCAATGCCCTGATTTTCCAGAGATGGTCCTGGAATTACGAAAGCCATCCGAGCTTCGGATTTGACCCTGGAATGTCCCTAGTTCCCCTGCCAGTGCCACCACTGCTGAACTCAGGGAGAAGGGTGAGACAGTGCTTCTCCTGAGTGATGGCGGCTGTGGCAGTTGTGAGGGAGCATCCTGCTGGCTCTCCATGGCTGCCGCTGCTGGCCTTCTCCGTTGGGCAGCTTGTAGAGGCTACTGGAGAGCGGTTGAGGAGGAGGAGAGGCTGCAGCCACTGAGGCCCAGCCCCAGATGATGCCCTGGCTCTGAGGGGAAGGCAGAGGGCAGGGCTGCCCTGGGTGGGAAGAAAGAAGGAGTGGAGTGAAGTGCAAGGAGTGGTACCTGCCCTTCTTCTGATAGGAAATGTTGAGGGGGCTGAGGAGGGTCAGTTGAGGGGTTGAGGAGGGTCAGTTGAGGGGAGTGAGAAATGTCCCTATTTTCAAGTGAGGAATGTCGGAGGGTATGGATATCCGGGTCAAGAATCCATTTTGGCCAAGTTGGAAAGTAGAAGTGGATGATGACTTGCAGAGAGGCCATCTTTCCCAATGCAGCACCATTTTACAGCTTCCACTATTAAATCGAAATATCTTCCAACACTTTTGAATCAAACTTTCTACCTGAGCTGTTTGGGGATTTTTTTTATATCATTTCCACAGCGAGATGTATTAATGCATACAGACCTGACCCAGTTCTGTTCCGACACCTCTTCTTCAAAGGCAGCTGCCACATCCCAGTTCTGTGCCAGTTACAAATGCTCAACACTTCACAGTGGGCTGCCAGCGTCACGACAGCATCGGCAGACATGAAAAAAGTCCAAAAGATGCAAAGAAAGAAAGTTAGAACTAAAGAGAGTGATATCTGAAAGCCCGAGTTCAGTCTACAGAGTGGCATGCATCTATAGGGACTCCTTGAATTTTTAAGAAGTTTGGATTATTCTCCGCTAAAAATAATAAGATTGGAACCCTGTGTGCCAATTTCTATATGTAAATCCTGGTGTGCAGAAGTTTTCTATCTTGCTTGCTAAATTTTAAAGTGAATTCAGTGCAAACACATCTACTTACCTACATGGTTGCACTTGCACTTTGTGCTTTATTTAGAAGGTTAATTCAGTGGTTGGATTTCAGGATCATGGCCAAAATACGCCGTTCCAGATGAGAATTCTCAACTAATCAGGAAACGGAGCCTGTCCAACATCTGGCTTGTGTTAGTGAGTAGCCGTGTGTCTGATGACGGGGGAGCTCTCAGTGTGGGGGAAGCGGTAGGCCCTTAAAGCACAGCCACTCAATTTTGTGTGGGATTACAGGGCTGGCTAAGGTCGCCATTAATGTCAGAGTGGATCCTGACAGGGGGGAAATCTTGAAATGATGATTTCCTGCTTGAAATTCCTTAGAGACAAGATGTGGCGGTTAGCGCAAAGGAATGGCTTGGTGCCTCTGCAGTTGGGTTACTCGGGGTATTCTAGCTTCTACAGCAGGGGAGGGTTAACCTGTGACCTTCTAGATTTCATAGAATCATAGACCTGGAAGGGAACACAAGCGTCATCTAGTCAAACCGCATGCAATGCAGGAATCTTTTTGCCCAATGTGGGCCTCGAATCCACAACCCCGAGATTAAGAATCTCTTGCTGTTGTGCTCCATTTCCCATCAACCCTGTCCATCATGGCCAATGGTCAGGGATGATGGGAGTTTCAGTCCAATTATGAGCTCTATGTGGCGTTTCCTTTGCGCTTGAGCCAGAAGCTGCAGTTAAGGTAGAATGCTGCAGCACAATTGCTGACAGGAATGAGACCCTGCCAGCAAGGAGACCTGTGCTCCGAGACCTGCACTGGTTGCTGATTTGCTACCTAGCAAAGTTCAAAGTTCAAGGTGTTACTATTAGCAGATAAACCTCCTAACTCTCCTAACTGTCTCCCTGAAATAAATACTGGTGGTCCAGCATTTGAATTCACCTTACTGCCATCCAGGATTGCTGAGTGGTGGCTTTCTCTGATGTTAGAAGGTGCTGGATGGAAATCTACTACCAATGAGATATTCAATAAATATGTGGTTTTAGCTGCATTCTCCTAGGATTCAGAGTATCCCAAATCTGAAGTGCTGTTCAGTGCTTTAAAATGAAATTAGCTTTTAATTAGTTGCCACTTGCACAAACAAGGAAATTCTTTGCCGAATGATGCAGCATCACATTATTCAGTTCCCCACATTTCCACATTTTAATACAAGTTTCTCCTACACATTTTTTGCAAAGCAATGTCCCCTAATACAATGCATTTTCCACTAACATGTGCATTTACCCCACTTTACCCTACTATATGCATCTTTGTACATGCTGCTTGGTTAGATAAATGCATTGCCAAATTTGAAGAAGCACAAACTTCACAGGATAACTTTGTTTTGTTTTGGAAACGGAGAATTTAAATGCAAAGTGAATTGAATTCAAATCATATAATCTTGTGTTGCCTTTAATCCAATGCCTTTCAAGTCACACATCAACTTCTGGGTAATCAAGAGATGCAAATGTAAGTATCAACCAGAATTTTCAAGTATTGCAGTTTGATGTGCTTTCCTATTCATCATATTCCTCTTTATCTGTCTGTAACTTTAAAAAGAAGTTTCCCAGTTTTTCAAAAGGAAAGTTTAGGGGACAGCTGCCGGTTGCATAGTATTTCCTCCATTTATCTTGCCTTTTTCATTCCTTTTTTTTTTTTGAATGATAGTTCTCGTCTTCTATAATCCTGCACAGCAACAACTGAAAGATGAACCATTCCTCTCTCTCTCTTGAAGGATAAAGATTTAAATTCAACATCTTTCAAACAAAACAAGCTACAATTTCAACTAACTTTGCAGAAACAGAAACAAAAAACTTTCCAACAACAAGAAAATGAATAGTTAGGGATGTTATAAATCTGATGCTGTTCACCCAGCAAACAAAAAACCGGAGGTTTTATATCAAGAAGACATGCACATTTTATCTCAGCTTACTTGTGAGAGTGACTTTGGACATATCATGAGTTTATTGCAGGAAGAAGCTCTGCTAGGCAAGTTAAGTTATTTATTTGGATTTATATAGCCTTTTGAAAAAGGCATCAGCCCCACCCCCCTCTGTCTCTGTCTTAAGGGCCAAACTATCCATTATGGTTAACCTTAAACATGCTCAAACTGGCCACTTTCCTTTTGAAGAAATAGAAAAAAGAAGCTGCAGGGTCTGATTCCAGAATGTTCTCCCAAGCTGGATGAGGCACCTGCATCAGATTCTTGCTGAAAGTCCTACCCCACCCCCTGTTTATTTTCAATAAACTGTTTGTTGAACAGTGCCATTAAGAAATTAAACAGTGCCGTTAAGGACAAATAGGAACTGAGGGGAAAGATTTCCGGCAAGAAATTGGTGTAAAAACAAATGGAACTGCACGGTACACTGAGGTAGAAAACTGTCTGTAGGGCTAGTTGTAACTGTGTCTTTTGAAAAATGACTTAAAAGTCACCAAGTAAAAAATGGAGGGGGGGGTCATCTGAGCAAGACTGGGGCTGTGGTGCAGACCCAGCAAGTCGAATCATGATTTAATTGTGCTTCTGAGAGTGAAATTAGTAAACCATGGCTATCCCTGCACTTGTAAGTCATACCTTGGAAGTAGAACAGAATCCATTCCGGAAGTCCGTTCGACTTCCAAAACGTTCGAAAATCAAAGCATGGCTTCTGATCGGCTGTAGGAAGCTCCTGCAACCAATCGGAAGCCACAGAAGCCCTGTCGGACGTTCAGCTTCCCAAAAATAGTTCAGAAACCGGAACACTCACTTCCGGGTTTCGAGTGTTCAGGAGCAAAAAAGTTCAGGAACTAAGCTGTTCGAAAACCAAGGTACGACTGAAATGGTAAAACATGATTTCTGTGCTGGGTTTTTGTTTTACTAGTCTGGTGTTGGTGTTACATGCACTATTACATCTGCAAACAGTAAGCCTGAATGACTTGTATGTGTGTGTTGCTTTGCTTCCCACTGGAAACAACAAAATTTGCTTAAGACTGTAGTTTAGTTTCCATCCTTTGCTTTGTCAGCTTCCCTGTGGCTGGATGTAGCAGGCAGATGTGTGCTTTGTGCCTTTTCCTCTCTCTGACTTGATTTATCGGGGAGGCCGCACACAGATGTGCAGGCGCTCCTACTTTAAAACATCTGGCATGCCCTGAAAGCACCATATATGGTGAACTACGATGGTGTCTCGTGAAGCTTGGGCACATTCCAGTCTTTCTCTCGTAGTGGCTGCGCAGAGCAAGTATCCTGCTGTTATTAATAGGGCATCTTAAAAGAGGAGACACTTGATGCTGTGAGATGTGATTGACAGGTCTGTGCTCAGCGGCCCTGTCCTCATAAGGCTGGGGTGAAGTGGGACTATTCCATCACTGCCCCATCACTATGCTGCCTGCACCTTACAAAGTGTGCCGTAGCACAGACTAAACAAAGCTGTCCAGAAATAGGTCCAGTGGAAAGTGGTGGAGGGTGGGGGGAGAATCTTATTCATTTGAAGGGAAAGCCTTTTATGCCATTTACAAAAGACAAGACTTTAGAGCATTCACTATAAGTGAGGAGTTAATGGTAATGGCTAAATGCTTTTAATACAATACGATACGATAATCTTTATTGTCATTGTCCCATACAGAACAACGAAATTGAAAAAAACTACATAAAACATTCAAAACCCAACAAGCCTGCTATCCCAGCTATCCCATCCTGGTTAGCCCCCTAAAAACTCTGATACCCCATTTATAAATGCAATATACTCCCATAGAGACTCCTTAAAGGTAAAGGTAAAGGTACCCCTGCCCGTACGGGCCAGTCTTGACAGACTCTAGGGTTGTGCGCCCATCTCACTCAAGAGGCCGGGGGCCAGCGCTTTCCGGAGACACTTCTGGGTCACGTGGCCAGCGTGACATCGCTGCTCTGGCGAGCCAGAGCAGCACACGGAAACGCCATTTACCTTCCCGCTGGTAAGCGGTCCCTATTTATCTACTTGCACCCGGGAGTGCTTTCGAACTGCTAGGTTGGCAGGCGCTGGGACTGAACAACGGGAGCGCACCCCGCCATGGGGATTCGAACTGCCGACCTTTCGATCAGCAAGCCCTAGGGGCTGAGGCTTTTACCAACAGCGCCACCCGCGTCCCAAAGAGACTCCTTACACTGCGTTTAAAATCAAAATCGCATTTGGGTAGAAACTGTTTCTCAGGCGGCTAGTCCTAGTCTTTATAACCCTGTACCTTCTTCCAGAAGGCAGAAGCTGAAAGCACTATCTCTGCAGCTTTCGTATGGCACCTGGAAGCATAGATTTGATCCAAGGTGGGAAGAGTGCACCCAGTTATTCTGGGTGTGGTGTAGTGGTTAAGAGCGGTAGTCTCATAATCTGGTGAACCGGGTTCATGTCCTAACTTCTCCACAAGCAGCTGCTGGGTGACCTTGGGCTAGTCATACTTCTTTGAAGTCTCTCAGCCTCACTCACCTCACAGAGTTTTTGTTGTGGGGGAGGAAAGGGAAAGGAGAATGTTAGCCACTTTGAGACTTCTTCGGGTAGTGATAAAGCGGGATATCAAATCCAAACTCCTCCTCCTCCTCCTCCTCTTCTTCTTTCTTCTTCTTCTTCTTCTTCTTCTTCTTCTTCTTCTTCTTCTTCTTCTTCTTCCCCACAGTCTTTACAACCCTGGACAGCATTGTTTTTTCCCTGACCGTGCAGCTCCCAAACCACACACACAGACCATAATGCACATTTTCCCCCACCCCAATCCTGTGAAATGTAGCTGTCCCCTCACAGTTCCCAGCACCCAAAACCAAGTATAGTTCACAGGTGACTTATGGGGAAGTCATGTGCTTTTAGTTCACTTTAAATCTCAGGGTTGTGGGTTCAAGACCCACATTGAGCAAAAGTTTCCTATATTGCAGGGGGGGTTGGAATAGATGACCCTCGTGGCCCTTTCCTATTCTAGAATTCTATATGAATCTAAATGTACAGTGTGGATGTCATCATTCAGAGTGGGAAGAGGGGGGGAATCGCCATAAAATACTGGTTGATGCCAGTTTTTGTTTTTTTTAAAAAAAAAGTTAAATCACTAGGCAGAGAGATAAATATAGAACTATGTTTCTATTCAAATGCTCATCAACAGACCCAAGCACTCTTCAACAGTTCCTAAATTGCAGAACTTACTGGCCACCATCCCAGAAGCTTGGAAAGTTTTATGTCTTGCTCAGCAGTTGGGTACAAGGCTGCCTGCAGCACATTTCTCCCTGTCTCTCTCAGAGAGAGAGAGAGAAGACCTGTGAAGGCATGTGGCCAGAGTTAAGCCCTGCTGAGCCCTGTTGAATTCACTGAGAGGTCCGCACATGTAAATTCCCCTATTCACATAAATGGGGTTAAAAAGTGTGTTCATTCTTGATTGTGCCATTGCCTTTTCATTTACAGTGGTACTTCAGGTTACATATGCTTCAGGTTACAAACGCTTCAGGTTACAGACTCCGCTAACCCAGAAATAGTACCTCGGTTTAAGAACTTTGCTTCAGGATGAGAACAGAAATCACGGTGCAGCGGCGCGGCAGCAGTGGGAGGCCCCATTAGCTAAAGTGGTGCTTCAGGTTAAGAACAGTTTCAGGTTAAGTACAGACCTCCAGAACGAATTAAATACCTAACCAGAAGTACCACTGTACAAAGAAAGCTGGAAATTCATGTAGGGTGATCTCTAGGGGGAATCAGGCGTCCCAGAGGCCCTTGTACCTGTGGCTATTTACGTGAGGACCCATAGGTAGTATCTAAAAGCAAACTAAGACTCAGCTTTGAGCTAGTAAGAAAACTTGCAGTAAAACCATGCCTAACGACCTTTAATTGCTGTTGTGCTTCCCGGTAAATCCTAATAGGTCAGCTACAACTCTACATTAGTTCTCTAAATCAGGGGTCATCTTCTGTGGGTGCCAGCACCCCCCCCCCAAGTGCTCCTGGTGGCAAAGGTCTTAGTAAATATCTACTCAGAAATCCGCAATGTACAACACATGGTTTCCTCTTCCTGCTCAGTTCCTGTTAGCACTGACTCAGCCTCTCCTACATGGAACGTGGCCCATTAAACCTGCCCACATTTAGCTTGGCACCCACCCTTCTTTTTGCTCTGAACAGGAGAGGTCAAACAGGCGCAAAAACAATGATTTGAATGTGTTACAAACATGCAACACCAGATGGTGCTGGGGAGCACAAAGTTTTTCCACATGAATTCCCATAAGGTTTTTTTTCTTATAACAATCTAATTTCTGACTTATTTATAGCGTTCCCCCCCCCCCGTGTATAGATCCAGCCTGTGAGAGAGGCTGGTGGTGGCTGATGTTGGGGTGGGTTTCTGACCCTCTCTCTTTTTCTGCTCTTTCAGAGGTGGCAGCCATTATGGCATGCAGTGGCGTGAGGTCGGTGGACTAAGGGAACAAGGCTAGTCCCCTAAATGTTCCCCAGCGCTTCCTTCCCGTAGCCCGGGAAGCTTGGGCTGGGAGCTGTACCTTCTTCCCAAAGCACAGAAAAGCTTCAGCCTGGCTTAGGGAGGAAAGCATGATGCTCAAACTCGCAACATCGGGACATTGCAATGTTCAAATTGCCCTTGCAAGCTGGTGCCTCCGGCCCTAACTGTTCCCCAGGAAAAATTTCACCGCACACCACTGATGGCATGCTCCCACAACAGCAAAGCTTCTGTTCTTTCTACCATATGAGGACTTTTGTTGTCAGGCAACATAGCGGAACATGTATGTGTTTTTAATTAATCCGCAGCCTGAGCTGCGGTGAAGGATGATGAATTTTTCAGCAGGTTCGCCTGCAGCCTGGTCTATTATGGTTGCCAACTTTATGTGCAGTTCACAGGACTTATCCTTGTAATATTGAGAAACACTTCTGGAAAAGTTCCAGCCATTGTGCTGTGTGCGTACCCATGCTCCAGCCCGGCGCAACAGTATTTATGCGGCTTGGGGCACACATGCTTTTGTGATATAAGGGGATCCTTGAGTTACATGCTTCTTGGCATAAGAGGATCCTTGAGTTTCACTGTTCGCTGGCTCCACTTGGACAAGAAACCGCTTAGCAGCACACTTAACTTTTAAATTTACATTATGAGAGTTTAGCTTTAAACCCTCCAAACTCCAAGCTACCAGTCAACAGCCTTTTGTCATAAATTGCTGCCAAAATATACTTTGTGTAGATTCCCCTTTTCCACGATGGCTTTCCAAAAAACCTAACTCTTGGCATTTCAAAATGGCTTTAGTCATCTTTCTGATTTTTCTTCAGTTGTTTATTTTATGGGCTGAGTGAGGCCCCATCTGCACTATAAGCAGTATAATACTGCTTTAAAACAGTCATGGCTTCTTCACTCAAAGAATTGTGGGAAGTGTAGTGTCATACTGCCAAAATTTAGAAAGGCTCAGAATGTGAATTTGCCTAGATCTCACTACACTAATGTTTATTTCAAGTGTGCTTGCTTGCCCCCACCTCCAATAGTTTTCTGCCTGAAATTTAAACTGAAAATATTATGAGTCTACATTTCTCAAGCTACTACCGAGAAGGCTCTCTGCATGGTTCGATGCAGCTTTACTTCTCATAGTGAGGGAACCGCCAGAAGGCCTTTGGAGCTGGACCTCAGTGTCCATCCTCAATGTTGCGGGTGGAGATGCTCCTTCAGGTATACTGGGTCGAGACCATTTAGAGCTTTAAAGGTCAGCACCAACAACACCAATTATGCTCTGAAATGTACTGAGAAGTCAGGACCGGTGTTATATGGTCTCAGCAGCTACTCCCAGTCACCAATCTAGCTGCTGTATTCTGGATTAGTTGTGGTTTCTGAGTCACCTTCAAAGGTAGTCCCATGTAGAGCGCATTGCAATTGTCCAAGTAGGAGATAACCAGGACATGCACCACTCTGGTGAGACAATGCACAAGCAGGTAGGGTCTCAGCCGGCATACCAGATGGAGCTGGTAGACAGCCGCCCTGGACACAGAATTAACCTGTGACTCCATGAATAGCTATGTAGTTTGTAGCAAGGCACCATCATGTATGATGCACACAGCGTAAAAGAAAATATTACACAGTTTCCTAAGCAACATGCAGCCTTTGTCCCACCTTGACACTGCAATTGCTAAGTGGCATTGTGAGAAAGTATGTGTATCCAGAGAAGGAATTGCACACAAATGCGATAGCACAAGTCAGCTTTAAATTCTAGCCAGGGTCAGGGAGGAGAAGCTGTTTTTTAAAAGCTTTCTTTGATGCTCCTTATAATTGCTGACCCATTTTCATTTGAGCGAATCTCTACATCTTGCAGATCAGAGGCCGGTGGACACATAATATGTTATGGATCACAGGGAAAGCACTTTAAGTTCATTGTTACATGTAGATTGTCACGAGGATGAATCAGTCTGTTGATGGCCTTTGTCACTTCTGCATGTACATATTCCCCACATTTTATGCATATATGTGTTTGTGTGCTGTGTATTTCTACACACACACTCACTATCTCAAAAGACTTTATCTCAAAAGACACATTTCTAAATGTATTTTCTCTTAAAATACACATGAATATCTTCTTTATTGATTTTTCTTTTAATCAAGGATTTCATCGAAACATTCAGAAAGTGTGAAAGCCACTGAATAATTTAAGTTCTGAGCCACACATTAATTGAGGAATGTAATAACATGAGAAGAACTCTGCAGGATCAGGTCAATGGCCCACCTAGTCCAGCATCCTGTTCTCACAGTGGCCAACCGGATGCCTGCATTCAGAAGTAGTCCCATCTAAAGAACACGTCACACAAGTGCAAAAGAACAAGGAGAGAATGGGGAATAGCAAGCCTGTTGCACCAGTTCTCAAATAGTAGTTTTTATAATGACCAGCTAACTTATTTTTTATATATATAATTTTTAATTAGTTTTCAACATATCATTTTCAACAATAATTTAACATCTTATACAATTTTTTTTGACTTCCATCAATCACATCTGAAAATTTTCCAATCTATTTACTTAATTTACATTTCTTATTTTCACTATTACATTTAAATCTCATAACCAATCTCTCTCTTCTTTCTCTTCTTTGCAGTATTTCAAACATTTCTCCCTACAAAACGTCTTGTAGTCCTACAAGCGCATAGCTGTCAATGTTTCCCTTTTTTTAAGGGAAATTCCCTCATTCCGAATAGGATTCCTCGCAAGAAAAGGGAAAAGTTGACAGCTATGTACTAGCGTAATTTGTTGATTACAGTTCAAATAGTTTGTATATTTCTTCCAATCTTCTGTAAATCTCTGGTCCCGCAGGTTTCAAATCCTAATGGCCAGCCAACTTGGGGGGGGCGGATCTATACACAGGGGGAAAAACCAGTATAAATAAATCTGAAATCGTTATAGCAAAAGAAAAAGAAAACCCCTATGTAAAATTGCTGTAGAAAGGTTTTGTGCTCTTCCGCACCATCTGCTGTTGCATGTTTATTACACATTCCTCATAAGGCTTGGTTTCATGTCCTCAATAAATTCATCCACTGACCCCGTGGTGGCTGGTGCTCATTGGAACTGGTAAGGCAGAGAGACAAAATGTAGACAGAACTAGATGCAATGGCAGACACAGCCAACTACTGCTACTTCTGACCACATGCTGCTCCCTACAGAGTTCAGCAAAGACAACACCAAGACTAAGAAGGAAGAAGTTGGCAGTACCACACCCTGGACTCCCTGTTAAGTAAGAAGGGAAGACAGAGGTTGGTAGGGTAGTGCCCCATTTTCCCCAATGGACCAGCCGCCATTCATTGGACCCAGTCACAAATGGAAAGTTAATTGTTCTGAAATATATTGGTGTAGTAATCAATGAAATTGTGTTTTGCATGGGGAAAATTAAAAGCCAGCTAAAGGTAAAGGGACCCCTGACCATTATGTCCAGTCGTGGCTGACTCTGGGGTTGCAGTGCTCATCTTGCTTTATTGGCCAAGGGAGCCGGCGTACAGCTTCTGGGTCATGTGGCCAGCATGACTAAGCTGCTTCTGGTGAGCCAGAGCAGTGCACGGAAATGCCGTTTACCTTCCCGCCGGAGCGGTACCTATTTATCTACTTGCACTTTGACGTGCTTTCGAACTGCTAGGTTGGCAGGAGCAGGGACCAAGCAACGGGAGCTCACTCCGTCGCGGGGATTCGAACCACCAACCTTCTGATTGGCAAGTCCTAGGCTCTGTGGTTTAACCCACAGCGCCACCCACGTCCCTTAAAAGCCAGCTAGGGCTTCTTAAAAACAAAACACCACTATCTGCGCTGAAGTCCCCTATACATTATGGTGCTTAAATTATCCGCGGGCCTTTCCCATTGCTCAGTAATGAAAGGTCATCCCAATCTCCTCGTAATGTGCCATAAATATCTCTCGGCTAGCATGAGAAAAGCCACATGAAACGAGTGGGAAATACATAAAGTGCAGTCTGAACAGTAAAAGATCAAAATGATATTTTATTTCACAGGAGCTATAACTGAGGCTAAGTTTGTGATCCACGAAATGCTTACTTTGGCTTTATCCAATTAACTTCAATGGGATTAAGTCAGCTAAATGGTTTGTGGGGCACATACTCTTTGTTTATAAATATGCAAGAACTTAGTGGTTTAATCTAAAGCTTTTCTCTTTTTTTTAAGCCTTTCCCACTGGAAAGAGCATCTGGCTCTGGTATGATTTATTAGCAAACCATTGATAAATGGTTAAAGATGCTTGAATCTTCAAGGATGTGAAGAAAACATCAAGCAAGGCTGGGAATGTGTGCCTGTCCTTCCTAGGCATGTCCCTTCCTTTGAACTCTAATCATTATGACTTATAATGGGTCACCCCAGAGGACAGGATCACACTTCAAAACGACCTTGACAGATTAGAGAACTGGGCCAAAACAAACAAGATGAATTTTAACAGGGAGAAATGTAAAGTATTGCACTTGGGCAAAAAAAATGAGAGGCGCAAATACAAGATGGGTGACACCTGGCTTGAGAGCACTACATGTGAAAAGGATCTAGGAGTCTTGGTTGACCACAAACTTGACATGAGCCAAAAGTGTGACGCGGCAGCTAAAAAAGCCAATGCAATTCTGGGCTGCATCAATAGGAGTATAGCATCTAGATCAAGGGAAGTAATAGTGCCACTGTATTCTGCTCTGGTCAGACCTCACCTGGAGTACTGTGTCCAGTTCTGGGCACCATAGTTCAAGAAGGACACTGACAAACTGGAACGTGTCCAGAGGAGGGCAACCAAAATGGTCAAAGGCCTGGAAACGATGCCTTATGAGGAATGGCTAAGGGAGCTGGGCATGTTTAGCCTGGAGAAGAGGAGGCTAAGGGGTGATATGATAGCCATGTTCAAATATATAAAAGGATGTCACATAGAGGAGGGAGAAAGGTTGTTTTCTGCTGCTCCAGAGAAGCGGACACGGAGCAATGGATCCAAACTACAAGAAAGAAGATTCCACCTAATCATTAGGAAGAACTTCCTGACAGTAAGAGCTGTTCGACAGTGGAAATTGCTGCCAAGGAGTGTGGTGGAGTCTCCTTCTTTGGAGGTCTTTAAGCAGAGGCTTGACAACCATATGTCAGGAGTGCTCTGATGGTGTTTCCTGCTTGGCAGGGGGTTGGACTCGATGGCCCTTGTGGTCTCTTCCAACTCTATGATTCTATGATTCTATGATTCTATAACTAGCCAGTATTGTGCTTCTCCAGCCAATACAGCTGTGTTTATGAAAGCAGCTCTTGAAAGTAGCAAGTCCCATCCCAGAACCATCAATGGTCTTGATCTCATTGATTGTTTCAGGCTCCCTAAGTAGCCAAGTTTGGACCTGGCTCTACCCCCAGAATGCTACTGCAGGTAACTCACATGGGGTTATGATTTGGGAATAGTCCATAAAGACAAAATCACACATAGTCAAAACAACCCTCCAAACTGCAGAAGGTAAGCAATCTTACCTTCCTGGAGCCATGTACTGAGTGAACCTTGCTCCCCACACAAGGGGGAGAGCTTTTAAGCTCGCTGTCTTGCTTACCATCATCATCGCCGTCATCATCATCATCATCATCATATTACAAGGTTCTGGGAGGCTATTGGATGATTTCATGGGGCTGCCTGAGATCTTGCTAGATCTCACAAATTTTCTCCTAATTCTACACCCATTTCTTTGGAAACAACTGCATTATATTTCAATGGCGTTTACTTCTGGGCGGCGGGGATTGCTTAATGTGGCAGGCAATGTTAAAATTTAAAGCCTGAACCATATTATTCCCTTCCTCCCACTTTTCTCCATTGGATGCCCTAGATGGCTGCATGAGGCAAAAATGGGGAGTTTTGGGCATTCCAAATGTTGGACTACAATGTCCATCATCACTGGTCATGCTGGTTGGGGTCAATGTGATTCCAGGAACGTATGGACGGCCACAGGTAAGCAGTCCCTGGTGGAAGATGCCATGCACATGGATTATACACTAAAAATACTGCTTCTACTACTCCAGATGAGCTTTAGGATCAGTCAAGAGGCAAGAAGCATTTCAATGCATCCACAAAATTTCCAGCACACAACTGTGCTGTGTGCTGTTTCTGCTGCATCATCTCTTATTTATTTTACAGCAGCGCCATTTCTTAGCAAACAAAATTGCCCATTTCCATGAACATTTGTAGCGGCTTGATCCCACCCACCCACCTTGGATGGACAAATTTGTCAATTCTGACTCTCTTGAATTCAGTTCCCCACATTTTCAGCAATTGGTGAGTCTGGGTTTCTTTATCGTCATTAAAATTTGTCAGCATTTTCGTGCAAACACTTGAACACATTTTTGTCTGCATTTTTTAACACTATGCACATCTTTGCATACAGGTTTCCCTAACAGAAGGTTAACCTACAGAATGTAGGTTACCTTTACTGATGTATGCCTCTTTATGAGCCAGTATATGCATTTTTCTACACAGTATGCGGTTGGAGAAGTGCATTGCAAAATTCAAAGAAGTGTGCATTTTGGTTTGTGTGTTGCTTTGGGAGCTAGCTGCAGATTATGTGGCTTCTCATTAAAATGAACAGAAAACTAGATTTCTCCTACATCGCATCTATTTCTGTCCTATCCAAGAAAGCCTTCTCCTTCCACCCACCAGAACCAGCTCTCCCACACACCTTGAACCTTCCGTGAAGGAGGAAATGGAACAACAGAGCATCCCACAAGCATACAAATCTTTCACATTTATTAGTAGGGCTGTCCTTCACCTGGGTTTTCCCAGACACATCTGGGAATCGGGCTGCAAAACGGCGTCTGGGTGGATTTTTGCTGAATTGGCAAAATATCCAGGAGAACCCAGACATATGGTAAGTAGGGTGATTTTCACTTTGGGGAATATGGAAACCCTATTATTAGTCAATGAAGGCTTTGCTTGAAAGTTTTTTTTTCTGTTCCTTCGATTCCTAGCACAGACACATGGAATTAATATTTTAAAATAAATAAAAAAAATTCAAGGAATTTGAAGTCCCATCATTAAGTATGCCAAATCCCTAATATGGAGATTTATTGATATACGATCAAATAATCATAAACTTGAAGGAACTGAAAACGCATATAATTGTATTGTACATCCCATGCTATGGACTGGCAAGTAGCTATTCCTGTGTGTTCTTGCATACATTTTATAAGCCAGTTCCTGATCCAATATCATTAGAAGCTGTGGTTTTTATAACGGAAACTATAGAAGTTGTGTTTCAAACTATTAATACAAAAAACCCCAGTTGTTCTGACTATAAAATGGGAAGCCACCTACTAAGATGAGTTAGTTAAAAATTGATTTGAGCAATATTGCGTTGTTAAACAACATGCCTTCCCACCCATTCCTGCTGCCTCTTCATTTGATACCAAAAGTCTGTTTCCCTTTGGTGGGTAGGCTTAGCAGTTTCAGATATGAATGAGCAGCTTTGCACATACATTCCAGGCACAACATCCCAGGGATTATTATTATTTTTTAGAGAGGGGTGGTCTTCAAAAGCATGTGGGGCTCATTACCAAGTTTACACATATATTGTGCCTCTACATCACACTGCCAGTAAGCAAAATGTCATGTGTGACATTGCTGATCTGATCTGGCAGGCTCCTCTTATGCAGTGTAATCTATGCATGCTTACTTGGGCATAAATTCCATACCCTCCAACAGCCAGTGTTGTTAAGAGTGGTGGACTCATAATCTGGACTCGTAATCTGGGTGACCTTGGGCTAGTCACACTTCTCTGAAGTCTCTCAGCCCCACTCACCTCACAGAGTGTTTATTGTGGGGGAGGAAGGGAAAGGAGATTGTTAGCCGCTTTGAGACTCCTGAAGGGGAGTGATAAACTCCTCCCCCTCCTCCTCCTCCACATTTCACCAATGAAAATAGGGGCATCCTAAGGAAAAGTAGGACATTCCAGGATCAAATAAAAAACAGGGATGGCATCTGTAAATCTAAGACTGTTTCCAGAAAATAGGGATACTTGGAGGGTCTGAAGTCCAAAATAAGTGTGCTTAAGATTGTAGTCTTAAGGCACTGACTGGTCTGTCAATACACTTTCTTCAGATATTCAGAATTTCCTCACACCGCCACAGAATCCTTCCCTATAATTCTGGAGACAATGATGAATCTACCATATCTTTCCATCATATGTATTTAATTGATCTGAGATATAAATGGAATTTGTTATGGGGTAGGAATTTGTTGCTGTTGTTGTTCCTAACCATTTTACCAGCACTGCTCTTGAAAGAGAAGAATCGCTGAACTCTTCAGCTGAACCAGACCTGACTATTATTGACTGTGTAACATTAGAGTGGCTTTGTGTGTTACACAAAATGCCACCGGCTGGATGGACAAATGGCTTGTAAATCCTGCAGGCGACACTTTCTTTAATGGGTGAATCCACTCTTCAACTGGAAACTCCCATTCTTCGAATTGTCCTAGATATTAGCTGTATTGTTTATTAGGAGGGTATTTACATCAGATGTCTTTGGAAAACATGTCCTTTGGGACTATAACTGTTGATTGCTAGTTTGGTAACTGTGCAAACTTGTAAATTATATACGGCTCTTTTTATTTATCTTTCAAGGTTTTTCATGAGTATATTTTTAGAACAAGAAACAAAACAAACTGAAACAATACAAGATATTGTATTATAATGTTTTCTTTTTAAAAAATCCATAACTGTGTTGATGACATATTGTACTACAAATCGTATCATAATTTAGGACAATAACATAGATTTATCATTTAAATGGTTGGTAAAATAGAGAGAGAAGGATCAGTTTCCAGATTATAATTCTCTAAGTGCATACAAATTTGAATGAACAGTAATTTTGGAAGGCTTTATGGAAGAATGGTTATTAGCATTAGTAGTTTCCAGTTTTGAGGCAGAAGTAGATGTTGAAAATGTGGGAACTAACTTACTTTTTAGTTGTAAAATGTAGCAAGCAAAAGTTATTTGTATGTAATCTTAAAATAAGAAATATACACCCAAATGTTGCCTAATGCATAAATCATGAAATCATTAGTGTGTCTTATTCAGGCAAAACACCTGTGGGAAACCTGATGAATGTTGCAGTTGTGATAAGATTATCTGCCACTGAACTTTGGCCCATCTCATCTCAACCTTTTTGAAATTTATACAGATTTGGGTAATTAATTTATTTTCCTAACAAAGAGATTGAGTTATTCCTTGTGTCACTTTCGGCAAAATTCAGTGGCAGCCATGGGATAAAATGGACCAGAGACTTTTCACTAAAATTTTAATTGGTCCTGTTCATGTTCAACATCTTTAGGATTTTAGAGAGAAGAAGTTTAATATGGCATCTCTGAGACGGGTGCAACTTCTTAGGATGTTTTTTGTAGCAACAACTTCACTGGAGTCTTTCTAAGTCAGTAACTTTCTGGAAAAGTTCCAGGGTGCATGACTTCTTTTTAAAACCAGTAGCAGAATGGTTCCGAGGCAGATCCTGAACAATTGCTTTGAAACAATAGGGTTACAAATGCATGAAGCATAACATTGTAATAGCATTTTGACAGATAAGGAATAGCAGATTGTATCATTTAATGTAACAAACCAGAGAGGAAGATGAAGGAAGTCAACTGGAAGGGGGGGTGGAAAGTAGAATGTATGTTTGGAAATGATTTTGATATTTGTTGTTGTGGCGTTTGCCCTCCTAGGTGTGTGACATCATACTGGGTTCATAAGGAAAGGGTTAACTAATTGTAAAATGACTAACCAATGGGAACCCAAGGGGCAGAGTTAACTGTGTTTAAGCACAGGGGTTTTTTGGAGGAGTTAGAGTTAGAGTTAGGGTGGTTGAGAAGACAGTCTGGAGTTAGAAGAGACAAAGAAGATAAGTGTGTGGGTTGAGCTAGTCTGGGGTGAGAGAGTGAGAGAATTTGTTAAGAGGAGTCAGTCAAACAGTTGAGATAATCAGTCAGAAGGTATTAGGAAGGTATAGGCCGGTAAAGAAACTAAAGTTAAGATACTGACAGGAATATTATCTGAGAAACCATAAACTTGTTAATGTTTGTAAAATAAAGTGGTTTTTTTGGTTCACTTTTAACAACTGCCTGGACTCAGTGTTTTACCAGAGAGTAACTGGTTGGTGGCAGCGGGGAAGCAATCACAGTGGTGGCGCAGGGATCAATAGACCGTTAAACGTCCGGGGACCCTGTGTGATCGCCACAGTTGTTAGAAAAGAAAACTAATAAAAATTATATACAAAAAAAAAAAAGAAACAATGGGTTTACTGTGGAAATTATATTCAAGCTCAAGGGTGGTGGTGCTTTTTCAGATCAGGGTTTTAGTGAATGAGCTAGCCCATCCACCTTGGCCAAGCAGTCTAGTAAACAGGGACGAAACTGTTCTATTTCTGACAGGGCAGCTCGCAGAGTTTGAAAGCCAGAGATAGAATATCTGTGTTGTTACTATGAGAGCTTGCCATGAAATATGCTGTAATCTTTGCCAGGGGTATGTAGTGCATTCCCCGGAGGATTTCCAACGCCGAAGAGCACTTCAGAGTGCTTAACGGTCTGTTCAGGCTTTACCTTATAAGGCTTTTTAGTTTCAGCACGGAGGGATGACAGCCACTCCAGGAGCCAGCCTTCTGGGAACAGATGACAGCAACCATTGACTCCTTTCTCGGGGCCAGGTTCATTCTGTCTGCCTTGAACTGTTAACCTTTTTAGCTCCTGTCATGATAACTGGTTTAAGAATGTGAGCAGGGGAGAGCAGGAGCAAGATGTGTGTGTGCACATGTGTGCAGACTAATTTTTACGTACAGGAAGACTCAGAAGTCTCATGGACTGGATGCATGTGTCCTGGGCACATGGGTCACGCCTGGAGAGGCACATGCCATGTTCACCTTTGCATATATTCTATATAGTGAGCACTTGGGTTTACATGCAGCAACAGGGGATGCAGGTGGCACTGTGGTCTAAACCACTGATCCTCTTGGGCTTGCTGATCAGAAGGTCAGCGGTTCGAATCCCCACAACGGGGTGAGCTCCCGTTGCTCTGTCCCAGCTCCTGCCCACCTAGCAGTTCGAAAGCACGCCAGTGCAAGTAAATAAATAGGTACCGCTTTGGCAGCAAGGTAAACAGTGTTTCCATGTGCTGCTCTGGTTTCGGTGTTCCGTTGCGCCAGAAGCGTCTTAGTCATGCTGGCCACATGACCCCAAAAAACTGTCTGCGGACAAACGCTGGCTCCCTCGGCCTGTAAAGCGAGATGAGCACCTCAACCCCAGAGTCATCTGCAACTGTCAGGGGTCCATTACCTTTACCTTTTTTTGCTCACTTTACCTCAGCATATACATTTTCCGTACATTATTTGATTGGAGAACTTTGCTGCAAAATTCAGAGAAGTACTATTTTCGAAGGGTGGCTGTTTTTCAGTTCTTGCATATTGTTACATAAAGTGAGAAAAAGGATGATCTGCCTTCAAATGTGAACTGAATCAAAATTCTCCCTTGTTCCTCTGCCTGAAGTCGCATCTGTTTGGGGCCTACTGGAAAATATTCCCAAGTGCTGTTGTTGTTTAAAAAATTAACGAGTGAGCTGTGGTTTAACTCACAGTGCTATTTTAACATGAATGTTGCCGTTGCAGCCAGACCTGATGTCCACACAGGACTGTGGCTTCTTTTACTCTGCTGTCACATTTGTTCCCGCCCCCCACTCAGTGCCTTCTTTGTTTGCCCAGAAAATAATAAGAATGTCCTTTTTGTTCACTTTCCTGTGAGCTTTTGGCAAAGCACAGTCGTTCCAAGAGTTCCAACCACAGAGTCTTGCTCGGATATTCATTTTCCATAATAGATGTGAAGGTTACATGCTGTACGATTGCAAGCATGATTTCCATTACCTAGATATAAGTTGGGGATTTGCAGATTTGACTGCAGGCAATGCAGAGTGTTACGAAGCCATAGTACTAAGCTCTAAACGGTTTGGGACTCAAATACCCAAGGGAAGGTCTCTCATTATACCAGGCATAGGCAAACTCGGCCCTCCAGATGTTTTGGGACTACAACTCCCATTATTCCTAGCTAACAGTACCAGTGGTTGGGGGTGATGGGAGTTGTAGTCCCGAAACATCTGGAGGGCCGAGTTTGCCTATGCCTGCCTTATATCCAAAGATCTTCAGAGCAGCCTCTTCTGTGTGCCCAGTGCCAGATTTGCGTATAAGCTAAACAAGCTCTAGCTTAGGGCCCCACTCTCTTGGGGGCCCCAAAAAAATGTAAAGGAAAAAACCTCGATGTACATTTCCAGAGAAAAAAACACAAATAAAGTAAAAGCTACATATAGCAACAGTGTTTTTTTGTTGTGTAGGCCCCAATGGTGTAAGTAATGGGCCCCGCCTGCTAGCCTGCTCCCTAAAATATCACTCTTTTGCTCATTTCTATATATAGGGTGCCTACATGTATATATAGAGAGCCAGTGTGGTGTAGTGGTTAAGAGCGGTAGACTCGTAATCTGGTGGACCAGGTTCGCGTCTCCGCTCCTCCACATGCAGCTGCTGGGTGACCTTGGGCTAGTCACACTTCTCGGAAGTATCTCAGCCCTACTCACCTCACAGAGTGTTTGTTGTGGGGGAGGAAAGGAAAGGAGAATGTTAGCCGCTTTGAGACTCCTTCGGGTAGTGATAAAGCGGGATATCAAATCCAAACTCTTCTACATTCTGCATGGATTGGTTGAATAGCCACATGTACAAATGGCTTTAGATACCTATTAGGTCCATAAATTACCATATAGCATATATTCAACACAAAAAGCAGTGACATTTTGTTGTTGACAAAGGACAGCTGGACATATAAAGGGTCCCATTACCTTCAGTAGCTTAGGGCCTCAACAAACCTAAATCCGGTCCTGTGTGTGTCAGATATGCATTGTGTGGGAATGTGAAAATGGCCTGCTGTAGTGGTACCACAAGTGTGGAATCCGATCCCTTTTGGAAATGTACTTGGCGCATGGATGATTTACCAGTCCCTCCTATGAATTTTCAGTGCTTTAGTGAAACTGCAGTCTGCTCTGAGGTTTGTGTTAGAAGCCTCCCACAGTGGCTGGCAAAACCCAGTAAGATGGGTGGGCTATAAATTATTATTATCTCATATAATAATATAATATAAAAAATATAATATAATATAAAAAGTAATAACCTACCTTAGGTTTTTTTTATTTACAGCTGTTCTATGGAATTTTATGGAATCTGTATCTTGTACCCCACCCTGAGATCAACAGAGATGAAGGGTGTGTCCTTAATGAATAATTTCTGAGAGTACTGTATGCTAGAAATCAGGTTTATAGCATTGCAGCTCCAACCCTCTGGAATTCGTAAGAAGTAATACAGGTTCCTAAAACCTTGCTGTTGAAGACATTTTTATTTAAGAAGACTTCCCCTGAAGCTAGGAATGGAGGAGAAATTAGATTCATTCACATTTAAAGACAAATTTACTTAATATGCACTTTCCCAAACAAATATTGAACCAAATGAAGCCAGCCTTCAAAATTTGCAATTCTGAATTTTGTAATTGTGTTCTCCAGAAAAGTAATTTGTACAATAATGCACAGAGTAGTGTAAATAGTGTATAAAATGTATATATATCACACAGAATTGCATCAAAAAAGGGAATATTAGAAGACATTCACACCAAAACACTGGTGAATTTGCACAAGGATTTTCATTTAACAAAAATTGCAAACTTATCTGGAAATGTCAAGAACTAAACTTAAATGAGAAACTGAGAGAAGCCAAAATTGACAGATTCCCCCATCCCCTGCATAAAGCATGACCCAGTTATTTTATGGAACATTAATTGTGCAATGATGAAAATGTTATGATTGCTGTTTAGTTTATTAAAACTGTAATCTTTTTCATTTTAACTGATTGTATACAGTAGCTTTTGGTTGGAGGGGAAATCTAATTCAGAATAAAGTTAAAGCCAAATCTATCTAACAGACACTTTCTGAAACAATACATGAACTGAAATACAGCTGTCATTTGAAATTCACAATTCTATGAATTTTGCAAAACATTTCTCCAACCAACCAATGTTGCAAAAATGCACGTATTAGGAATAAATGTGCACATAAATGAAGATATTGGTGAAAGCAACATACATAATGCAATACATTAGGGAAACCTGTTTTGCAAAAAAATGTGTACGTTAGTCAAAACTGCATATAAAAAAAATGTGTTTATTAGTGTGGTGCCACCTTAATGGCTGTAAATTCCAGTCCTGAATGTTTGGAGGCAGGACTGGTGTCATTGCAAAACATACTGGGATAGATATCGCACCACCCACCATTATTGATTTCTTCCTCGAGCCACCCTTTTTTAATCAGCACTAGTCAAATATGTCTAGCCACCATTTTAACTTCCCAGAATGCTCCAGAGGCATGCTGCATCATGGCCAATGTGGGAAATTTAAATGGTGGTTATGCGTCAGCCACCCGATATTGCTCAGAGTGTTGGGGTTCAAGCCTGCTGCTGTCACCAGGAAAGCCCACTGATGGTCAGAAGGAAACTTCTAGTAGCGCCCCTCAACAGTTTTCCAGTGTGCAGAGGAGTTATATCACTGCACAGTATCATAGTAGGCAGAAAAATGAAACTTAAGTATGTAAACATAGTGGAGTGGCATTCCTAGGGGTATAAATAGAAACTAGGCTTCAAGCTTATTATACCTGTTGGAAGCAGGTTCTGAGTAACTCCTGCTTCTGTTTACTCCTCCTGAGTAAACATGGAAATAACCCAGCTGCCAGGTTGCAGTTCTACGCACTCTTGCTTGAGAGTAAGCCATACTGCGATTTTTAGACGACATCTGAAGGCAGCCCTGTTTAGGGAAGCTTTTAATGTTTAATAGGTTATTGTATTTTAATATTCCATTGGAAGCCACCCAGAGTGGCTGGAGAAACCCAGCCAGGTGGGCGGGGTATTATTATTATTATTATTATTATTATTATTATTATTATTATCAAGGAAGAATCAGAGGATCGGACTGCAAATTAGGGTGGGAATCCTGCAGTCCTCCAGATGATGCTAGACTCAAATGCCTATCCCATCAGCACCAGTTAGTGGTTGGGGTGGTGGAGGGCCACAGGTTCCACACTCCTGCTGTAAACGCGTGTGACATCAAATCATAGAGTTGGAAGGTACCCAGAGGGTCATCTGGTCCAACCCCCTGCAATGCAGGAATCTCAGCTAAAGCATCCATGACTGATGGCCATCCAACCTCTGCTTAAAAACCTCCAGGGAAAGGGAGTCCACAATCTCCCAAGGGAGACTGTTCCACTGTCAATCAGCTCTTACTGTCAGAAAGCTCTTCCTGATGTTTAGTCGGAATCTCCTTTCTTGCAACTTGAAGCCATTGGTTCTAGTCCTATTCTCCAGAGCAGAAGAAAACAATCATGCTCCCTTTTCCATGTGACAGCCCATGAGATATCTGAAGATGGCTATCATATCTCTTCTCAGTCTCCTCTTTTCCAGGCTAAACATACCCAGCTCCTTCAAGTGCTCCCCGTAAGGCTTGGTTTCCAGACTCTTCATCATCTTGGTTGCCCTCCTCTGCAGACATTCTAGCTTGTCAACATCCTTCTTAAATTGTGGTGCCCAAAATTGGACACAGTATTCCAGGTGTGGTACTATTATTTCCCTTGATCTGGACAATAGATTTCTGTTGATGAAGCCTAGAATAGCATTAGGTGTTGGTGGCGGGGGGGTTGCTGCTGCATCACACTGTTGTCTCATGTTAAGCTTGTGGTCCATCAAGACTCCTAGATCCTTTTCACATGTACTTCTAGTAAGCCATGAACTAACACCCGAAATCCCAGTTATGGAGACATGTTTTGTTGTCTTCAACTGAAGCCTTACTAAATATGAAATAACTTGCTGACCAGCATAGTAGGATGTCAGTAACGCAGGAATAAGTACAATGGTTTTCTTAAAGGATTTTGTATATCAAAATGCTTCTTTTCTTTTTATTTGTCATTTGTAATCATGGACCTGAGTAAGAGAGCACTGCATAAATGTAGCAAGGTAAAGAGAAACTGAGAAAAGGTATAATACCGCAACTTCCTAAAGCTTCAGGCTATTGGCATAGTTGCATCATTGCCAGATCTCGATAGGAATTAACTTATGAATTGCAAACAAGCACTACAGGAATTTACATTTTGGAAAGTCAAACACATAGGGCAAAATTAAACAAGCCTTCGATATCTGATACAGACTCATAGATATGCCATTTCCTCTCCTGGTGGCGGTCCAAATTCAAATGTAGAAAGGAACAGAAAGAAAAAATGGGGGGGGAGCAGAAACAATAACATATAGTAATATATTTCCTCCTGTGGGGCAAAAAACAAGTACGGTTAGTTAAAAGGGGTTGATTAAGATTGGGACAATAGTATGGGTTAAACCTCCCCTTCTTGCATTGTAGTCATAATGCCCACAGAGGGGGGAAAGTACAGTTGTATTTACCCCTTTCCAAAAAAACCCCACAGGTGGTCTGATCAACATTGTTCTGTCATTTTGTTTGGTAGCGCTTTTTAAATTTGCAGCCACTCATAAGAAAACGGGGCGAAGAGGCTGAGATTGGCAATTTCATGCCCTCCGACATTCTTCAGGTGAAAATAGGGACATTTCTCATTCCCCCACAACTGACCTTCCTTGGCCCACCATTTTTTAGAATAGAATAGTATAGAATAGAATAGAATTTATTATTTATACCCCGCCCATCTGGCTGGGTTTCCCCAGCCACTCTGGGCAGCTTCCAACAGAGTATTAAAATACAGTGGTATTTTGGTCCCTCCTCACCCTGTACAGCATTTCTTATCAGAAGAAGGGCAAGTGCCACCTCTACCACAACAATGGGGCACACATGCCCTCCCCTATCTTGTGAAAACACCTTAATCCCCATTCTATTCTATTCTATTCTGTTCTGTTCTGTTCTGTTCTGTTCTGTTCTATTCTATTCTATTCTATTCTATTCTTTGGTAGATTTACAGAAATGAAAACACACACCAATAGATACATTTTAGAAAGGGGCAAGATTAGATGCGGACGCACAAAGCATCTTTTAAATAATCAAGACTCTTTGCACTCCGTTCCCCTCACACGAGGCTGGGTCTCAGCAGCAGCAGCAGCAGCAGCAGCAGCCTCTTCCTTGCCTGCTCTCCAGCAGCCGCTAGGAGCTGCCCAAGAGAGGAGGCAGGCAGCAGTGGTTATGGAGAGGTCACGGAGAGGCAACAGAATGCTCCCTTGCCACT
Organism: Podarcis raffonei; assembly: GCF_027172205.1. Classification (NCBI taxonomy): domain Eukaryota; kingdom Metazoa; phylum Chordata; class Lepidosauria; order Squamata; family Lacertidae; genus Podarcis; species Podarcis raffonei. The sequence continues at coordinate 14,947,170 of NC_070618.1, forward strand.
GCCACTACCGCGCCGGACAAGCACCAGCTCATCATCCTGTCTCAGCCTGGTGGTGGCAGCACTAAAAAGAGAAATAGGGACATTCCAGGATCAAATCAGAAGCTGGAATAGCTTTCTAATTCCAGGACTTTCCCTGGAAAATTGAGGCACTTGGTGGGCATGGAATTTACACTCCTGTTTCTGTTTCCATCGTGATTCTCCGGCATCCATATCCTGAAATGCCCTGTGAATGTGACAGTGGGGGAAACAGAAGCCCCTTTCATGGGAGAAAGAAAACTCTCAAGGAATTGGAGGTCAAGTTTCTGCACAGCAGAGTGCAGAGTGCTTGTCCATAGAGAGGCATTCAAAGAACACACACACACACACACACACACACACACACACACTAGTGTGACTGCTTGCTTCTGCTAGGCTTAAACTCCCCCTGAGTGGGCTTTATTAGATGTTTAAAGTTGATATAGAACTTGTAGCACCACCATGCTTGTAGAGGACACTGGCTGCCCATAAAATAACACATCATTAATAACATTAAATTTTAGGGAAGTGCTACCACATGTAGATGGGTGATTTGCCTCGTAGCCACTTTCGCTTATCATTGCTCTCATTTTAGTAGCTAATGTTTTCTTGGGGAAAGATCAGAGGGAATGTGGCAGTGCTTATCACTCAGCTGTTCTGACTAAAGGGCCTTGGGGGATACTTTCCCCCCATTAAAAGCCCATTATAATATTTTGGGAATATTGCAGTCTTGCAATGCTATGAGGCTGGCTGGCCGGGCTCTTTCTGCCTTTTTGAATAGTAACAATAATTGGATCACGGGATGGTGACATATGTCATACCTGCATGGTACACGTTTGCTGAAAACCCACAAATGGGGATCACTGGGGAACTTAACATGGAAAGGCAGGAAGCAGTTTTTGAGAAGGGAAACTCAAATAGATAGTATTTCCAACAAGGTGTGGGAAATCTGAAGTGCTACTCTTTGTTGGACTGCATCCTTTTCTGAGGAAATAAGAATTAAACTCCACTGGCATCTTCACCATCCCCCAAAAGGTGCTGTGCCATATATATATATATATATATATATATATATATATATATATATATATATATATATATATATACACACACACACACATACACACACACACACAGTGGTACCTCAGGTTAAGTACTTAATTTGTTCCGGAGGTCCGTTCTTAACCTGAAACTGTTCTTAACCTGAAGCACCACTTTAGCTAATGGGGCCTCCTGCTGCTGCCGGGCCGCCGCCGCACGATTTCTGTTCTCATCCTGAAGCAAGGTTCTTAACCTGAAGCACTATTCCTGGGTTAGCGGAGTCTGTAACCTGAAGCGTATGTAACCTGAAGCGTATGTAACCCGAGGTACCACTATACACACACACTAAGTGGTGCATGCAACAAAATCTTGCAGTGTGTAGTGCTCCTTTTCAGGATTCCAGACAGACATGTATTTTTTCAAGGTATTCTTTTTCTCACTCCCAACCCCAGTTTATCATCCCTAATACACCATTAGCATTCTGTGCCCACTGAGTAAGAACTGCCCTGCTGAGAGCCTGAGGGTCCTGCTCCTTGCCTCTCCACCTGACCCAGTATTTGGGGGAGAGTTTTGTGGGGACTTTTTGCTGCTGTTGTTGATATTAATTATTTGTACTTTTATTGTTATGTGGAAATTGATCAGTTTGGTTATGCAGTTTTTGATGTGTTTTATTTATTTTTATGACTACTTTGCTATGGTTATATAATCTTTGCATATTGTAAGCTGCCTTGAGCATTGTTTAAAATGTGAAAAGGCGGCATACAAATAAACTGATGATGATGCTCAGTCCCCATTTGGTTGTACTTTGGGTTCTCCCATTCCATGCCCTTGGTGAAGTTTTCTTTCTTTCTAAAGATGGTCTACAAATCCAGCAAAACCACATGGTGGAGCTCATGCTTGGATGTTAAGTTTCCAGTCCTCCTGAGGTTCAGACCCTGAAGAGGTGGAGTCCGACTGCTCAAATGGTGCATTTGGTGTAGTAGGAAGCAGAGCATGGTAACAGCTGGTGATGTATGCAGTGATATATCCTCAGTCTCTCAATTTACCTTTCCTTATGGTTTAATTTTTACAAAACTGACCAGTGGGGCCCCAAGACTCAAATGCTCAGTAGAAGAAAAACAAACAGGTGTAGGGTTTGAGATGAAGCTGTATCATGAAGAAGATTCCGCTTCCCCACCAGCAGCAGAGCTAGCCGCTCGGACACCAGGAGTGGCACACATGCCTTGCACCTGGGGGGCGGGGCAAGCTGCCTGGGGGGATGATTGGCACCCAGGGGGTGATCAGTGCAGCAATCTGTCCATGGGAGCAATTGGCATGGTAATCTGCGCCCAGGGGGGCAGCATGGCGATCCGCCCAGGGAGGATTTTGTCACCCCCCTCAGAGATGACACCCGGGGTGAGCCACCCCCACCCCCCCCCTTCCTACTTCTCTGTCCCCCACCCTTAGTTCCATTCCTTAAATCACCCACAACCTCCAGTTTATATTAATTTGGTTAACAACCAAACATTTACACACGTTCTGCCACCAATGCATCTAGTTTAGCCCTAAATCTCTAGCCTTTTATGCATCAGAAAATGTGGCAAGGATTCCGATCATTGTTAGGGAGCTCAGCACCAGGTCTGTGGTATGAATTTGGCACCAGTTGTTCTTTCTTTTGCCTGTCCCTCTTGCTTTCCCGATCAGGTTCCTTGTTGGACGCTGAAGGGTGAATAAAACTGTAGCCATTCCAGTGTGTTTCTAATCTCGTCGTTTGTCTGAACTGGCTCTCTGCCACTTGGGCTGCAGCTCGGAAATAGAAGAGTCTAGTATTCTGTGTGGTCACATTTGCTTCTGTTGGGAGAATCTATTGTGCAACTGATTTCCTAGAGCAGGCTGTGCCTTAACAAAGAATAAAACCAACTAAGCTGTGTAGAATTTAATATTTTGTACTTCTTTATAACTTACTTTCCAAGATTCATCAGATGAAAATAGGGACAATATTATTATTATTATTATTATTATTATTATTATTATTATTATTCACCTTCAGTATTGTCTCTGGCATTTTACAAGGCACAAGATTGCGGGCCTTGTACTGGGGTACCTGGGATAATAGGGATGCAGGTGGCACTGTGGTCTAAACCACTGAGCCTCTTGGGCTTGCCTATAGAATGTTGGCCGTTTGAATCGCCATGACAGAGTGAGCTCCCATTGCTCTGTCCCAGCTCCTGCCAACCTAGCAGTTCAAAAGCACACCAGTGCAAGTAGATAAATAGGTACCGCTGCGGCGGGAAGGTAAACTGTGTTTCCATGCACTCTGGTTTCTGTCACGGTGTTCCATTGCACCAGAAGCAATTTAGTCATGCTGGCCACATGACCTGGAAAGCTGTCTATGGAAAAACACCGGCTCCCTTGGCCTGAAAACGAGATGAGCACTGCAACCCCTAGTCCCCTTTGACTGGACTTAACCATCCAGGGGTCCTTTGCCTGGGATAGCTCAGTTGGTAGAGCATGAGACTGTTAATCTCAAGATTGTGGGTTCAAGCCCCAGATTGGGTGAGGAGGTTGGTATAGATGACCCTTCTGGTCCACTCCAACTCTGCCATTCTATGATTCTATGATCTTTGGTCTGTGCCCCCAAGTACTTTCTACATTTTGTCCCATTTAAATCAAGCCAAATTCAACAGAAATGTAAATATATTTAAATGTAAATATATGTAAATATATTTAAAACCATGTGTTATTTCTTAAACTAGGTTGGCACTCTTGAAGAATGGCCATAACCACCCTGAATCTTCACCCTACGCCTTCCAGATTCTTTGATCAAGGGCCTATTTTCAACAAGTTAAGATGTGTCAAATTCTTGTTCTTGCTGAGACTTCCGGGTTGGCGCCATTGTTTAATGGCGGATTCCCTCCGAGCTCCGGAGGGAATCGGCTCCGTAGCGTCTGGGTCTGGCCGCTGCGGCGAAGCGGAGACCCTTAAAATCACAGGCGCGGATGCCTGTGAACACAGAGACTCGGCGGGCACCATTTGCGCCCCCCCAATCCGCGACGGAGCCTTTTTAAAGGCTTCGGAACGGAGGCAGGGTGAGGCGTGGTGCTGAGAGTACTCCCTCGTCTACGGAGTGAAGCCGCAAGCCATTGACAGAGAGCGCCAACTTCTTCTTTGGATCGATTGGACTTTAAAACACTAACCCGTGAGTAATACGGAGATTGGAACCCTAAAAAAATTTTTATTTTGGATCTGGAACGAGCGGGAAGGGGCTAAAAAGGAAGTCCACCCCCCCCTCTTTGTAAACAATTTAAAGCAAAGGACCGGGCAGCTAGGGTCGAGAGAATCTGTTTCTTGTTTTTTAATAAAAGATCTTGATTTCACGGTTTTGACATTATAAGAAGATTTACTGGAGGATAAAAAGAATTTTGGGAGCTGAAATTTCACCCCCCCCCCAGACCCGGGAACGTCCTATGAGAAAGCCTGCTGTATTGAAGAGTTTGACAGCTGTCAAGTTAGCTGTCAGTCAGCTAGTTGTCAGCTGGAAAAAGAGAACATTGTTTCTGCTGTTTTTGCTGGTTTATTCGGTATAACTTGTTGAAAATAAGGAGGGCTGATACAAAATAACTGGGCTTTTGGTTTTGAGCTGAAAGGAATATTAAGGAACTAAAATCCCCCTAGAGGGGTAATAGGGACACTACATCACAAAAATGGCTGGAGCATGTAAAATTCAAGCAGAATTGGACAGAGCATTTGTTCTCCTGGGAAAGTTACAAGATGAATACAATGCTTTGTCTACAGAGGTTGCAGTACTACACTGGACAGTAAACAACAGTTTTGAGCTTGATAAGGACTTGAAGCAGGAAGCCCATTCAACTGAACAAATAAATGAAACTGAAAGTGTAGATACGATGGAGCAATATGTTGTTTTTGAAGAAAATGAAGGAGGAGCTGGAAGTTTGCAGGAGTCAAAGGAGAGTTGCAATATGAGGCCTGACATGATGATAAAAAAGGACAATAAAAATTGGATGCGGAAAGCCTGGTCTGAATGGGAGTTTGAAAAATGGAGAGATCCCCTTTGGAGGAGATCTGAAGACCTGAGGATTACAAATTTGCTGAAGGTGAAAGTTGGAGCTTTGGGGACATGTGGATTTGAAAGAAATTTGAAACAAGAGTTGGAGTACCCCATAGGCTTTGCTTTTAAGTATGGAGGACTGGCTGGAAGCAACATGGATCCTGTTGGGCCGGAGCCTCTCCGAGACTCTGGGTTTAACATCAAGGACTATCAAAGAGACCGGCAGAAAGGAACTGAGAGAGATATAAGGGCCTCGGACGTGAGATCTCCAGGCTAAATAAATAATATAAAGACTGATGGATATTGGTTGGGGACTGGAACCGGGAAAAGGGTGGGTGGAGGTCGGGAATCCAAAGGGTACATAAGTATAATCTGCTTTGTTTTTTTTTATATTTTGTTAGTTGTATGGAAATTGGGAAAATCGTGGAAGGGAAATTTTGGTCGACTTTAGGAAAAAGGTTTAAGAATAATTAATGAGGTATAAGCATTGATGTGTAATTTTGATAAGGTAAAATTGGTTTTTGTTAAATTAAATGAAAATAAGGCTGTTAAAAATAAATTGAGGAAATGGAAAAAAGAAGTAAAGTAAAATAATAGTATGTTAGAACAAATGTTCAAGCTAAGGTGAAGAAATAAGTTAAGGACTTGCTGAATTGACAATTTAAATTAGAATACAAGAAGGGGAGGTGTGAGGAGGTCTGAGAAATAAGGTTAAGGAAAATAAGCATCTGAAACTTTATGTGTTTTTTCTTTTTTTTCTGTTAAGTCTTGAATTTTATGTATTTTTGTGTGGTTTTTATTTTGTTTATTTTTTTTGTTTTTGATTGTTATATGTTTGTTGAAAATACCAATAAATATTTAATAAAAAAAAAACAAACAAATTCTTGTTCTTGCTGATATATTCCGTGTTTAATGCCATCATTTCCCATTAAGGGTGTAGCCAGCCATGTGCCAAGTGTCAAGGAAGGGTGGAGTCAATCTGCCTGTTCCTCTAGCTGGTCAATTTTGTAAAAACAAAACCATAAGATTTCAATTGAAGGATTTCTGGGCAACTATAAGTAGGCGCTTTAAAATAAAATTAAAGGGAGCAGAAGGATTATGTTCCTCCAGACACAAATTGCAAAGCCAGGCAAAGCATTGAGGCCATGTTTCCACCTTCTTTCCAGTCACTTGCTCTACAGGAGAACTTGTCTTTGCTTATCTGGCATCCCTAAGTGCTATGGGTGACTAAGAGAGATCACCACTTCAAAGTGGTTAACTACTATGTTGTGACATAACTACTTGGTAACTTGACTATCTTGGTGAGCCAATGAGTCCACAGTATGCTGACATACCCAGGTTGCCAGAAAATAGGTTGCCTGAATGGTTTGGCCTTTGAGCTATCTTCTAAGAATATTTATTGATTTCTTACTCATTTAAACATTTATAACGGACTACCCTATAATTTCTCCTTCATGGATCACTGCCTTGCCATGGCGAAGGGGCTTGAATAACTCAGAGAAGCTATGAGCTATGCCGTGCAGGGCCACCCAAGATGGACAGGTCATAGTGGAGAGTTTTGACCAAACATGATCCACCTGGAGCAGGAACTGGCAAGCCACTCCAGTATCCCTGCCAAGAAAACTCCATGGACAAAGACAACAGGCATATAAAAGTTATGACGCTGGAAGATGAGCCCCTCAGGTCGGAAGGCATCCAACATGCTACTGAGGAAGAGCGGAGGACAAGTACAAGTAGATTCAGAGCTGATGAAGGTCGCTCAGTTGTGGATAAGCCTGGAAGCGAAAGGAAAGTCCAATACTGTAAAGAAAAATATTGCATAGGAACCTGGAATGAACCTTGGTAAGCTGGATGTGGTCAAAAATGAGATGGCAATAATAAATATTGACATCCTGGGCATCAGTGAACTAAAATGGACAGGAATTGGTGAATTCAGTTTGGCTGACCATCATATCTACTACTGTGGGCAAGAATCCCGTAGAAGAAATGGAGTGGCCCTCATAGTCAACAAAAGAGTGGCGAAAGCTGTACTGGGATGCAATCTCAAAAATGATAGAATGATCTCGATATGAATCCAAGGCAGACCTTTTAACATCTCAGTAATCCAAGTTTATGCACCAACTACTGGTGCTGAAGAAACTGAAATTGACCAATTCTATGAAGACTTACAACACCTTCTAGAAATGATAGCAATGAAGACGGTTTGGAAACTTCAGCAGGTGCAGAATTCAGTGGCCAGGTTGCTCACTGGGGCAAGATGGTTTGAGCATATAACACTGATCCTAGTCTGACTGCACTGGCTACCAGTTAGTTTCTGGGCCCAATTCAAAGTGCTGGTTTTGACATATAAAGCCTTACTCAGCTCAGGACCACAGTACCTCAAGGACTACCTCTCCCCATTCCAGACTCTGCATTCATCATCTGAGACCCTTCTACGTGTGCCTCCTCTACGTGAGGTCCAGAAGGTGGCAACACAAGAAAGGGCCTTTTCTGCAGTGGCTTGTGGAATACTCTGCCATGGAGGCTTGCCTGGCGCCTTCATCACATCTCTTTAGGTGCCAGGTGAAAACATTTCTCTATAACCAGAGCTTTGGCAGATTAAACAATCCATGGCCTTCTAAATGTGTTTGTGTGAGTGGAGTTATTTGTTTATCTTTGATTAAATTTTATTACGTATTTTACGTTCCCATTTTGTATTTTTATGTTGTGAACCTCCCTGTGATCTTTGGGTGAAGGGCATTAAGATAATAATAATAATAATAATAATAATAATAATAATAATAATTAAAAAAAAAGAATCAAGCTGTGGATGTCAGTTGACAGAGGAGAAAAAATCCACCCTGTTGCCCAACAGTTCCCATGCATTTCAATAGGGCTTGCACCATCGCTGCTAAATTGTGCCCTAAATCAAACTATGCATACTCCAGCATTTTTCCCCATATTACATATTGCAAATTTTGAATAAACCAAGAGTGAATTATAACTGGCCTCAGTCCCTTAGGACAGAGCAGCAAGAAAGAATAATTTCTCTTAAATAAACCACACGTTATATGGGGTGCCGTGATTCTCCCCCCCCCCCCCCCCGAGTGTGTTTTCCTTTTCAACCCAAAATAGCCTGGGCCAAGTTGTGTCTAAGTGGCTGGGCAGCAGGAGGTTGTTTAACCCTTTCCCCTCTGATCGTTTTTCAACTCAAAGTTGCTCTCCCCAAGTTGATTTAAAAAAACAAACAACAACAAAAAAACCCTGTAGCAGGAAAGAGATGAGTTCCCCATATTTTCCCCTGGCTCCCCAGGTAAGGGGGGGAAATCAGCAAGTGGAGAGAGCAATTTTGAGATGGGAAGAGGGGTGGGGACAGGAGGAGAAGGGGTTAAGCTGCCCAGATATATAGCCTACTGCAGGCTGTTTTGGCTTAAAAAATGAACAGAGGAAAGAATCACAGAACTCCACTTAAACGTCAGTATATAGCAAGCAGCAGTTAGACTGGGCATTCCTGCCTTTCTTTTCTCTTCCTTTCCAAATTCACCCATATTGTAACAGTTTAGAGAGATTCCAAATGGCTCAATAGCTGTTGAGTGGCAGAATGCAACATTCTACTATTATTATTATTATAACTCCACCTTTCTCTCCACCTCCTCCCTGAATCTCCCTTGCAAAGCTGTGCTGTGTGCCGTAGCTGGGCTGGCTTCCTCTCTCTCTCTCTCTCTCTCCCCTCCCTTGCCGTTTCATGCAGGTTCTGATTACTATGTATGCTGCTGATGTCAAGCCTCCTTGGGTTGACCCAGCACTCCAGAGGAGGAGCGAAGGCGCTGCGAAACGGCAAGAGCTCCCCCCCACCCCAGACACCAACAAAAAATTACAGCCATGCGAGCCATCCGCTTGGACTCAGCTGCTTTCAGAGCACATACATACATACTTGTGTGACAGCAACAGTGCATAGAAGCAGCAGCGACAGCAGCAATGAAATGCAGTTAGCAGCAGCCCTACAGCTGGGAGGCAAGAGGCAGGCAGGCACCAGTCTGGTCCCCGTGGTTGGAATTATCTTCCCCTGAGCCTGTCTGCAGTGTCTCTCCAGCTGTGCCTGCTTTTTTAAAATTATTATTACCGTTGTTATCACGGCTAGGATCCTACTCGGCGTTTCTTTCCAAATACTCTTGTGGCTTAACTCGGGCGTGCGACTCCCTGGGTGACTGCAGTGTCTTCTCCCCTCCTCCTCCCTCTCTCCTCTTCTGCTGCATCCTTCTCTCCCAGGATGGCGGAGGCTGAATTGCACAGGGAAAGGCTACAAGCTATTGCAGTAAGTCTGCTTCATTTTCCTTGGCTCTTTTGTCTGTGGATGGGGGAAAGAGAGAGAGAGAGATTGTGTGATGAGAGAGCAGAAGAAGAAGAAAAGGGTGCTCAGGATTCCAGCACATGCATCGGACGCAAATGGCAAGCTTTAGCTATGCAGTGAAGTTGTGCTGAGTTCATCTTTCTTTCATTTGTTTACTCCATTGCTTTGTAGCAAACAGATGCCTTGACTTGTAGAGCATGATAGATCGGGTTCTGATGGATTTGTACTTCCCAGACACCGGCTTTCTTATCATGTATCACGGCATGCTTGAAACACCCATGGAAGAGCAGAGGAAAAGCAGGAGGGAGAAATACTATTCACTTCCAGCACAAAAATATCAGTGCACTGTGGAAATTGTTGGCAGATGGCTTGGAGTCGGAACAGTGGTCACTCAGGGGGGACTAGCTTATTTTATGTTCAAGACAGGTGCAGGGCGTTGTTGTTTTTTCTGGATCAAAGCCTGCAGCGCTTTGGCTCAAACAAAAACTGTACCACTGCTGTAGTCGTGGTCATAATTTTTCAGCAAAGTCAAATATAAATCGTATTAATGGTCAGTTTTCAGTGCAACCATAGGCACGCCTCCCCAGAAGTAAGTCCCACTGAGTCCAGCTCCCTAGTGAGCATGTGTAGGATTGCAGACTAAATAGCTGATCTTCTTGACTGTGAATTGTAACCTCATCTGTTCAGCTTAATAGTTTTCATCAGATGCGTTAGGTCAAGTCAAGACATGTGCTTACGGGAGTTCCGAGGGTTTGTTGCTTTTCGGTAGCAAAGACGCCTTTCACAACAGTCCTCACAACCATTTTTCAACATCCCGAAGGTCCCATAAGTGGGAACCCGACATGCCCACATGAGCTGGAAATGCTCCAGCACATGTAAAGGTTCTGGATAGCACATGTCCAGCACACGTTCTCCTGGCCAGAGGGAACCACAAGTGATGGTGTGAACCAGGAAGTGATGGGTCACAATCTTAACAATGTATTGGAACATTCCCAGGTCCATTTCCCATGATTAAAAAACAATTCTAATAGAAAATGCAGCCTTGTATATCTTCACCACAAAAGCACCACTACGTGACTCACTTTTCATTCAGCCTCAAGTGCAAGTTTCTTCACTGACGTTAATGTGAATGGCCCTGTTTGTTTTCTACAAGCGATCATCTCTTGGGGAGGGGAAGAGTAATCAAAGGCGGAGAGTTTGAGCTCCCCTCTTCATTAAGGACCACAGTCCCTTTTTATGTGCCCCAAGAAACATCAGGCAAGAACGACGAAGGTCACTGAAAGGAGATGTGAGCCCACAGTGTGGTGAAATAGCCCCTGAAAGCATTGTTTTCTGCTTAGGCATTTAAAGTCTAAGTTGTACTGCATCACAGTGATTCCGATCTATTTCTGCAGAATCCCAGACAGTGAAATTAATAATCTGACTCTCAGTACAGTATTTTGAAACTGGACTGGCATTTTCAGTTATTTTTTAAAATTGTCTTTGTCTTAAAATTTTTCCTAGGGGGAAACTTTAACTTGAATCAAAATGATTGCAATACTCCCAGAGAGCCACACTGTTGTGCTTTCTACTCATCGGCTATCCCTTCCTGACCTTGTCCTTGAGGTAGCCCATGAGCTTCATCCAACTAACAGTAGGGAGGCTTTCCTCTGCACTTTGTGGAGCTGATATGCTAAATGGAGCAAAGCTACAGGCTCAGAAGGGCTTGGCTCCGTACATGCAGACGTCTGTGTGTCTCAGGTCTGAAGTGAGAAGGCAGAAAATGACTCAGGCCCCTTGATTTTCAGGAACTCTGCCAGAGTGTTCCCAATGATCAACAGATGTTGTGTTTTACTTAGAGCTGCCCCCAGATGGATTCTATATTTCCTTTGTAGGCATAGGAATGGCTTCTGCTCTCGTTACTCTGAGAAGCTGTTTTTCTTAGGTCAGTTAATCCACTAATGCATGCCTTTTAAATTTAAAAATCTGCAGGTCTACTATGCATTAAATCCTTTGAAATTCTTCCCGGAAAACATCAAAAAGGTTCCACTGGTTGGGGAACAACAAAAAAATGTCTGGTGATTTAAAGTGTTTAATATTTTAGCTTTTAAGAAGTAGGCAAGTGTGTGTGCTTTTTCCTTCTAAAACTCGACGCCAAGTCTCCAAGCCTTATGCATAGGAAACTCACTGTGCTTTGAATTAACTTGTTCAATGTACTTTAATAAGGCACTAACAGGTCGGTCTTAAGGTTTGCTGTGAACAGATAAGCAAAGACCGAGGGCTCCTCCAGACAATCTGTTTATTGAGCATTCATCCTGATTTGCTTGTGCAAAGCTTATGCTTAGAGTCTATCTGGTCTTTATTGTGCATTTGTTCTGATTTGTTTGTACAACGAGCATTTGTACATTTCCCTGTAAGGTGTTTACACATCTTCCTGCTAACCATTAATTCATTCCACCCTTTTGAGTGCATTTCCCCATTGCCCTTAAGAGCAAAAACTGTGCTTCTTTTTAAAAATTCATTTGATTTGCTAGAGCGGCAGAGCACTGTAGTCCATTTGATTGCACAAACCCAAATTACTCAGTGCACATTTGAATCCCTCCCACAAAATACTGATAGGCTGGAGATGCCTCAGATGTCACAAGACAGAACACTACTGGTTGGTGGTGGTTGTGGGTGGTTATTAGTGGGAATCAGTAGATGGGAAGCTGTCCTTTTGACTCTCCCTCCCCCCGGCACAATTCAAATCACGTTGCTCACGCTGAACTTATCTTGAAATGAATGGGATCCAAGGCCTAGTTCTGCCTGTAGTCCAGTTCAAATAGCTGTGAGCAGTGTCTTCTTAGAGAGGTGGGTAAGCAGTCATGTGACCGCCCCTTCTCTCATACACATAATATGGTCCTTTCCCCATTCACAAATTGGTGGGTGCTAAAGTTCAAGGGAAGGATCAACCGTTCATTGTATGTCACTTTTCCATAAGACAGTATCCAAGACAGGTCACATCAAGGGAACTGCATTAAGCATTCAAAATCATAGTACGAACAATTACACATAAATATGGTATCAGTAAGGAAATACAAGAATATCAGCCACCCAACCAAACAATCCATTCAACTAGGTATTAAACCTTACAAATAAACTAACTTATTCCAAGCTTAAAGCCAAACAGGACAGAGCATAAAGCCAGCTATGAAAATGCCCTAGACAGAAGGCCAACTAGCTCCACAAAAGCAGCATAAAACCATCCACGGTTAACCTACAAGTATTTGTTGGGAATCACCCCTCTCACTTGCTGCATCCTTCCCTGCAGTTCTCACCTGGGTCTGCTCTCTCAGTCCCTTCCTCATTTCTCACCTACAGAGATACTGTTCCTCTTCCATGCCCCATATTCACTCACATTTTCAACGTCTGACTTTCAATGTCTCTCATGCACCCTTTCCAAAACTGTCTTCCAGGCAACAGGCTTCATGAAGCTTCAGGGCAGTGGGGAAGGGCAAGTCAGAAGCATAAGATCCTGCAGAAGGTGGAGCTGTCCCTCATAGTCTCAAATCATCCAAGGCCTGATTGGGTTGGCATTCTTTGACAAAGGCCATTGATGATCCATATTGAATTTATCTACTCTTCATTTCTATGCCTATTTATGCTGGCCCACAGTATGCAATTTGATTCTAATACAGTACAGTAGCCATGCACTTTCTTTCTAGCTTCCCCAGAAGCTCAGTGGTAGAGGATCTTGCCCAGGGTCAATTCTTAGTGTCTCCAGGTAGAACTGGAAAAATCTCCAGCCTGAAACCCTAGAGCAGCCTTTCTCAACCTGTGGGTCCCCAGATGTTGTTGAACTACAACTCCCATCACCCTTAGCTAGCAAGGCCAGAGCTCAGGGATGATGGGAGTTGTAGTCCAACAACATCTGGGGACCCACAGGTTGAGAACCGCTGCCCTAGAGAGTCAGTGTGGACAATATTGAGCTAGTGGCCAGACACAATATGAGGCAATTTCTGAAGTTCCTCACAAGATTAGGAAAACCTCTATGGATTTTGCTGATCCCTTGTCAGTTCAGTCATTGTGCATACTGGTGCATATAATGTCCTTTCAAAGCAAGGGGGGGAACAAGGGGGGTTAGCCTGAACTCACTGGAACGCAGTTCCGGCACCTCTCAGGTGGGATCCAGCACTTCTCAGGTGGGCACCATAGTCATTCTAAGAGAATGAGGGAGGCATTCATGGTGAGCACCTCTTTGTCTTGGACCTCAGTGTCTGGGCTGAACAATGGAGGTGGAGACGCTCCAGTATACCCGAAGGAGCATCTCCACCCCCATCGTCCAGCCCAGACACTGAGGTCCAGCTCCAAGGGCCTTCTGCCAGTTCCCTCACTGCGAGAAGTGAGGTTACAGGGAACCAGGCAGAGGTCAAGGAAAGATGTCAAGGAAATAAACAACTACCTGACTTTTAGAAGACATCTGAAGGCAGCCCTGTTTAGGGAAGTTTTTAATGTTTGATGCTTTATTGTGTTTTTAATGTTCTGTTGGGAGCCACCCAAAGTGGCTGGGGCAACCCAGCCAGATGGGCAGGGTATAAAAACATTATTATTATTTAAACATAATGTAAAACAAAAACACAACCACGAATGATGCAGTCTTATAGCCACTTATCTGGGTGTTAGCCCCATTAACCACATTGCCTAGTCTACTCAAAAATTTATATAGGCTTGTACTGAAAAACTTTACTACCATCTTTGAAGCAGTAACTGCAACGGGGAGGGGGGGAATGGGGATATTCCCCAAGTTTTCAGAATACTGACAAGGTATTCTCCAAATGTATTTCATCAAAACATAGGAAAGGGGGAAGGGAATTGCCCTGTAAATCCACTGAGCATCTATATGCCCTCGGCCATTGCTTCTTGGGAACAATGGGCATAGGCATTGTTTGGTCATTTCTCTTGTAGGGACCAAACTATATTTTGTGGTTGCCTGAGTGAAAGGAAGAATAATTCCTATGGCCTTTTAAACCCAAAGCAATGTGGCTTCAGTCTGCTTAGAGGTTTGGAATGTTAGAAATCATCCCCCCAGGAGGTGGATTTCGTGTGCAGATGGCAAACTGATGGCAGGGTGGACAGGTTCAGCCCCATGGCTTTGCAATTTATGGATGGCTTGGCGACCCCGTGAGTAATGTGTATCAGCAGTCATATAAGGATATTCTGCACTGGGTCACTTTTTGAAGGATTCTCACAGGAATCAGGGTAAGAAGCTGCTGCAGCTCCTCCTCTTATCTTTCCCTAGTTTGTGTTCCACTTCCTTGGGTCTCCACAAACACACACCCACACCCCTGAAAGTATTATAGAGGTATAAAGTAAAGGTAAAGGGACCCCTGACCATTAGGTCCAGTCGTGAACGACTCTGGGGTTGCATGCTCATCTCGCTCTATAGGCCGAGGGAGCCGGCGTTTGTCCGCAGACAGCTTCCGGGTCATGTGGCCAGCATGACTAAGCCGCTTCTGGCGAACCAGAGCAGCACACGGAAATGCTGTTTACCTTCCCGCCGGAGCGGTACCTATTTATCTACTTGCACTTTGACGTGCTTTCGAACTGCTAGGTTGGCAGGAGCTGGGACCGAGCAACGGGAGCTCACCCCATCATGGGGATTCGAACCGCCGACCTTCTGATCAGCAAGTCCTAGGCTCTGTGGTTTAACCCATAGTGCCACCCGCGTCCCTTATTATAGTGGTATACAAAGTGCTATTTTTCGAGAAAAAGAGGGGCCAGAACTCACCATGAACCATACACACTGCCTTACCCCTGTGATTGAGGGGGCCTGGGGCTGTGCAACGTCAGCATGCCATGTGTGCATGCCCCACGGCGTGCACACATGACGTCAGCACACCCTGCAGCATGTCTGCATGGCATAAGCATGCCCCACAATGTGCTCGCAGCATTGCACATACCCTGCAACGTACTGACATCACTCACACACACTTCGGGGAATGCTGACATGTCATGTGGATTCCCCATGGCTTGCGCACATGATGCGAGCACGCCCCACGGAATGCGCACATGGCTGCTGTGGAACTTGGGGGGGGGGACAGCCCTGCCACTCAGCTCTCTTGAAGTGGCATTGGTGCCCGCCTGAGAGGTCCACCTGGGAGGGAAAGCCCTAAGTATGCATTTACTGCAATGAGAATGGACAAACTTTTATTTTTCTACAGTTGTACCCACCTCTTTTTGCAGAGCTTGCCTATGGTTCTCAGGTAGACCCCAGGTGATACTCAAAACCAGACCCACTTAGCTTCAGACATAGAACTCTTGTCGCATGCCTTCAGACCAATCTTTGGGCTCTTTATATTGTGTGTATTATGGTATTATGAATTAAATCGTTATAACAAATGGTGGGGAACCACTATGTAAAATTGCATAGAAAAGTTTTGTGCTCTACAGCGCCATCAGGTGTTGCATGTTTATAACACATTCAAAATGCTGTATTTTGACTAATGTAGCTGAGTCCCCAGAATGCTACCTTACCCGGCATACCTGCAAACCAGGGAATTATAAAGAGACAGTAAGTTCCAATGAGTTTTGGCGAACATATTTCTTATAAGCAGTAGAACTCCATCACCCAATGGCTTTTATTCTGTCGCTCAGTAGTTCCCATTGTGCTGCATTTCTAGCTGCTCCTATTCTAAGTGTGCTGCAAACTCAGTTGCCTATAAGCTGCATACCTCAATTGCACAACACCTGAGTGAATTGATGCCTGGTGAGGCGAGAGCGATCTTTGTGAATGAAAAGAGGGCCTGGCCCCGTGGGCCTCAAATCCAGATACCTCTTGGTATTCTTTACCAGGCAGGAGCCTTTCCGTATAATTTATAGCTGAAATCAGCATTTTTGCAGCATTACTGCACCCCCTTTTTTCTTTTCAAAAAAAGATATTTAGATGGTATGAACAAGAATGATTTCTGAACAGAAATAAGCTTGGACATGGGCAGAACATGGACTCCCAATACTGGAATCGCACTAACAGATTGATCATTAGAGGCTGTAGGTCAAAGGATGAGCTGCCTTGATTAAATCATCTGTCATGTTGCCGCGGTCAACAGAGACAGATGTTTAATATATGCAAGAGGTACCTTGCAAGACTGCCGTGAATGTTTCAGCAGTAGTAGAGAGCATGCTCCGGATCAAGAGCTGTTAACTTATGTAGATTTATAGCCAGCCTCGCCACCGAAGGCTTGGCAGAGGTAACAACAGATTAAAGATCTGTATAACATAAACTGGGCTTAAATTATTTAACAGACAAAGCACCACAATCCCCAACCCTCTGCTATCTCAGGGTCACATCATACATCAGCCTTTTTTGAGCAAGTTATTCTTAAAACATCTCCCTGAAAATGTAATGGGAATGAGACAAACACTGGAAGAAACTAATTTACAGGGACACTCAATACTACAGGTCAGGCATCAAATGACACATACAAAGACCATAGAATTGTTGAGTTGGAAAGGACCCCAAGGGTTATCTAGTCCAACCCCCTGCAATGCAGGAATCTCAGCTAAAACATCCAGGACAGATGGCCATCCAACCTCTGGTTGAAAACCGCCAATCAGGAGAGTCCACCACCTCTTGTGTGAGTCTGTTTCACAGTTGAACAGCAATTACTGACAAAAAGGTCTTCCTGATATTGAGTCAGAATCTCCTTTCTTGTACGTTGAAGCCATTACAGTGGTACCTCGGGTTAAGAACTTAATTGGTTCTGGAGTTCCGTTTTTAACCTGAAACTGTTTCTAACCTGAGGTACCACTTTAGCTAATGAGGCCTCCCACTGCCACAGAGCCGCCGCTGCACGATTTCTGTTCTCACCCTGAAACAAAGTTCATAACCCGAGGTACTATTTCTGGGTTAGCGGAGTCTGTAACCTGAAGCGTCTGTAACTGGAAGCATCTGTAACCCAAGGTACCACTGTAGTTCAGGTCCTAGCCAAGGCTTCCTCAACCTCGGCCCTCCAGATGTTTTTGGCCTACAACTCCCATGATCCTTAGCTAGCAGAACCAGTGGTCAGGGATGATGGGAATTGTAGTCTCAAAACATCTGGAGGGCCGTGCTTGAGGAAGCCTAGCCTGGAGACTGGGGAGCATATAACAAAGGTAAACAAACCAATCCTAACATTTCCTTAAAAGTATTTATTGCTGAGACTAGACAATACATTTACCATATGATCATCTCTCTCTCTCTCATATATATATATATATATATATATATATATATATATATATATATATGCATTAAATTACAGGAAAGTGCTTTACAAAAATGGGCACACCAGTCAAAACTATGTGCAAGAATGTGTTTATTCTGACATTAAAATTATGACGTATTTTGTGAGGATTTTCAAAAATAGCAAATTGTGCAGAAATGCAATTGAAGATGGGGGGGAAATAGGAAGCTGGAGCACCAAAACTGAATGGTTTGCCCATCCCTACCTCCAACTATGAATAAATTGAAGCTAGGGTTCTTCTCATCCAGCAAAATCTTCTAGAATGACAAAATAATGTATTAAAGCCTGCCTCTTATTGCAGATCAGCTGCAGATCGCTCACCAATGTGTTTCCTATCACGAGTGCTTTGTTGCTGGAGTCTTAGCTATGTTTAAATCTATTGCTCTGCATAGTGAATTGCTGGAATACCAGCCTTTCCATTGCCAAGCCAAAAATATTTCGGCAGCTGACAATAAGACTTCCCTTGTCTTCTAGGAAAGGATAGCAGGATCAATAACTGGTGCACTGTTGCCTTTTGAGGAATCCTGTTTTATGGCAGTGCAGATCTTGTGTGTGACCTTGGGAAATCCACTGAGTTGCTTTGCAGTTTTTAAGTCCTCCTCTGTAAACCTTTAAAAACAAGTTCTAAACATCATAGGGTAAAATGTCTTTGAGTATGGAAAGATGCTCAAATCTTATAGTAACACGAGCCATTAGGTAGCCATCTCCTCAGAGTCACAAAGCATCCATTGCTGCAAAATGAATAGCAATGTTTACTCCAGTACTTTCCAAATTCAGTTAAGCTGCCAGAGATTTAAAAATTCTAAAACCAAATTCTTTTAATAGTCATGATTTCGACAGCATTTGCATTTGTAGGGTGCTCTACTGCCTTTGCAAAGTCCATCATTTCAAAGTAAGCACCGTAAGTATAAAGTAACTGTGCTTATCCCATGTTACAATAGAAGGCTGTGGCAAAGGTGGCACATGAATTCAAGCCCAACCAAATATTAGCTGGAACTAGCACTATAACTGTACACCTTTAGAATAGTTCTGGGATGCCAGCATAGGCTGGATCTACACACAGGAAAAAATTAAGTCATAAATTAAATTGTTATAACCAAAAGGGGGGAAAACTCTACGTAAAATTGCATAGACAAAGGTTTGTGCTCTATAGCGCCATCTGTGGCATGTTTATAATGCAGTTATAATTATATAATCGACTGAGTGTAGCTGAGTCCATCATCTAGATCAGGCATAGGCAAACTTGGCCCTCCAGATGTTCTGGGACTACAACTCCCATCATCCCTAGCTAACAGGACCAGTGGTCAGGGATGATAGGAGTTGTAGTCCCAAAACATCTGGAGGGCTGAGTTTGCCTATGCCTGGTTTAGATCCTGTCAGTTCTACCCATGAGGACCACCTGCTTCTGCTGTCCTGGTCTGTTCCTTACCTGCAGGACTTGCACCAGAGATCAGCCAGGTCAGGCACTGGCCAAGGGTCTTGATGGCTCAGAAGGGGCCCCTCACCAGCCTGGCTGAGAAATTCATAGATCCTTGCACTATGGCACTGAATTGTGAGTAAATTAAAGTAGCAGTTGGCAGCTGTAGATAAAAAGTGTGTTTGGCTTCCATTCAAAAGCGGTATTGCCACTCACCCAACATAAAAATACAATGGGAGGGCAGTGAGGAGGAAAATTATAGCTGCCAACATGGCAGCAGTGTCAAAAGAAAAAGGAAAGTATAGCCACATTTTGTGTGTGTGTGTGTGTGTGTGTGTGTGTGTGTTGTGTGTTGGAGGAGTGGCGATATATTGATAACACTGTGTCGTAGGCCACCTGAAATTTAGTACCAGCCCATATATCTGCATCAGGCCTTCTGGGTTTTTCCTAGCCCATTCTAGCGCATCAAACTTGATCATCCCTTATCTGCCTGATTTTCCCATGACTCTTACCCTGGACTTTCCATGTTCTGCCTTCGTCCAATCAGATTCTGCTATGACTCTGCTTAATCTTGCTTTGGCCTGTCCTTGTCCAGTGTAGACCAGTGTTTTTTAAAAAATAGTTAGCCATTCTAGCTAGCTAATGGCCTCTCTTTTCTTGTTGTAAATCTAGAAGTGTGAGATCCATTACTCCGAACAATTTCCTGCTTCTCATGTTTAATTTCTGACCCTATGTCATGGGCGAGTTTATTTTTGCTGTGTGATAATTTAGAATTTCCTTGTCTAAAACAAATAAAGGGCCTTTTGTGTTTGTGCTTTGAAGGAGTAGCTAATGTAATCTGTCAAAGCCTTCCTTTGAGGTCGACTGAGATTGGAACGCTAATATCCTTTCCGTTTTTGGCAAATGCCTTCACATGCTTTTAGATATATTTCTTTTAAATAGCTGATCAGATTGTGCAATGCCACTATGGCCCCAGATACTACAGTTCCATTTCCTGTGTGTGGCTTTTGTTAAGGGTCTGGCATTGATTTCTTCTCTTAGGGTTCCAGAATGTCATAGCAAAATGCACCCCAGTGTTCCGATTTGCAAAAAAGAAAACAAGCACACAAACACACACACACACACCAACTCTGATAAAAATTAAGGGCCCCATTATCGCTTTTGTGTATTCATGAAGACCTCACTCCTGTTTCAGGCAGGCAGGTGATACCAAACCAATTAAATCCTACCATGCCGGACACTTGGGTGGCGATGGGCAAAAAAGAAGAGAGAAAATGCAACACACAAAAAAGAAAGTCTAAAAGAGAGGACCTACCAGGTATGAGCCACTGTGGCTCATCAGGCCTGACACTCCGCCAAGTTTGTGCCATATGGCATATACAGTAGTACCTCGGGTTACATACGCTTCAGGTTACATACACTTCAGGTTACAGATTCCACTAACCCAGAAATAGTGCTTCAGGTTAAGAACTTTGCTTCAGGATAAGAACAGAAATCGTGCTCTGGCAGCGCGGCAGCAGCAGGAGGCCCCGTTAGCTAAAGTGGTGCTTCAGGTTAAGAACAGTTTCAGGTTAAGAACGGACCTCCGGAACAAATTAAGTACTTAACCCAAGGTACCACTGTCGATACAAATTTAGAAATAATTGCTGTAATTTAAATAGAAATAGAAGACTGATAGGGAACAAAAATGCGACTAGGTGTTCTGTGCTGCCTGCTCGTTTTACTGTCCAGTGCTAACTGTTGACCAAAGCCCCAAGTGTGCCTTTTTATGGGTCTTTGCCTTTAAACAGGACTTGATCAGATAGTCCTTCAAATCGATGGCACCTTAAAACAGAGGAATGTCCTCTGACAGCTGCAGAGAAACATCCTCTGTGAAGTAGGACACACGGTCATCCTACTTGACACTGAGACAACAATTGTCAGGAGCGAGCTGCCAGTAAAACACATTGTGCAAGCTGGAGTTGACTCTTTTTAGCAAAAACACAATCTGCACAGACTTGGCGGAACGTCAGGCCTGATGAGCCACAGCAGCTCATACCTGGTAGGTATGGTTCAGTTATTGAGACTGAAAGTCCTCATAGCCATCTCCTCTCCTGGGTTTTCCCCAAGCAATCAGAGACTGAGCCTGTGTGAAGTTAACTGCTCTTTTCATGCCTCTTCTGGTTCTGGGAGGGGAGCTTGTGCCACTTCACCAGCCTGACTCATCTCTGCTTCTTGGCCTCTCTCCTCCCCTGTTTCAGCTTCTGTTTCTAACTGTGGACTTCTTTCTGCCACAGACTCCCAGCTCACCAAGACCTGTTACCTCTTCAGCTTCTGACTCTTCCTCCTCCCAGTCTTTTCCCTCTGACCACTCATTGTTGTCCTACCACCAATCCCCAGGCTCTGACCCTTCTTCCATTGGGGCTTCCCAAGATAGTTCCTTCCACCATTTCTCTGTATGGGGCATTTTCAGGGAGAAGCAGCGGACAGGGTGTGGTGTTTAATACCTTTTTCAACACTTGGCTTGTGCCCTCCATTTGGAGTAGGGGTTGTGAACTGGTGGACCTCCAGATATTGCTGGACTACAATTCTCATCATCCTTGACCATTTGACCATGCTGGCTGGGGCTGACAGAAGTCCAACTTATTCTGGAGGGTCAAAGGTTCTCTGATTGCAAGAGGATGACATTGCTCTTTTAAAAAAACAAAAAAAAAACATTTCTGGTCTTGCCAAATCTTGTTAGGAGAGCTTTCCCAGCGCAAATTGATTTTTGCTTGAAAGCTCATGCTGCAGCTCCTGGTGGCATTATAATAGTCAGTGTTCTGCAATCAAAATCAAATCAGTGCACATTTAAAGAATTTGGTGTAAGCTCTTAAGAACCATTGTGAGTCTGGGCTTTGCATACTTGGTATTCTTTGGGTACAATACTCTAGTAATCAGGTAATTTCTCCCTTCAGGGAAAAATGAGCACATGTACTTAGTCAGAGTGGGTGGTTATTTCAAGAGGCAATTCTGGCCACATTAAAAACCATTTCTGCAGTTAAAAGCTATAGAAGAATTTCAGAGCAGCTTGCATAACAGAGTGTACAAAGTAGTAATTCTCCCTTCTTCTCTATAGATTTGTGTCTTCACTCCATGTCAATTTAGTTAGATATTAGATCAGTTGTTTTTATTACCTGTGCGAAACAATCAGACGAAAACTCTAATGGGTTTTAAAGATGGAGAATGCCACAACACATTTTACCATGTGGGTATCTATTGCTGAAAATGTAACTCAGGGCTGAGGAACTTTTCACCCTCCAGAAGTTGTTTGACTCTCTCTTGTAGGAATGTTTTACATGTGAGGAAACAGAATGCGGGAATATGGATGTGATTTGCCCACACTGCAAGAGAAGAGGGGAAGGAGTGATCATAAACACAAGACTCTTTCACATAAAGCTAAACCATAGTTTAGTGTTAACATACAAATACAGCCATGATGTATGTTTGTATAGACTTGGCAAAACAACTTGGTTATTGGTAGCTAACATAGGGACCTCCAGCTGTTGCTGGAACACAACTCCCATCATCCTTGACCATTGGTTTTGCTGCCTGGGGCTGATGGGACCCCCTGGGTTGGATTACTGCAATGCGTTATTCATAGGGCTGCCTCTGAAGACAGTTCGGAAGCTTTTGCTGGTGCATAATTTGGTGGCCAGGTTGCTCACCTGGGACAAGATGGTTTGAGCATATCATACCGATCCTGGCCTGACTGCCAGTTCATTTCCAGGCCCAATTCAAAGTGCTGGTTTTGACCTATAAAGCTTTCAGTGGGGTGAAGGAAGGCGTTGTGACACCTGGGGCGGGCATCACGACGTAGGGCGCATGTGCAGCATTGCTACGTACAACGCATGCGCCATACGTAGCGACGCTGCATATGCACTGTATAGCGGTTTGCTGCCGGCGCCACTCCAGCACTGTACGGACAGTGCCAGGATCCCTCCGTCGCCTCTGCAGCTACAAACGGAGGATCCTCCAAAGGCAGCGGCGGCGCGATGGCTCCTCACGCCGTCACGAGCCCCTGTGGGGTGACTTATTGTCACCCCCGCAGGCATGGAACCCGGGGAGTACCCATGCCCCCCATTGCAACACCACTGCTCAGGACTGCAATACATCAAGGACTGACGCTCCCCATATATAAACTGTCCTGGACATCTGAGGTCCTTCTCCATGCTATTCCTCTATGTGAGGTCTGGAGGCTGGCAACCCAAGAATGGGCCTTTTCTGTAGTGATTGCCCATTTGTGGAATGCTCTGGCACCTTCATTATATATGCAGGGCCGTCTTAACCATAGGTGCCAGGGGTGTGGGGCACCCGGGCGCCAGGTTCTCAGGGCCACCACGCCTAGAGTCCGGGGCCCGAGAGTTGGAGTCCAGGGAAGATCCCACCCATCAGTCAGAGCACCGCAGTGGGCTCTTCTGCTGCAGGTGGCTCTGCACTGTGAGTTCAGGGGAGAGCGAGCCAGCGAGGCTCTGAGACGGTTGGCCAGCTCTGCCCTCCTGTGCACCTGGGATTGATGTAGGGCCATGGAGAAGCCTGCCCAGTGCACACTGCTTACACCACGAGGTGCCCGGCTTCGCTCAGTCACCAATGCCAACGTCTCAGGCTGGTTTCTTGCGCTGGGCTCTTTAAGTTTCCTGTTATCTTTTCCTGAGCAGAGATGAGCATGGTGTCAGCTGCCTGAAAAAAGGTCAACAACTCTGGGCACCCTGGCACCGCATATGCTTAAGACAGCCCTGTATATATGTTTAGGCACCAGGCGAAAACGTTCCTCTTCAACCAGGCCTTTGACTGATTAATATCCAACAGCCTTTTAAATGTATATGTGGGAAGGGATCATTATTGTTTTGTTATTTTGGTTTAATTATTTACTTGTTTTTCATCCAGTATTTTATTCTGCGAACTGCCCTCTTTGTGGAAATAAATAAATAAAGGTAGATAGGTAAAGGTAAAGGACCCCTGGACAGTGAAGTCCAAAGGTGACTATGGGGTTGCACACTCATCTCGCTTTCAGGTTGAAGGAGCCGGTGTTTGTCCACAGACAGCTTTCCAGGTCATGTGGCCAGCATGACTAAACCACTTCTGGTGCAACAGAACACTGTGACGGAAACCAGAGCACACTGAAACACCATTTACCTTCCCGCAGCAGCGATACCTGTTTATGTACTCGCACTGGTGTGCTTTCGAACTGCTATGTTGGCGGGAGCTGGGACAGAGTAACGGGAGCTCACCCCGTCATGGGGATTCAAACCTCCAACCTTCCAATTGGCAAGCCCAAGAGGTTCAGTGCTTTAGACTGCAGCGCCACCCGCATCCCTTAAATAACTAGCGTCCAGCAATATTTGGATGACACCACAAAAGCTATCCCTATATTACATGTTAGAGACACTATATGGATTACAACCAGACAGATACAAACAGGTGTCCGTATGCAAGGTGGACCTATAGAGTCATAAAATACCTGCGTCATGCAGATCAGGTGTGTCTTAGCAAATTTGCTTCTCTTTTCCTCCTTGAGTAAGCTGACCTGTTTCATCTCGAGGGCTTTTTTTGAAACCTCTGGTGTAGGAAACCAGCCACTTTAAAGGTTTCTATGAGCTGTGAAACTTCTGGAATCCAAATTCTTTACTCTGGCCGACATCCTAGAAGGCTGTCTCTGCTTGGGCTTGACATTCTTGAAGTGTCAGGGCCCAAATAGCTTTATTCATTAGTCGCAGGAGAGCCCAGCAGTCCACTTGGAATTGCATTGCCTCATAGTGGGTAGCGGTGACTTCCACTCTGTCTGGTGTTTTGACTTCTGGAGCCGAATGGCACAGCTGTATAGCAGCTGTGTTTCATTTATGTTTGAGAACAAGGCCCTATTGTCCGTCTCAAATATAATTTACCCCCCTCCCTTTCTCCCACGCTCCTCATTCATTCTTATCCACCCTGCTTTCCTATACATTTTTGGCTGCTTACGGGAAAAGTAGCAACGGAGAGAGACGTTCGCACTACGAAGCCTGACATTCACATATTGTCAACATCTATCAGGAAGAAACTGCAGTCATGTCTGCATTTCTTTTGGCACAAGCCAGAAATACAATAAATTGGCTCAGAAACTGACATAATTGAGAGTGGATTCCTTTCCGTATGTTTTCTGTACATACAATGCATATGTGATTTGGGGGGTGGCGTGGTGGCAGGTTCTGCACACCCACTTACTTCTTATCAATGTGGAAGCAAATACATGTACACTTGGATGCATGTATTATTGCATCAGGCATTTAAGTTCGCATGATCAGGGTTTGAAACTGTGCTCGGCCTGTGTGCATACAGCAAGACAGTGTGTTGGCTGTGGTGAGGCCAAGCTATCAGGGATATGACTGAGGGGCCAGGGGCCAGCAAGCATGGTTCCAATCTACCCATCACAAGAGGGGTATCAGGTGAGAGGGATCAAGTACCCAAATAGGGCTATTGTGCTGTACTGTGAATGAAGTTCCTACTGCCTCACAGTGGCAGAGCTAGCCCCTCGGGCACCCGGAGCGGCGTACATGCCGTGCACCTGGACGGTGCACCTGGGGTGACCCGCCTGGGGGGGCAATCGGCGCAGCGATCGGCATCCAGGGGGACAATCGACACAGCGATCAGCACCCAGGGGGGCAGTGCGGCGATCAGCCCAGGGGGGATTTTGTCAACCCCCTCAGGGATGACACCCGGGGTTGGCTGCCCTCACTACCTCCCTTCCTACGCCCCTGCTGCCTCGCATCCCTGCCTTCAGCCATCAACTCACTAACTGACTTTAGGCAAGCCAATATCTCTCAGCGTCATATCTGCAATACACAGATGATAGCATAGGGCTTTTGTGTAGGTTGCTGAGATACTCTGATGGATAGCTGAGACAAATACTAAACAAGGCTTTGCAATGCATGTGTTGATCAGAAAGGAGGCCCATTGAGTTCAGTGGAATTTACTTCCAGGAAAGTGAATTCAGCAGGCATGGACTTGGTCTTTCAAATTTCAGCAGCACCCTATGCAAGGCCAAAATGAATACAGTCGTACCTTGGTTTTTGAACAGCTGAGTTCCCGAAGTTTTGGCTCCCGAACACCGCAAACCCGGAAGTGACTGTTCCAGTTTGAGAACTACTTTTGGAAGCCGAACATCTGACAGGGCTTCCACGGCTTCCAATTGGCTGCAGGAGCTTCCTGCAGCCAATCAGAAGCCGCACTTTGGTTTTCGAACGTTTTGGAAGTCGAACTGACTTCTGGAGCGGATTCCGTTAGACTTTCAAGGTACGGCTGTAACTTTGTTTTGTTTTTATAAGGTATTAAAAATGATCCCTAATTAATGCTTTTTCTCAATATACTGTTCTGGGGTTATGTGTTTGTGTGTGTTTTAAAATAATCTTGAATGGCCCTTGACCCTTGCAGTGTGCCTTGCTGCTGTGAGTCTTCACCTCCAAACTGTTGAAATCTGGTCCACTTCACACCTTCATGTTCAGAAAGCCACTGGGCTGTGTTCACAAGCAGGATCTATTTTCTGCTGCCTCTGGTTGTCATAGGCACATAATAAATACTATCTTGCTTGCTTCCCCCTCCTCTCCATTTCTTTTTCCTTTTATTTTATCCTTGCCTCACTGAAAGATGAGCCAGCAGTATAAATCCAAGAGTAACAAACCACAAGGCTCTTTTAAAGGTAAAGGGACTTCTGACCATTAGGTCCAGTCGTGGCTGACTCTGGGGTTGCGGCGCTCATCTCGCTTTATTGGCCAAGGGAGCCGGCGTACAGCTTCTGGGTCATGTGGCCAGCATGACTAAGCTGCTTCTGGCAAACCAGAGCAGCGCACGGAAATGCCATTTACCTTCCCACCAGAGCGGTACCTATTTATCTACTTGCACTTTGACGTGCTTTCGAACTGCTAGGTTGGCAGGAGCTGGGACAGAGCGACGGGAGCTCACCCCGTCACGGGGATTCGAACTGCTGACCTTCTGATCAGCAAGTCCTAGGCTCTGTGGTTTAACCTTAATCCGTGGATTTTTTAAAAAAAACTGCAGGTGGTTGGTCACCAGAGTGATAT
This sequence comes from Podarcis raffonei, assembly GCF_027172205.1. NCBI lineage: Eukaryota > Metazoa > Chordata > Lepidosauria > Squamata > Lacertidae > Podarcis > Podarcis raffonei. The sequence goes on from NC_070618.1 coordinate 14,974,333, forward strand.
ACCTCAGAAGACCTCAATTCGGGAGTAGCCGATGTGATGATCTCCAGATGTTATTGAACTTTAACTCCTATCTGCCCCAGCTAGTATGGTCAGTGATCATGGATGGGGACGACTGAAAAAAATAATTTATGCAAATTCTCCCGGATTAAGGTGTGGATTATTTGTCTCCAAGTATCGTCGGAAAAAGAGCCAGCTAGTTCAGGTTAATGGCCCATGTAGTCTAACATTCTGTTCTTACAGGGACACACACCCCAATACAAAAAAATGTATCAAAATACATTAAAATGTATATCTTATGGTAAAATGTATTTAGAAATGCATACATGGATATAGAGAGAGCATTTAAATATATGTTTGTGATAAAGCAGACGCTAAATATTTAAATACAGTCGTACCTTGGATCTTGAACACCTTGGCTCCTGAACAAATCGGCTCCCGAATCATTGAAACCCAAAAGTGAGTGTTCCGGTTTACGAACGATTTTCGGAAGCTGAACGTCTGGTGCGGCTTCCGCAGCTTCCGATTGGCTGCAGGGTGCTCCTACAGCCAATTGGAAGTCACACTTTGGTTTTTGAACAGTTCCGGAAGTCAAATGGACTCCCGGAATGCATTCTGTTTGAAAACCAAGGTACCTATCTCAATATGAATTTTGTGCAGGTTTTTGTTTGTTTGTTTTTTTGTTTTAAATCACAGATCGATGCAGAACTAGGACAGGTTAAAGAGCAGACATGCTCAAAGCATTTCCCGTGCCTTTTCTATTGCCTCTCATACATATTTAATTGCAAGATGGATAGTTGGGGTGGGGTGCATGCAAAGATACAACAGGAGATCCAGTTGCTGAACAGCATGATTTTTACTGCAGATAAAGTGTTTTATTATTTCTAAGCCTGTAGCGATTTATCAGATGTGTCTTTATTTTCTAGTTCTAGATTGTAGGCTCCTCAGGGCAGCCACCTGTTGCTTTTCTTTATGGTACTCTGTAAAGCACCTTTTAGAATAGGACATAAGAACAATGACAGATCCTCCAAGTGTCCCCTTTTTCCAGGGACACTCCTGTATTTACAGCTGTCCCGGTTTCTGAATTGATCCTGCAATGTCCCGCTTTTCCTTAGGACGTCCCTATTTTCATCAGAGAAATGTTGGAGGGTATGGAGTTATGCAACCCCCGAACCAAGGAGATAAGTAACTATACATCCTTCAGAAGACATCGGAAGGCAGCCCTGGATAGGGAAGCTTTCTATTGTTTAACGTTTTATTATGTTTTTATATATGTTGGAAGCTGCCCAGAGTGGCTGAAGCAACACAGTCCGATGGGTGGGGAGTAATAATAATAATAATTTATTTATAGCCCGCCCATCTGGCTGGGTTTCCCCAGCCACTCTGGGTGGCTCCCAACAGAATACTAAAAACACGATAAAACATCAAACATTAAAAACTTCCCTAAACAGGGCTGCCTTGAGATGTCTTCCAAAAGTTAGGTAGTTGTTTATTTCCTTGACATCTGATGGGAGGGCGTTCCACAGGGCAGGCACCACTGCCTGGTTCCCTGTAACCTCACTTCTCGCAGTGAGGGAACCGCCTGAAGGCCCTCGGAGCTGGACCTCAGTTTCCGGGCAGAATGACGGCGGTGGAGACACCCCTTCAGGTATACTGGGCCGAGGCCATTTAGGGCTTTCAAGGTCAGCACCAACACTTTGAATTGTGCTTGTATTATGGACATCCCTATTTTCATCAGAAAATGTTGGAGGGTATGCAATAATTAAGTACAGTGGTGCCTCGCAAGACGAAAAAAATCCGTTCCGTGAGTCTCTTCGTCTAGCGGTTTTTTCGTCTTGCGAAGCAACCCTATTAGCGGCTTAGCGGATTAGCGCTATTAGCGGCTTAGCGGCTTAGCGGCTATTAAAGGCTTAGCGGCTTAGCGGCTAAAAGGCTATTAGCGGCTTAGCGGCTTAGAAAAAGGGGGGAGCGAAAAAATCGCAAGACTCGCAAGACTCGCAAGACGTTTTCATCTTGCGAAGCAAGCCCATAGGGAAATTTGTCTTGCGAAGCAACTCAAAAATGGAAAACCCTTTCGTCTAGCGGGTTTTTCGTCTTACGAGGCATTCGTCTTGCGGGGCACCACTGTATTGACGTGAGAGATGGTTTTCTACTCTCTTTGTTAGGTGGCAAATAAGGCCTAGATAGCAGAAGCCCCGCATGTGTGGATGGAGATAGGTGTCTACCTGGCCGCACCCCCCTTTTGCCACATCCACCATTGGTGTGTAAGCTCTGGAAAGTTGCCCCTGAGGGAACATGACCCTCAGGCTAAGGAAGGTTCCCCACACCTGACACAGCATGTCACTGGCTACACATGGCAAGAGTCCATAACTTTGTGCTGGTGCTCACAATGTCTCCTTTTACATATGGTGTGAGTGAATCACTGTGGTAATGCTTGTAATAGCTGAGAGTCAAGAAAAATGGGTCACCGAAAGGCTCATTTATTTTTACTACATTCATTTCCACAACACTTTTCGTCTTAAGCAGATGTGTCAAGAGTTACTTCAAGGAAATGCAGCAGCGCTTCTGAGGCGGCAGTTGTTTACTGTTCAAGCTGCATGATGATGACACTTCTTTTTTTCAGGTAACGACAGAGCCATCAGATTTTTAATTGGAATTGTATGGGAGAAGAGGTTTTCTTTTCTTTTAAAGAGAGAATTCACTGCTAACCGGTTCTCTGTGTCCCCACCCCCGCCCCTTGAAAATGTGACAAGATGAAAATCTATTCAGTGGCTTTAAGCCATGTAAGCTTTAGTCACAGAGAACAAAGAGGCGTGTAATGCCTTTTTTATGTGGCACACTGGAATGTGACGCTGTAAACCCCCACAGGGGCTTTATTATCAACTGCTTCCAGCCTAAGCACTGCAGAAGCGTCAGGTGGGGAAGGATGTAAGTTGGGGCCACAGCTTCTAAGGTGGAGTGGAAGCCCTGATGGAGCAGATTTAGGACCTGCTCTTTCCCAGTGAGTTCTGGGAATCCCAAAGTGGATGAAATCTAGGGTGTGTCCTCCAATGTGCCTTGAAAGCCATGGAGTTTTCGCTCCATCAGCACCCTGGATATTTCAGATCACATGAGGAGAGGAGAACTAGTGTGGTTTGTGGGGTGTGCCTAGTACAAATTTCTTGACGCCTCTCTTCCTGTCCTATGACACCTCTGGTGTACTGCACCGGCAGCAGAGAAGCGCACATCTGTCAATTTCAGTTTCTCATTTCTCCAATCTTAAGTTCAGTTCTGCACAGTTCGGTTCTCAGGAGACCTTAAAGTTCAGTTCCCCGCAGTTCTATATCAGTTCCTGAATTTTTGTAAGTCTTCATGAAAATTCACCGCAGATTTCCTACAAATTTCTCCAAATAAATAATTTTGTATTTTCAGTTTTGCCGAACATACACATTTTTCAAGCAAATTTTCCCCAATGTGTATTTTTATTTTGAATAGTGAATGGATTTTTTTTACACACACTTCACCTTGTATATTCATATTTCTGCACAATACTTGGTCGGAGAACAGCATTACAAAATAAGGAGAAGTGCCAACTTCGATGGATGGCAGTGTTTTGGTTTGTGTATTGTTTCAGGAAGTGTAGACTAGATAGATTCCCCTTCAGATGAGAAGGGAATCCCTCATGCCCTCTCTGCCTGGCATGCTGGTGGCCTTATAACAAATAAGGTGAGGTCTGGTGTACCCCACCGGGCAATGCCACCATGTAGGAGGCCTGAAGGAAGGTCCAGAGCAGCCAGGAGGACAGAACTACCACCAGCAGCAGCTCACTTTGTCTGCTACAAAACTGCTTCGGCCAAAACAGAGGCTTCACAACACCTGCGAAGAGGTATGGGCATGGCAGACCTCTTGTGCAAGCTCAAAGCAGATTGAAGAATCTCTTCTGTGTACCACATTCTGCTTTCGAATTTTGGCATGGTGGGATGGATTCATTTCCTGTTCGACCAAAACTTTTTGGAAGGTAGCCTAGCAAGTTATTTCAGTTTACCGGATAAGCCCATTCGTGAGGATGGGGTGAGAGTCAGGGCAAGCACATGGCATGGGTTGATACCTGTCCTGTATAATACAAGACTGTCCCGTATTTCAATGTAAAATGTCCTGTATTGATACGGTTTTGTCCTGTATTTCAGGTCTTCTCTCTCTCTGCCAAGTTAGGGATCCTCTCCAAATAATAATAATAATAATAATAATAATAATAATAATAATTTATTATTTGTACCCCCATCCATCTGGCGGCTTCCAAAAAGAAATATTAAAATACTCTAATACATGAAACATTAAAAGCTTCCCTAAACAGGGCTGCCATCAGATGTCTTCTAAAAGTCTGGTAGTTGTTGTTCTCTTTGACATCTGGTGGGATGGCGCCACTACTGAGAAGGCCCTCTGCCTGGTTCCCTGTAACTTGGCTTCTTGCAGTGAGGGAACCGCCAGAAGGCCCTCGGCGCTGGACCTCAGTGTCCGGGCAGAACAATGGGGGTGGAGACGCTCCTGCATGTATTTGACAGGGTGTGTGAAAGGTCATGTATTTAAGCTCCGGGAAGCCAAGCACAGACAGATTTACAAATTCATGTGTATGTGCCAGAGGGGCCATCCTGTTAGGCTGCAATAGATTGTAATGGATTGCTTGGAAGTCACTTCAGCACCAGGGGGGGTCACCCCCCAACTGCCATGACCCGCCCTACCCTGTATTTTGTCAGGTGGCAACCCTAGTTACTACAGTCAATTCTTCTATGCTGAACAGGTCTGTTACTGTGCCACATGAGAGTGGCTTAACAATCCATCGCTTATCACAGGGAATTCTGGGAATTATAGCTCTGTGAGGGGAATAGGGGTCTCCTAACTACTCTCAGCACCCTTGACAAACCCCAGCTTCCACAATTCTTTGGGGGAAGCCATGAGTAAGTTTGTGTTGGAGATAAATTGAGTTTTTAAGGAAGAGTGGTTGAGGAGTGGACCTGCGAGTACCACTGTTAAGGGTAGGTGATCGCTTTCAATATTGTGGACCACTTCAAACTCGATAACAAACTTGTGTGCAAATCGTGAGATTGCAATGACACTGCCGCCGAACTTTGTAAAATGGGTATATTCCTTGGGCCAATCTCCCTCAGTACAGTGGTACCTCAGGTTACATACGCTTCAGGTTACATACGCTTCAGGTTACTGACTCTGCTAACCCAGAAATAGTGCTTCAGGTTAAGAACTTTGCTTCAGGATGAGAACAGAAATCGTGCTCCGGTGGCGCGGCAGCAGCAGGAGGCCCCATTAGCTAAAGTGGTGCTTCAGGTTAAGAACAGTTTCAGGTTAAGTACGGACCTCCGGAACAAATTAAGTACTTAATCCGAGGTACCACTGTATTACCGTTTAATATTAATGGGTCCCTCCGCCTTATACCCTGGGCTAAAGCCACGACTGTTTCAGGGGGTATCATGGTGCAGTCATACCTCGGGATGAATATGCCTCAGCCTAAATATTTTCGGGTTGTGCTCCGTGGCGACCCGGAAGTTACGGAGTGCGTTACTTCCAGGTTTCACCACTCATGCATGCACAGACGCATCTTACGTTCGCTTCAGGATACGAACGGGGCTCCGGAATGGATCCCGTTTGCATCCAGAGGTACCACTGTACGTTAAACATGGTGTGAATGTGGCCTGTGACAAAAGTTTGTAGGCAAACATGAAAAGGGACTGGGGAAGGGGAAGAAAGTTAAGTAGCATCTGCAATACCCAATCTTGTACTTTGGCGTCATTTCTGTTTGTTTGCCTCCTCTTGCTGCTCACTCAATCCCTGCCGCTTGGGGAATTCTCTCATTAATGTGGTAATACCACAACAGAATGAGGGCAGGACATATCGCTCACACTCTGAACTGGCTTTGTGACGAAGCTACGTTGCCAAATATTTTGTGGCAGTGTCACAAGGCCAATTCAGCAAGCTTTCTGTCCTCACTCATTTGCTGCTGTGCTGGGTTTCTCCATCAGTTTTATACTTATCCATACCTTGGGAGTCTCTCAGGCATGTAGTTATGCCCCTCTTGTTGATGGTTGCCCTGCTTTGGCTACAAAGCTCTTGGCACGCTGGGACTGAGTTCAACCTTAGAAGGAGTGATAAGTGTCCCAGCAGCTCAAAATCTGTTCCCAGTTTACTCAAACGGTCCATAAGACTTAGTTGAATGGATGGAATATAAATATATTAGTATCAGTGGGATTACTATGTCATATATATAGTTTCCCAAAGCATAGCAGAATCTTCCTTTTGTAAGTGTTAAATGAGCCCAGCCAGTCAAGCCCACTCAGCACTAAAATTGCTCTATCATATATATCCATCAGAAGAGATTCACAACTTCCCTTTGACTCATAAAATCATAGAACTGTAGAGTTTTAAAGAACCACAAGTGTCATCTTAGTCCAGTCCTCTGCAATGCAGAAATCTTTTGCCCAACGTGGGGCTCGAACCCAGATTAAGAGTCTCATGCTGTCACATAAGTACAATTAAAAAAAACCCACAACTATCCTAAGACACATGTGTCCTTCATCTCTTTCTGTTCTCTAGTCTTAGGTCTCCTGTGTGCCTGTAATTTCTTATGACATGGTCTGGAAAGTCTCTAGGGATAATGTGGCAATGTGACATAAACAGCAAGGCTAGGGGGAGGCAGAAATCCAAAATGCCATCTAAGTTTCTAAGGTGGTGCTGGTGCATTTAGGAACACAGGAAGCTGCCTTTATACGGAGTCCATCTAGTTCAGTAATGGCAGCAACACTCCAGTTTTTCAGGACGAGGTCTCCCTTAGGCCTAGATGAAGAAGCTGGAGATTGAACGTGGGGCAATTTATATCCAGAACATGTTGTCATTCTCTGCCTGCCTCCCCCCAAAAAGTATCTGCACAGAACAAGTGTATAAACACCCAGTACTGATTCCTGAACATTTTATTTCTGGTAAAAAGCATTCCAGCCTTCAACATAAACTTTCCCAAGCATTCTGCAGCTGCTGGAACCATTTCTTAAACAAACCTTTGTGACTGTCTTCTCTTTTGGCAGCTTGGGTGTTACTACTAGTCTGTGTAGGTGTTACTACTAGTCTGCAAGGCTGCTACTACAAGTCCGCCTACTTTTCTTCTGTGATACACTGAGACTCAAGAAACTGCACCTGCACAAGGGTTTCCCTGCTTTCCTTCCTTCCCAGCCATTTGTTTCTCTGTGTCTCAATAGCTGCTATCCATTAAAACACAAGGAACTGTAGCTTCATCCATTTAAAATTGTTGTAGCGTAAATTAAGCGGAATGTTGTTTAAAATGCTGTTGGTCGTACTGGTGACCCCCTGTGATATATATTTATGGAATGCCCTCCCAGCTGATGTCAGACAGATAAACAGCTATGTGATTTTTAAAAGATACCTGAAGGCAGCCCTGTTCAGAGAAGGTTTTAGTGCTTGATGTTGTACAGTGGTACCTCGGGTTACAGATGCTTCAGGTTACAGACTCCGCTAACCCAGAAATAGTACCTCGGGTTAAGAACTTTGCTTCAGGATGAGAACAGAAATCATGCTCTGGTGATGCAGCGGCAGCAGGAGGCCCCATTAGCTAAAGTGGTGCTTCAGGTTAAGAACAGTTTCAGGTTAAGAACGGACCTCCGGAACAAATTAAGTACTTAACCAGAGGTACCACTGTCTTGTGTTTTTACTGTTTTTCATTGGAAGCCGCCCAGAGTGGCTGAGGGAACCCAGTCAGATGGGTGGCATATAAATAACTACTATTACTATTCTGTTTTAATAATAGTTACTGTTTTGTACTATTTGTTTGTTAATGGTTGCGAAAGCCTTTTTCTCTGGGAAAAAAAAAACACACACCAGCAATTCAGTAGGGGCAAATCCAGCCAAAGTTGTGCACATTTAGGCTGCAATACTATATACATTTACATTCATGGAATTTGATTCAGATTTTAATGAGAACCTTTTTGAAATAGCACGCGAACTGAAAATTCGTACTTCTCCAAATTTTGTGATCCATAGACTCTTAGAGTTGGAAGGGACCCAAAGTTCATCTAGTCCAACCAAATGATGTGTACAAAATGCAGATATTAGGGGAAGACTTGCCTGTTTGGATACAGATATGTGTATGTTAGATGGTAAAAGGGAAAGGGAAAGGACCCCTGGACGGTTAAGTCCAGTCAAAGGCGACTATGGGGTTGCGGCGCTCATCTCGCTTTCAGGCCAAGGGAGCCGGGATTTGTCCACAGACAGTTTTCCAGGAGCGATCTGCCCCCAAATGCTGATGAATTTTTGTCAGGATCAGGTAGCAGGGGATGGGGAAAGACTCATCTCCAAGACCCTGTGGAGCTATTGGCAATTACGGTAGAAGATATTGAGCTAAATGGATAAATAGTCTTACCTTGTGTAATGCAGATTTCTATGATCTTATGCTTCAAAAAGGTAGTTCAGTTGTTTTTCCAAACATATCACATAGTTATGAGATGAAACATTTTTGGTACCTTTTTTTATAGCAGTAACTTATATGCAGACGTGGGTTGTTGTTTTTTTAATGACTTAGAGAAGAGGAGGAGTGGCTTAATGATTAAGACAGTGACTTGTAAATCGATATTAAGCAAAGCCCTGCTCCATAGAGTGGAGAGTTAGCATGTGGGGCAGCCAATCAGTGCTGTGCAAATCTGTTATCCACTGCAAATCACAGGCTGTACATCTGCCCAGTTTGGGGTGAGTGGATTTCCACAGGGCTAAAACCGCATTCCTTTGCATTTCCTTTGAAATGGCGGTGGCTAATTTTAAGCAGTGATTCAAGTTTGTTTTCTTTAATCTGTGTGAGGCTTTCAAACGTTCATCATTGTTCGCCAAGAATCCACAGAAGCTCCCACGTGGATTTCGTAGGAGACCTTTACTGATTTTGTTCTCTAAAAGAGCCAGTGAAACAAGGTTTTGGGAGGAAAATGTCATCCTGCAGCAATGCAGGTTCATTAAGTTCCATTGTTTTGGGAGCAAAGCCATGTCGTCTGTTTGTTTTTAAATGTGGGAGTGAGCTTTAATTAAGCAGCCCACATTTGGGTGTGCCAAAACATTTCACCAAGAATTTGCAATTAAGCATGTTGAGTGTTATTGGATCTTATGTTTTCCAAGATGTAAGATAATGACACAAAGGGCAAGAGTGGATTTAGCTTTCTTACTCTGTATTGATGCCTCTGGTGTTATAGAAAAATGGGTGCCGTAATGGGAGCTTTGTGGACAATATCACACATCATATGGAAGCAATCCCAGGCAGGAAACTGAAACCAATCTTGGCTGTCTGCTTTGTTTTACCCACCTGTGTAATGCACATGTTTCAAAAGCCATTCTTGTCTCATTCCTTCATAATATTATTAGGTATACACCTAAAACATATATTAAATTTTTTCACTGGAGTGATTTCAGTAGCATAGATCAAGGTGTCTGAATGGTGTCTCACAGCTATCTGTCAGTTAAATGATTGGTATGTATGTGAGAAAGCTTACCAAACATTGGTAAAAACTAGACTTCATGACACTTAAGCTGAAGTGGAATCAACTTCACTCAAGGATCTTTTTTGAAAGACCAGTCAGCAGAATCTCTTGATTTGCATAATATGGTCAAATTACTTCTCATTAAGAGAGACTGTCTTGGCACTTATGTTACTTTTTTTTAATTCTGCTGGTCATTTCAATGATTGCACTGCACCCATTGCTAGTCCTACTCAGAGGAGACATATTGAAATTAATGGCTTATTAATTTCAGTGGGTCTCCTCTGAGTAGGACTAACCCAATGATTTCTAGGAAGAATGGAAGCCCTTTTGAGACTATGTAAAGAGAATTATACTATAATGAATTCATGAGCAGGATTTGAACTAGGAGCACCAGAAATAATTAGAGACTACTGTATTGTGGATATTGTCTGAAAGAGTGAAGATAGGTTTCAGCAATAAGGTAGTATAAGAAAAGCACCACAGAGAAAGGGATGGGAAGTCGATAAAGCAAAAGAAAAAATCATCATGTATTGGAATTTTATGTGAAATTTCTGGAAATATAATAATGCTTTAAAAAAAAAGATATAACCCAATGATTTTGGTTAGATTTGGCTGCATTTTTAGGGTTTTTTTGTTCTTACAAACAAAACGCAAAAAGCAAAAGAATGGCTGGAGTGTACTTACTGTAAAAATCAGTAAACCCAAGCCTCTTGGACTTGCCAATCAGAAGGTCAGCGGTTCAAATCCCCGTGATGGGGTGAACTCCCGTTGCTCTGTTCCAGCTCCTGCCAACCTAGCAGTTCAAAAGCACACCAGTGCAAGTAGATAAATAGGTATTGCTGTGGCAGGAAGGGAAATGGCGTTTCCATTCACTCTGGTTTCCGTCATGGTGTTCCGTTATGCCAAAAGCAGTTTAGTCATACTGGCCACATGACCTGGAAAGCTGTCTGTGGACAAATGTGGCTCCCTCAGCCTGAAAGTGAGATGAGCACTGCAACCCCATAGTCGCCTTTGACTGGACTTAACCGCCCACGGTCCTTTACCTTTTTATTATTATTGTTGTAAAAATCCACATCCATTGCTTGGTCCACTTTTGCCTCTGAAAGGTTATCCACAAGAGACCAAGCCTCTCTTGCTGAAAAAGGTTCCCCACTCTATTGTAAGGACTGCTGAGATACGTATGTGTAATAACTTGGACATCTGAGACCTATTATATAAAAACAATCCTATACAAAGCTGCCCAGAAGCAAGCTTCATTAAACCCAATGGCACTTACTTCCATGTAACCTTGTACCGGATTGCCCTGTTAATTACATTGACATGAACTTGCCTTGGGTCTTTCGTGATGGGAAAAATCTAAAAGTCAGGGTAGCATAATACCCAGCTAAGATATTGCAAAATAGCAAGTAAGTTTTCAGATTCTCTTGAACTCGTCTTCAGGGTGGATGTCAAGCAAAAGTATACGGGAAATTGAAAAAAAAGCAAGGGCATGATGTTGGAAATCAAAAGTCTGCAGTTTGTAGCATTTCTAAGAGAGCGTGGGAGAGGCGCTGGGCAAAATTTTATTAGATCTAATCTCTGCTAGGTGCAAAACAGATTTCAGGTTGAAATAAGAGCTGTCGGGAGACAGTAGCAATAGCTGCTGTTCTTGAAAACATAGAATTTAGCAGATACTTAGATCTGTCTCCTGGACATGTTAGTCTTACCTGTAAGGCAGGTAGCAGCAATAAAGTGCTCACCTTTATATTATATTAACAAAGCTGGGGATTCATTCTTTCTTATGGGTCGGAGAGTGAAAATCAGCATTAAAAAAAAGTAAAAACACTATTTTCTTTGTTAAGTGGAAAATTCGAGATTATGGCATTGTGAAGTAGAAGAGTTCTAATTCATTTGACTCTGTGGCAGAAAAATAAATTTTCATATTTTCAGTCAATAGAGTAAGCTCAGCATGCAGAAATAAATATAGGAAGAGGCCACAGATATCTTGCAACCAGAGGAGGAGTGTCAAAGTTTCCCCCACCACTGCGCCCACCTCCTGTGCTACGAAAGCCTCATCGTTTTCTCATTTTGACTCCCTCTGCCAGCATTGCAGCATCTATTGTGCTCTGTTTACAACTGTAGATGATGCTCAGAGGAGTCGCATTCTATAAGGAGCTCCCAGTACCAGGCTTCATTGTTGGCAAAGAGTGGCAGTCCTTCTTTTCCAACGCAGTCGCTTACTCTATTACGAAACTAACAGGAAAGGCTCGAATGTACAGGAATGAAGTAGATGTAGTGAATAAGCGAAGCAATCATTTTTTTAAAAAAACCAACAACAACCCCACAAACAGTGCAATTCTACGAATGCTTACTCAGAAGTAAGAGCCATTGATTTAATGGAGACTCCAATCAGAGACTGGGACGCAGGTGGTGCTGTGGGTTAAACCACAGAGCCTAGGACTTGCCATTCAGAAGGTCGGTGGTTCGAATCCCCACAATGGGGTGAGCTCCTGTTGCTCGGTCCCTGCTCCTACCAACCTAGCAGTTCGAAAGCACATCAAAGTGCAAGTAGATAAATAGGTACCACTCCGGAGGGAAGGTAAACGGCGTTTCCGTGCGCTGCTCTGGTTCACCAGAAGCGGCTTAGTCATGCTGTACGCAGGCTCCCTTGGCCAATAAAACAAGATGAGTGCCGCAACCCCAGAGTCTGTCACGACTGGACTTAATGGTCAGGGGTCCCTTTACCTTTTACCAGTCAGAGACTAGATGTTTACCATGTTGTTGTTACTGGAATTCTGTGAGCTCCAACAAAATATCTATGGAATAAATATAGTCTGTAGGACAGCGGAGGCTCCATGATGGAGCATCTGCTTTGAATGCAGGTGGTTACAGGATCAACCTTTGGCATCTCCAGTCAGGGCTGGGAGAGAACCCAGTCTGAAATCCTGGAGAGCTACTGAACCAGTGATTTCACTCATTATAAGACAGCGTCCTGGACTTTCTATGTGTTGCACTCTTCAGGGATACACTTTTATGTTTAACTAAATGCATTTGGGGAGGGGGGGGCTGCAAGGGACAAGCCTGCTACCTCCAAATCCTGTTGCCATTCTCACATACCTTCTGACATCCCTCAGATGAAAATAGGGACATTTCTCATTCCCCATCTGTCAGGCTTGAGGAATTCTCCCCCCTCCCCCATGATTTCAAGAAGCAGGGAGGAAACAAGAAAGCTCTTATGATTTATTCAGTCATTACAGCAGAAGACAAAGAATCCTGTCCAGTGTGGTGTAGTGGTTAAGAGCAGTGGACTTGTTAATCTGGACTCGTAATCTGGTGAAGCGGGTTCGATTCCCTGCTCCTCCACATGCAACTGCTGGGTGACCTTGGGCTAGTCACACTTCTCTGAAGTCTCTCAGCCCCACTCACCTCACAGTGTTTGTTGTGGGGGAGGAAGGGAAAAGGAGATTGTTAGCTGCTTTGAGACTCCTTGGGGTAGTGATAAAGTGGGGTATCAAATCCAAACTCTTCTTCTTCCTCCTCCTTCATGATGGAGTTGCTCACTGTGGCTCCTCCCCCTTCCCTCTCTCCCAACAGCATCTGACCCTACAGTGGCCCCCTGTGGTCAAATGCCTCTGTGTCTGTTGCTCTTGCACCCTTAACGAATGTCACATTCTAAGGGACAGCAGATCATCTATGCTGTCTAATGAAGTGTCCACTGGCCGCTGTGTCTCCCCCACTGTTTCTTCTAACACCTCATAACTTGGCTGCTCGCCTGTCTCTGACTTGTTATCTCCCTCATAATTTGGCTGTAATTCAACCCAGCCTCCCTCTTCCCTGTCAGCTACAGGAGAAGGGGGGGCAATCACCCTTCCTCTTCATTCCAGTCCCCAACACCACCCAACTGACCTTTCTCGACACCCCCCTTTTCTTTTGGTCTTCCCCTCAGAGCATTTCCTATCAGAAGAAGGGCAAGTGCCATCACCACCACACCAAGGAGACACCACACACAGAGACACACAGCCTCCACCATCCTGACAAAACACCCTCAATCCAAATTTTATGTTATCTTACTCTTTGGTAAATTAACAAAAATACAGCCATACAGTGGTACCTCGGGTTACAAACGCTTCAGGTTACATACGCTTCGGGTTACATACTCCGCTAACCCAGAAATATTAACTCGGGTTAAGAACTTTGCTTCAGGATAAGAACAAAAATTGTGCAGTGGCGGCACGACAGTAGCAGGAGGCCCCATTAACTAAAGTGGTGCTTCAGGTTAAGAACAGTTTCAGGTTAAGAACGGACCTCCGGAACAAATTAAGTACTTATCCTGAGGTACCACTGTAAATGTTTTTAGAAAGGGGCAAGATTAGATGAAGGCAGGGGCATATGAAGTGGGGGGCAAAGGGGGCAGTCAGCCCCAGGTGCCACTCTGGGGTGTGTGTGAAAAGATGGCCCCTGCACGCGCAGTCCGTATGGGCGCTGCTCACGTGGTGTCCGTATGGGCTGCCACTTCCGTGTGCCTGAACGGGCTGCCTCTCGCACGGTGACCGTATGGGCTGCCATGCATGCCACTCTGTACGGGATGCTGCACATGCGCACTCCATATGGGCTGCCCCACCCTGGGTGCTGGAGAGGGTTCCTCCACCACTGGATGCAGGTGCACAAAGCATTTTTTTTTAAAAAAAATCAATGCTCCTACTCCTTGCGCTCCCCTCAGCAACCCCTTTCTTCCGCCCAGAGTGGCCCTGCCCTCTGCTTGCCCCTCAGAGCTGATGCATCAGTTGGGGCTTTCTCCTCGCCTGCTCTCCGGCAGCCGCTATGAGCTGCCCAAAGGAGGAGGCCAGTGGCGGCGGCCATGGAGAGGCAACTGGATGCTCCCTCACAGCCACAGCCATTGCTCAGGACAAGTGCCAGTTCGTTCTCCTCCCCAAGCTCCACAGCAACAACACTGGTGGGTGGGTGGGAATAGGGACATTCTGGGATCCAATCAGAAGCCGGGGTGGATTTTTGTAATTCTGGGACTGTCCCTGGGAAATCAGGACACTTGTAGGGTATGTTTTCATTGCCTTCCAACTCATGGAGGGTGACTGTCTGAGCAGGGAGTCTTCTGTCCTTGTGGAGACTCACCACTTCAGGCAGCCGCCCTCCATGAATTGGAGGAAGATGGAGTCACAGAGTTGGCACAGTCATCCCCATCATATGATTAGTTAACCCTGAATACACATGTCTGAAGAGGGCTTAGGTGCCACTGTTTTTAAATAAAACATGGGTTACTACTTGTGCCTTAGATGAACGAACCACAGTATGAACACAGGCAAATAAAATAAAATGGTGATTTCAAAAATGATGCTGATGATTATGATGAGACTTGAATAAGATGATTGAATGAGAAGTAGTTTGTGATTGTGTTACGGGTAGGGTCAATTTTTTCATAGCAATGGATGCTGGCATGTTCCTGATGCGGGGTTGTTGTTTTTCCAAAGCCAAAACCTGAGTCAGCAAGAAATTAAGAGAAAACCATTTGAATCTCCTCTTAACCTGCGTCTTTCAGGTATACAAATAATAGCACGTTGTAAATATTTGTATTCGTGACACATTTGAGGAAATGTGTGTTTAAAAGGTAGAAGCCTTACTGAGCACACTTGACTGCAGTTATTGTTTGTACTTGTCAGCAAAATACCACATGCTGTAATTTTCCTTTGTTTGGGCTGTGTTCTGGTATTTATTTCATGTTAGCACCAAACGTAAATTCTTCCCTGTAGCCCAGGTATAAACTGTAACTCTGTGAAGCTTTCTTAAAAGGAAAGGATCTACAGTACTGTGTATGCTTTGGAAAGGCCCAGTGCATGCTACAGATACTGAGAAGACCACAGCAGTGTAATAAATGTCCCTGGCTAAGGGATTCAGATGGCTATTTGCTGAGTGAGAGAATCTATATACATAGCCTCACCATCCAGCAAATGAATGAAGAACTTTCTGTCCCTAGTATTCAGCCACATCACAGAACTGTTGCTGATATTGCTACTGCTCCAGCCCCAAGTCCCAGTATAATTCCCCTCCTGATCGAATTGGGCATCTCTGCATTCTCCCAACAGCATAGACACAGCTGGAAGAAACACCAACACATAATTAAGTAGGAAGGGCTGAGCTGTGCACTCTGCATTTTCTGTTCCATTTGTCTATGTGGTTTTTTTCCAGAAGCTTTCCCTGCATCCTATCATACCACTGGGTGCTAAGTGTTGAGATTTTTTATGCTATAGAATCCCACGAAATAATCCACATATCACCAAGACTTTTGGATCTTGCCTTCCTTTTCAAGGAGGGCTCCACCATGCTGAATGAAGTCACTTCTGGAGAACGTCAGATGCAATTCCGTTTGATGATGATTTAGTAAACATGTTTATTATTGCATCTCCATAAACAAATTTATTAATACCTATGCTTCATCTATACAGATACCATTTTCCACTTAGATAATACATTCATTTAGTGGTTAGTTTTTGCTGCTATATGCTTTCCGCTGTTTTAATCCAAAAAAATGTGGGTAGAAGAAAAACGACAACCGCATGCTATTATTTAAATGTTGTCCAAGAGTTTGAACAGTCAACAAGTAAATTCTTGTTGTATGGTTTCACTTACTCAGAGGTAACTGGCCAAGAGGTTGTTTAAGACCAACCCTAGTATGTTACATTCCTAAACAGAGTCACATGCTATAGAGTAAGCCTCATTGAACTTACTGGGACTTTCTTCCCAGTGAGTTTTCTAGCACTCACTAGAAATATGTAATAGAATCTTAACCTCACATTTAACCCAACATTCAAGACACTATTTTGGTGGTGGTGTTGCTTAGTCTCTGTAAGACACCTTGATTTTATTTTATTTTTAAGATGATGATGATTATGATTTTGTCTATACTGCTTTATATTGTTAAGAAAAAAACGTCAAAGTGGTTTACAACACATTAAACATAAAATAAAACAACCCAGAATAAAATATTACTGAAGAAATTCAAATACAAATTGTACATTCAAAACAACAAAATTAACAGGAAGCTAAAATATTATCCTAAAGATTTCAAAATAATACATTATAAAGGACAGCAACTACAGAATACACATTTAGCGCAGCAATACATATTTATTAAACATTTCAGAAGAAAATGTTACTTAAGGAAGTTGAATATAAAATGCACATTTAAAACAGCACGATTAACAAGAGAATAAAATATTATCCAGCACAGAACATATCTGCTGCTGTTGCTGCCAGTCCTGCCAATGGTGGTTCATAGTGAGTAGCATCTTAGACTCACAGACCCAGGTCTGCACTAAGAGACAGCCAAGATGGTCTCTGGCCTCTTAAGCAGCCTCAGCTTCTGTAGCTGGAGTCAGTCAGGACCTCACCCTCCCAGCCCAGTTGGAAGAAGGCCTGCGGTCTTCCAGGACTCACAGCCAAAATGAATCCTAAAGTCCAGCCCAAAACATGATCCTTTTGTTTATTCCATGTCAAATCGACAAGGGATGGCAAAATTCTGTTTTCCTTGCAGGCACTGGGGTGGGGGGCTTCAAACATGAACTTGAGTGCAAAGCACTCAAAAGTAGGGAGTCTTCATAATAAAGTTGATGCCATCTTTCAGAAAATATATTTCTGCCATGGAGCACAAACGCAGCACCTAGGGCTGGGCAAAATTCCCCCAGTGGACTGCCCCCCCTCCTCTGTGTAGGTGATGCCCCCAGGTTTGTAGTGGTTGGGGAGGGGTGTTACATTTTTGCATGGAAGCGGGCACACATTCTTTTCTTTTTGCAACTGTAAGGACTGCCAGCTTCCAAGGACAGATCTTTGGGTCTCAAATTTCAGCGGTGCCCTATGTGCAACGCTAAAATTTGGCACCCCTCTGCCTCTCGTGCTCCACTTGGTGCATCCCTGGCAGTACAGTGGTACCTCTGGTTAAGAACTTAATTCGTTCTGGAGGTCTGTTCTTAACCTGAAACTGTTCTTAACTTGGGGTACCACTTTAGCTAATGGGGCCTCCCGCTGCCGCTGCCATGCGATTTCTGTTCTCATCCTGAAGCAAAGTTCTTAAGCTGAGGTACTATTTCTGGGTTAGCAGAGTCTGTAACCTGAAGCGCCTGTAACCTGAAGCGTCTGTAACCCGAGGTATCACTGTATCCCCAAGAGTCCGCACCCAGTGCAACCGAACCAATCGTGCTCCCCTAAATCTGCCTCTGCAGCTTTCTGACACCCGTTATTTCATTTTCCTCACAGCAATCTGGTTAAAGGTGTTGTGAGAAAAACAAAATGGCAGCCACCATGAAAACGGGACGTGGGGAAGGCTCCCCAAACTGTAGGGTGGAGCCCTTTTGAGGGAGGTTGCAGCCTATTCCCCTCACAGAGCTACAATTCTCAGAGTGGTCTACCAGTCAAAAGGGAATTGTAGTTCGGGGTGTGGGTGTATATATGGAGTAAGGGCCTTCTAGCAACTTCCATTACCTTGAACAATCTACAGTTCCCATGATACTTTGGGGTAGCCATGACTGCTCAAAGTGGCATGACACTTAAACGTATTGTGCGGATTGGGCCTGAAATATACTCAGAGTCGCAAAGTGATTTCATGCTCTTTATTCAGCTCATAGTGGTGAGGAGGAATGAATGAAAGTCCCCTCAAAGTATCTGCTTTATATACATTATTTACACAATGGGCTGCACATGATTGGCTAATTCCAGAATTCTACTGTAAGCCAATCAGGTTGTGGATTCACTTCTATCTGGAGCATGATTGGGTAGTTCCTGCCAACCAATCATACTGCTGCATTGTTCTAGGACCAATCAGACTGCTGCATTCTGAATCCTATTGTTCTAGGACCAATCAGACTGCTGCCTTTTGGATCCTATTGTTCTAGGACCAATCAGACTGCTGCAGTTTGGATCCTATTCAACTCAGTACATAACAGGGCCTAAATAAATAAACAAAATAAACCTTGTGAAAACTAGGGCCACCTGAATTCTGCAGGTTGTTTGCCAAGTGGCAACGTGGGACCATACTTGTAAGCAAGCCTTGCCGTTCCCCCTGTTTTGTTTGCTTTTTAATCTCTTACGTAATCCTATACTTTGGCTGGCAGCTTCCTGGACACTTGTTTGCTCTCCTGGGGGGGTATCCTTTGCAGTGTTCAAGGTATATAAGGACACACACGCACGCACATGCACACGCAACAGGGCTTGTGTCCCTTTAACTCGGTTGTTAGGTTGTGTACCCGCCGTTTCCCCCGGGGGACTCTGCTCTCGGTTGCTGCTCCCATAGCTGAGTCTGAGAGACAGAGAGACGGAGACAGAGAGACAGAGAGGGGAGACAAATATCTTCTCTTCCTCAGCGAACAAGTAGCTAGTCCTTAGCTGACATGTTATTTCCCTGAAAGCCTGGCTGTTTTGTGAGGCAGGTGGAGACAGTGGCACAGATGTATCTGGTGGCTTCTGTTCTACAAAGGCTCTGCTTCTGTCTCTCTTTCTAAAAATATACATATAAATTTGTATCTGAAATTCCTTGCTGCTTCCAGCCTCTCTACCTCTCTCTGACAGGCAATTTCTCTTCTCTTCCCCCCCCCACCCTCTTTTGCCAAGGAAAAAAGGAAAAGGCAGACGGAAATAGAAAGGAAGAGGCAACAGCTCGAAGACCAAATACTTCAGCTGCAGCATTTCAAGGTAAGGGGCTGAGTTGTGGGGGGAGCTGCTGGGTTGACCAGAGCTGTTTTGTTATTAGACATGCAGATCACACATTGGAGAGCTGCAAAGAGCCTGTTCCGACATGAAGCAGCCTGCTCTGCCAGAGCTGTGTCTGTTCCAGCTAATCAGATCCTCCCCAGGTCTCTTTGCTGTGTGTGAGATTCTCAGCTACACAGCCCCATGTTTCTGAAAAGGATGGGGCAGAGCAGAGATGGGAAAGGTGTGGAATCTGGGGGGTGGGGGTGGGGAGCGGTGAGAGGAAGGCATATGCTGCACGCAGCTTTATTGCCGCAAATTCATTCTTCGTTTTATACCTCTGAAATGCAATGGATGTGGATTTGGGTGTGTTCGCTGCATTGCTTAGATGGTCTGCTTGACGGCTCTACAGATGCTCAGGGTTTTTTTTCTGTCTCTTGATTACTATAGTATTTAGTCGTTACATTTTGTGTGTCTGTGTGTTTGCTTCCGTGTATCAAATTGCCTGATCTATTGATCCGAAATAGGTGTTTGGCACCATGCCATATAGACATAGAAGTCTAATCTGTGTCGATACCCAGAAAATAAGGGATTATGGATTGGAAACTTTGGGAGGTATATCCTGAAACGTGGATCAATTTCCCCACCTCACTTACCTGGGTCTCACCAGTCCAGATTTTTCCAAACATCAGATATACCTTGCGGAGGGCAGAGCCCCTGCTTCCCTTGCAGAAGGACTAGGCATCTCCAAAGGATTGTTTTGGAGAAAGATCTCTGCTCAGAATCCTGGAGAGTTGCTGCTGGAGTGTCTAACCTCATGCAGGAGATCTCCCTGCCTTTACACACTCCAGTATGCTGAACACCTTTCTGTTGAAAACAAACAGAGCCTGAGCTGGGAGTCTGGTGCTGTAAGGATGTTAAAAGCTTAGCAGGGTTCAGCTTGGTCAGTGACTGGATGGGATTTCCTGGGAATCTCCACACAAGTAGCTCTGAATTTCCCAAAGCGAGCATAGGATATGATTGTAAATAAAGAAACAAATAGATGAATACACACACAGAGAGAAAGAGACTTGTCTAAAGCTTACATGCGATGTGTCCTAATGTCCACTCAAATAGCTGGCAGCTGCAGGCATTCAGCACCTGCTCAGATTGAGACTAGCAATGCATTTTCCCCTCCAAGCAATGTTGTATTTTTATGCCACAAATTCCACACATGTGTGTTTGTTGGAGAGCAGGAAGAGAGTTTCCATCCAGGGCACTGCTAAAGGAAGGAGGTTCCTATGTTGTGGATCAGGTCTACTTCACGGATAATTTTATTTGTAGGTCTGGAAATGGATGTGATTTCAATTTCAGGCCCGTGTGGCACCTTTAAGACTAAGCAATTCAGGCTGCAATCCTGTACATACCAGGGAGCAAGACCTATGGAACTCAGTGATGCTTACTTCTGAATAATATATAGTTTCTTTGACATGAAGCCACACTGGAAATTGGGATAGCAGAGACCCCTCTGAACCAAGGTGAGACACTTAGATGCAATGTTTAAGTGTCTGCTGTTTCTTTGAAAAGAAAGGTGATAGGAGGAGAACCAGAACAGGTGAGGGGCACACAACTTTTCTTCCAGCAGAGAAGCAACCATGATGGCAGGGACTCCTTCTGAACCAAAGTAAGACACTTTTCTGTTCAGTTAAGCGCTAACTGTTGCAATAAGTGTTCATTTGCAAGGGAGGAGGACGGGGAGAAAATCATAGCAAATTGGCCATGCCCCTGTGACCTCCTAGCAGCCCCAACAGGTCTAGTGGGCGCCAGCCGCTACTCCCTATAAGGCAGGTCAGTATTGTTTTCATATTTCGGATTAGGGGCTCTGCCCTGCTTGCCCTGTTCACCAAGCCAACCTTCTCTCCTTGCCAACTCCCCAACCTTTACAACTCACGCTGTGGCAGCATCATGGCCAATGAGCTTAATATGAGTTGTGATTATTGCTTCTTCCACCCCCTCGTGACTTTTTCAACTCCTCCCCCCCATCACCTACAGCTTTTTCCTTCACAGAGCAGCTTGTTAAATTGCTCTGTGAAGCTCCTCTCCTCTCTCCCAGTGTGGTGTAGTGGTTAAGAGCGGTAAACTCATAATCTGGGGAACCGGGTTCACGTCTCCGTTCCTCCACATGCAGCTGCTGGGTGACCTTGGGCCAGTCACACTTCTCTGAAGTCTCTCAGCCCCACTCACCTCACAGAGTGTTTGTTGTGGGGGAGAAAGGGAAAGGAGAATGTTAGCCACTTTGTGACTCCTTCGGGTAGTGATAAAGTGGGATATCAAATCCAAACTCCTCCTCCTCGTCTTCTTCTTCTTCTCCTCCTCCTCCCAACCTTTGCAGTCACATTTAATGGGGGGGCAGGCACTCCATCCAGTAGCTTGCTAAACTTCTGGGTGAAGGGCCCCCACCCCATTAAACAGTTCCTCATGCTGCAGTTGGCATAGACACCTATTGGTGGCCACAGGAACTGCAGAGCGTGGCAACAGTCTACATTGTTATTTATATAGGAAGATATGGGCAAGGCGAGGGCTAACAACTGATGCCACTTACCAGGTTCCCAGTAGATGTAATAATCAAACAAGAGGCTTCCTGAGCTATGGTTTAGTCTCTGCACTACAGTAAACCTAAGTCAAATTTCATGGCATAAACAAAGCCTGGAATCAGTTGCAGTGCCAGAGTTTGGGTAACGCTGCACACTAATTTGTTTCCATACATTTGATGTGTCTGCAGTACTATACCTGGCTGAGGGTAAGCCCCACTGAACTCTACGGGACTTACTTCTGTGTAATACTGCATTGCAAATCTCCATCGGGCCATTCTGTATTTTACTGGATGCCTTTGTTGTTGCTCTCCCCCAACCCCACTTTTTTTTTAACTAAGCATAATGAATTTGTCTGGGTAATTGATTATAGCCTAAGCAAATACTCCATCAGTGTCACTGCAGCCCTCCTGGTGGCATATATTGGCTGCTGTGCTATCAGGAAATAACATGATTGCATTTCCATGGTGCTACACAGTTGCCATTTCACTCAGACCACTATGAGATCCAGGAAATATTTTTCTCCTCTTTCTTTTGAGCTTTCGTTTTATAAGGCAAAGGACAACTTTCCCACTATTTCTGTAGGAAGTCAAGGGTGACATTTCAGCAAATTTCAGAGGAGGAGGCAAAACCAGTAGAAAATGCAGTGCCCCCACTAATGCCGCTCCTCAGAATTTGGACAACTAATGGCTGCCATTTTGCCCTCCCAGGATTCCTTAGGGTGAAAGCAGGAAGGATTTCCCTCACTCTGATTGGCTTCACAGTGATGCTCTGTGACACAGCCTTACTGTGAAACCAAACTGCAGCGAACGCTTTCTGCTCTCAGTCAGGGGAATTCTAGGAAATGGGAAAGTGGGAAACTGCTACCTGCCAAGACCCTGAAACAGGCAGCAGAAGTTAAAATGAAAGTAAGCCAGATTCAGGAAACTATTTGCCCCACCTAAATACCCCAAGTTTTGACTAAAAGTTCTTTCAACAGAATCTTTGGCTGGGAATAGATGAGAAATCTGTTCACATTCCAAGGTGAAGTTGCCCAATTACTGCTTTCCAAACCAATACATGCCCTGAAACACAGCTAGCTTTTGAAATCTGCACTTCTCCAAATAGTATAATGTCATTCTCCAATCCCCCAAAAAATACATACAAAGAAAGTTTATATTCGAATCAGTGTTTGAAATTCCCCATTTTGCTACTGGCATGGGTCCAATTGTGACCATGCAGAGATTTCTGGGCCCCAGGTTGGCAACTGACATCTCCATCAAACCAGCTGAAAGGTGTTCATATTATGGTCCTCCACTACCGCACGAATCATGGACCCCTTGCTGGGCATCTTAGTCCTCCATCATCACTTCAAAGAAAATAAGTGCAGGGATGAGTACAGATCTATTTGACTGTGCTGCACCCTTTCCACAGGCCACCCAAATAAAACTCAGTTGAAAAACCTCTGCCTTAGTCCATTGTTAATACCATTTCCATTTCCACTGTGTGTTTCCTTCTCACATGCTGGGACAAGTGAATTGTTGTAAGAGCAAGCTACAGTCAAGCAGTGTAGTTGAGATCATAGGACTGTAGTGTTGGAAGGGACCCGAAGGCTCACCTAATCCAACCCCCATTCTGTTGTTGTGAGTGCAACCTAGGTTTAAGGTACTATTTGGTGCTTAGCTTATATATCTGTTCAGAAGTAAACCATACTGAGCTTAATAGGGCATACTTCCAGGTAAGTGTGCATTGCAATCTTCCACTCCTGAGTTGCCCATCACCACTGCAACACATCATCCCTGATAATTGGCCATGCTGGCTGAAGTTGACATTCTTAACATCTGTATGTATAGGATTGCACCAAGGGGACGCAGGTGGCGTTGTGGTCTAAACGGAGGTCGGCGGTTCGAATCCCTGCGACGGGGTGAGCTCCTGTTGCTCTGTCCCAGCTCCTGCCAACCTAGCATTTCGAAAGGACATCAAAGTACAAGTAGATGAATAGGTACTGCTGTGGCAGAAAGGTAAATGGCGTTTCCATGTGCTCTGGTTTTCATCATGATGTTCCATTGCGCCAGAAGTGGTTTAGTCAGGCTGGCCACATGACCCAGACTCAGCCTGAAAGCAAGATGAGCATCGCAACCCCATAGTCGTCTTTGACTGGACTTAACCATCCAGGGGTCCTTTACCTTTTTACCTTTATAGGATTGCCCCAGTCTGAGTGCAGTGAACATTTTGAAAACATCATTTCCCCCTTTTTTAGTATTTCTCCATATAGATGTAGTTTTGTAATTGACGCTGTAGGGCAAACTCTGCTCCGGAGGGTCCTATGGCTATAATTTCTGGGTTCAATGAGGAGTGTTTATCCCTAAATTGTAGTAGTATTTCAGCAGCAGTTAATTTTGCACTGGGATGCTATTGCATATTTTTCATAGGTTTGATTAAATAAATCTGATACATTAATGAGGGTTTTGAATACTTGAGTGAGTGTTTGAGGGCAGATAGACAGCAGCAACTCAAAGCTTCTGTGCTGGGTTACCTGGAGTTCTGAACAGTTCACACCCACCTTCAGTTGGATACATAGCAATTATCCTTTTTTTGTTGTTCGGTTAGTTTTACTCCTCTTAATTACCTACAAAAGGCTATGGTGTAAAGGAGCATCTCCAAGGTGATTTTGATTATTTGAAGAGGATCCTAATAACACTGTGCTGGAAAATTTCTTATTGCTGTAGAGCGTTCTTAAATTAATGAGAAAAGAAATTGCATTTGAAAATTATCAAAAGCAAGGGGGGATTTTAGAAAAATTGGCATGGGTGAAGTGTACGGCACTTACCTTACTTTCTAAGCGGCTGAAGGATTTTGTGAGTGTTCGTTATTTCATTCCACAAATAATATTTTTTGTATTCTGCAGCCTTTCTGGGTGCCCACACTTCCTGAAACCTTATTATATCCGAGCTTTCCATTCAGACCAGGAAGGCAGTGGCATGGCCTGGATAGACTCAGAAGGGAACTGGCTGGGGAAGCCCCTAGAAAAGAAGGCTCAGGGTACAGGGATTGGTGGTGGGAAAACGATGAGAGGTCAGAAGGAGAAGAGGGAGAAGACTGGAAGGAGGAGGTGCTGGGAGTTGCGTGGCGAGTATCAGCCTCCCCCCAGTGGAAATAAAGACACATGACACAGATATTTAAGGTTAATGGGCTAAATATGGCCACAACTTTATTGGTTACAGGTGATGAGCGGTATTGGCTTAGGCATTGGTCCTAACCGACTATCCGGCTTCAGCCTGTTCACTTGAAGTCCGGGAAGGGTTAACCACCAGTAGGGGGAGTCCTGCTGATGCACATCAACTAGGAACTCCCCCGGGGTCACTGCTCAGGGGCATGCCTTAGGCCCTCACCTTCATAGGCTTCGGACAGGGCCACGCCCCCCAGAATCCTTTATCGGACTACCCTTCAATATGTGGGGGAGGTGATGGTGCTTCCTTCCCCCCTTCCATCTACATAACAATACCAATACCAAGGAAGTTGTGACAATTTGCTATGAGGTAGGCGAAAAACCAAGTGGCTGGTGCCAATTTGCCAAGTGGAAAAAAATTCCTACCAGACCCCTTAATGGCAACCAACCGAGGTCCATAGCAAGGTCAAAGACGAAAACCTTAAAGGGTGGGAGGGTGGGAAACTGGAGCAGCTAGAAGCAGCAAAGAGGAAGATCACTGGCCACCCCTGCGTTAAATGGAGCAGGCCATGCCCCCCAGGCCAGCCGATTGGCTGGCCAGGGGATGACCTGATCTGGGATTCCTTCAATCGTGCAGAGACTGGGAGCCAGCACCCGCGCGCATGGTGGGAGGGTGAAGCCCACAACCCCACCTCCTTTCTACGTCGGAAGTGGCTCTGAAGAGATAACAGGGTTTAGTGAGCCGGGAGTATCTGTGGCAGAGAGAAACCTAGAGGCAGAAGCTGAAGCAGAAGAGGAGGGAGGCCAAGAAGCAGAGATGAGTCAGGCTGGTGAAGAGGCACAGGCGTCTCCCACTCCTGCTGTGACAAACTCCCCTCCCTGCTGTTCTTCCAGAACCAGGAGAAAAGGGCAGAGGAGAGGTTAGCTTCATAAAGCCACAGTCTCAGGTTGCTTGGAGGGAAACCCTGAAGAGGAAGGGACTTAGGCAACTGTGTTGTGGCAGGGACCTTCAGTCTCAGCAAGTGCTTCATGTGGGAAAGACCTACCAGAGATGAATTGCTGAGCTTATTAGGACTGGCACTCCTATGCAGATCCTGTTTTTGCTTACAAAGAGTGAACTCCACTTGATCAGTGTGATTTACTGCTGGCTTGCTCCTCTTATTGCATTTTTTAAAGTGAAGTATTTTTACTTTTAAACAAATCAATGTGGAACTATTTTAAATAGGTAAAAGGAAGGGCCTTTCTTAAAAACAAAATCATTGCACATATGAGTTTCATAACCTCCACAGCTCCCTGCGTGACAGGTAAAGGCCAAAGAAAGACCTCATTGACTTTCTTAGATCAGGAAACACGGGCTGTTGGAGATGCTGCAAAGCACAGAAGAAATATTTAATAGAAAGAAAAAAGCACCCGCCGTACCCAGCCACTTTGCAATCAACTCACTGGGCACTTGGTGAAATTATATATTCAGAAGTGCCCTGTGAATGAGGCTAAAAAATGGACCCCCCTATGTGTTGGAATAAAGCTTTCTAGAAATTGGAGGACAGGTTTTGTCATAGCAGTATTTGCTAGAAAGGCTTGGAATTTTACTATAAGTAGGATTAAATAAAGACAAGTGCATTTACTGCACTTAATAATGCAGTTGTGAAAATACTTTATTGAGTAATGGATGCAATGAAAGGGAACAAATGTTTTAAGGGTCTTGTGTGTGACTGTTCTCAGCTATCTTATCAGTGGATGAAGGAGGAATCTCTCCTTTTTGGATTTCACAGAGGACTCACCTAATTCAATCTGGACTGATCATCCATGACCTAGATTGGATCAATGGTCTACTTCAGAATCCACAGCCAGACAGATTCCATTATGAAGTGATCTGGGGGTTGTGTGCTGCTTCCATTCAGGTGGTGGGTGTTTCTGAAGTTTTGAAAGGGAAAAATTGAGAGGGGGAACTAAGGCAGTATGCCACCCTCACATCACCTCTTAACTTGTAATTACTTTTAAGTATGTGTATCTGGGCAGGTTTTAAAAGATTTCCCCCCCCATCTGCCTGGAAACTAAATGGGGAGGACTGAGTCATGTCGCCTCTGAGAACTCAGGCGGACCAGATTTTAATGGGCCAGCCCCTCCCTAGTTGTGGCCACCATAAATGCTTCATCTTCACCTCACTAAGCTATAAGTCAGATAAAGGAACTTGAATAGGGTTATTAAAGATATTTGTACACAAACATAGGAGTAAAGGAAGTTGCAGGATGATTTGGATGCTGTTTTTTGCCATTTGACAAAAATGTGTGGTGTTATTGTGTGTGTGTTTTATAGTTTTGGGTTTTTAAACTGTGAATGGTTCCCCTCCCCCCTTTCATCATTTTACAATCTCATGGAGCTGCCTTGAATGACTTTTGGGTGAGGAAAGCTGGATATAAGGGGCAAGCAATCACCAGGGGAGTCTTTAGCATAGGCACTGCTGGGGTGCAAAGATCCACCCAGCACCCCCAAATCATTGAGTCTGACAAGCGCTGCCATTGTGAATGACAAGCACCACCACTGGTGCGGCACCTCTTTCATAAATGAACACACAAAGTCAAAAGTCCTTTAGTGAAACAGTAGGTATACATTTGGGTAATACCTAGGTATATATGTATTTTGTTTTTCTAGCTTGATCAAAATTATTTATTATTTCATAACAGGTAGATAGTTAAGAGCTTAGGCAGCTTCAGCAGCGGGTGCAGGGTGCCCCCCAGAATTCGGCGCCCAGGTGCCCCGCACCCCTTGCACCCCCCGGGTAAAGACAGCCTTGGCAGTCACCAAATGATTGGAAGTCACCAAATGACTCCATCATTGGAAGTCCTGTACAGGAGCTGTAGTACAGAGCACTACAGGCCTTCCCCCACTCCTTCTGCATCCCCATGCACCCTAGGATTATCCCTGGGGGGGGTCTGGGGTACCCCCAGAATAGGGTGTGGGAGAGGAGAGCAGGATCATTCCCTCTGGCAGGCTAATATTGTTGCAGACAGAACATTCATCTGAACATGAGTTTGAATTCCACCCAATTCATTTTATTATATTCTATTTATCATTACGTTTATATCCCAGCATATCTCTAAAGAGCTTGGATGTTTACATGATCCTCCCCCTCAGCCGCTTCATCCAAAAGAGGTAGGTTAGGCTGAGAGCCAATAACTGGCCCCAGACCACCCACTGAGCTTTGAGGCTGAGCAGCGATTTGAACCCTGACCTCCTGTCCCCGTCCCAAACTCTAACCACTATACCACCCTGAGGGAAATGAATACATTATCTTTCTGTATCCCATCTCTCTCTTGTGTGTTAAGTGGCACGGGATGGAATACTTTACAGTAGGTAGTGGAGATGGAAGCATCTGAATACAGGATGTATTGAATGTTGATTAATGTAAATAACATGAAAGTGAAGGCGTTCAAAATGAGCTAAGGGGAACAGGTTGCGTGGCGATTCCCGCCCCCTCCCACAGATGGAGTAAATAAAGACACCGGACACCAGAATTTAGGTTAATGGGCAAAAAATGGCCACAACTTTATTGATTACAGGGAAGAGTGGTATTGGCTTTAGGCATTGGCACTAACAGACTATCCGGTCTAACTGGGAAGGGTTAAGCACCAACAGGGGGAGCCCCCGAGATGCACATCCCTAGGCGCTCCCCAAGGGGTTACCGCTCAGGAGCTTTAGGCCCTAGCTCAGGCGCTTTAGGCCCTAGCCTCCGTAGGTTTCGGACGAGGCGACGCCCCCCGGAGTCCTTTAACAAACTACCCTTCAAGATTTGGGGGAGGTGATGGCGTTCCTCCCCCCCCCCCCGACTTCATTTGCATAACAATACCCCTGCCAATGCCTAACCGCCAAAACCAAGGAGTTGTGACGTTTGTAGGTGAAAAAACCAAGTGGCTTCTAAAATACAGCCAATTAGCCAAATGGAAAAACTCCTACCAGGCCCCTTGCGGCGACCAGCCGAAGCCCATAGCAAAGTCCGAATGCAAACCTAGAGGGCAGGTGGGTGGGAAACCGCAGCTGCTGTAAAGAAAGAAAAGGGGCGAGCCAGGGCTGCCCCGACCTTAAATGCCCCTTAGTAAGCCCGCCCCTACCGCCAGCCGATTGGCTGGCGCTGTGGGTGATGAATATTAATGAGACTGGGAATCCCTGAGTCCCGCGGGGCTGGCGCCAGCCCCGTGAGAATGTAGACGGGGGCGTGAGCCCGCAACCCCCCCCCCTTAGGTCGGGAGTGGCTTTGGGTGTGTGTTGAGGTATTTTTATAATTTGCCCCACAACAGCTCTGGAAATATCAGAAGTAGAGTTGAATCGTCTCCTTGATGAGCTAAACTGTTTATCTGGTGCTTCTAATCTGTGCCTTTTGATTTCACCGGAGCATCATCCGTCTGTATCTGCTCATTACAGGGCACTCCAGTTCCCGTCAGTGATTCATTACTGACGCTTCCTGTCCTAGCACTAGCCGTGATAAAAAGCCTAGAATAAACTAGTGGCAAGAGACATGCACATCCCCAAAAATAGCTTGAGGTGCTCAGCCGTCTCCTCCCCCCTGTTGACCTATTATGTGCTTTAAAAAGAATAGGAATGGCCCAGATTTGAGAGTGTCTCTCTCTGTGTGTGTGTTGTTAAGCAATATAATTAGTAGAAGAGGATTGACAGTTGTTTACCCAAGTTAGAAAAATAATGCCAATGTGTGTATCAGGGTTAGCCCACCCATGAGGCAAAGTGAGGCAGCTGCCTCAGGTGGCTGAATCCACAGGGGCAGGAGATTCCGGTGTAGGTCTTTAGTCTTCCCTTTTCCCTGATGTAGTTATTTACACACTCCTCCTTCCCTAGCAGGGAGGGAAGCACTATTTTTTCCAGCTGTTTTGGGACTACAACTCCCATCATCCCTAGCTAACAGGACCAGTGGTCAGGCATGATGGGAATTGTAGCCCCCAAACAGCTGGAGGGCCGAGTTTGGGGATGCCTGCTGTAGTTACTTATCTCCTAGACATCTAATGAAAGAGTGTTCCACAGGGAGGGTGCCACTACCGAGAAGGCCCTCTGCTTGGTTCCCTGTAACCTCATTTTTTGCAGTGAGGGACCCAACCACCAGAAGCTCCTCGGAGCTGGTCCTCAGTGTCCGGGCTGAACAATGAGGGTGGTGATGCTCTTTCAGATACACAGAGCTGAGGCCGTTTAGGGCTTTAAATGTCAGCACCAACACTTTGAATTGTGCTCAAAAACATACTGAGAGCCAATAAGACCTCAGCAGAATGACTTCTAGTGATGGGCTGTAGGCTTGGTCTACAGTTGCTAATCTCCCTAGAGAAGTGAAGCAGCAACTGCTAAGTGAATGAAAATTTACTGCAGTCGTTTAAAAGTGCCATTGGCCAATGCCTGAACAATCTTAATGCTCTGGTAGCAATAGCTAACGATATGCCTATATATATTGGATGAAGGTGATTTAAAAACTCATCAGAGAGCAACAAGTCTGCATCTGTGCAAATACAAGCCAGGCTGCAATACCTTTAAATACCAATTCCTGATACATTTAAATAGATACCTTCTAATACATCTAAAAGCTGTCCAGGTCTGTGTTACAACATTTGTAACACAGTTTGAAATCTGGTGGGTAGCTAAATTGCAATCTGCAATTTATGCAAGAGATGTGGATCAGGTTGTTTATGCAGGAATTTGAAAACAATGGGTTTTTATTACTTATTATTATTATTTATTAAATTTGTATACTGCCCTTCATCTGTAGATCTAAGGGCGGTTTACGTTTTCCAAGCATCCTTGGTTTCCTTTGCAGTCTCTGTAGAAATGAGTGATGTTTGCACCTAAGCAGCCTTTTTTCCAATTGTAGTTTGAAATTTAGCTGGAAAGAAACCTGGGGTGACAGTATATGAGTTTCTATGATATGTCTTTGTAAGATGTCCCATTAGATGAGTGGTTCCCAAACTCCACCCCCACCCCCACCCCCCCGGCAGCATGGACTACTTGCTGAGATTCTTAATGGTTTTTCTGCCTATCGTGGCAATTTAACATGCTGTGCTAAATGTTGTCTGGTTTTTAGTTGCATTTTTTACGGCTTCTTTTATATATTGTATTTTCCTGTCTTTGAATTCCATAGAATTCATTGTACACCTCAGGGCTTGCTTGGCCTCAGTGTACAGAAAATGTAATGGTCTGATTGTTGTTGTTGTTTAGTCGTTTAGTCGTGTCCGACTCTTCGTGACCCAATGGACCACAGCACGCAAGGCACTCCTGTCTTCCACTGCCTCCCGCAGTTTAGTCAAACTCATACTGGTAGCTTCGAGAACACTATCCAACCATCTCATCCTCTGTCGTCCCCTTCTCCTTGTGCCCTCCATCTTTCCAACATCAGGGTCTTTTCCAGGGAGTCTTCTCTTCTCATGAGGTGGCCAAAGTATTGGAGTCTCAGTTTCAGGATATGTCCTTCCAGTGAGCACTCAGGGCTGATTTACTTCAGAATGGAGAGGTTTGATCTTCTTGCAGTCCATGGGACTCTCAAGAGTCTCCTCCAGCACCATAATTCAAAAGCATCAATTCTTCGGCGATCAGCCTTCTTTATGGTCCAGCTTTCACTTCCATACATCACTACTGGGAAAACCATAGCTTTTACTATACGGACCTTTGTTGGCAAGGTGATGTCTCTGCTTTTTAAGACGCTGTCTAGGTTTGCCATCTGATACATAGTCCTAAATAATTCCCACTCTTTTTGTAAACCAGTGAAAGGTAAAGGTAAAGGGATCCCTAACCATTAGGTCCAGTCGTGGCTGACTCTGGGGTTGTGGCGCTCATCTCGCTTTATTGGCCGAGGGAGCCAGCATACAGCTTCTGGGTCATGTGGCCAGCATGACTAAGCTGCTTCTGGCGAACCAGAGCAGCACAGGGAAATGCCGTTTACCTTCCCGCCAGAGTGGTACCTATTTATCTACTTGCACTTTGACGTGCTCTCGAACTGCTAGGTTGGCAGGAGCAGGGACCAAGCAACAGGAGCTCACCCCGTCCCGGGGATTCAACCAGTAAACCAGTTAGAGATGGGTTAAAAAAACCAGTATATAAGTTTTTTGAAACTGTTACACGGTTTTAGAAATAATTTTAGAGGACAAAAATATATATGAACACCTTGCCTTAAGCATTTTGTTCACTGTTCCAAAAGAAAATAGTTCATAATTCAATGTTTTTCAAGTTTTCCAGTTTTCCAGAAAGAAACAAAACAAGGTGTAAAGGGAATTGGGGGTTGCTTGTGCGTAAAGGGTGCTGCAGCTCTAGGCAACGTTGCCTGGCTAAACCTTTCCCTGGCTGGACAGCCCTTTCTCCATGGCTGTGTCAGTCGCTGGCAGAATCCGTCAGTGGGCGTTTTCTGAACTTCTTCCAACATAAAAACTCTTTGACCCCAAGTCTCCTCCTAGCCTCTCTGCGCGGAAGTCTCCTGCGCAGAGTGGGCGTGCCCAACGGAGGTCCTGGGCTCTCCCCGCTGCTCTCTGTGGAAGAGTCTCGGAGCCCTCTCTCCGCAGTCCCCCCTTGCTTCCTGGTGTCCCTCCTATTTCCTTCCTCAAAGGAAGTTTGCTCTCTCTCCCTGCTGGTCCCTTCTCCTGCATCGTTAGGGAGCCTTACCTCCACTCTAGGCTCCGATGGCAGTTCCCTGACACAAGGCTTCACGAGGTAGGAAATGGGGGGACCCAAATTTTTCCTGAATTTTTTGGAGTCCCCCCCCCCGAAACTTCATTTCTCTACATTGGGACCAGCACTGCTATTTAGTTTATTTAAATATTTCTAAACCACCCTTTCATGTAAAATATCTCAAGGTGGTAAGCAGACAAAAAACAGAGGATTGCAATAGAAACACATCAAATTTTATAAGATAGCTGAAAATGAGCAAGGATGGCTGAACCTCTACTGGCCAGGAGTTCCACAGGGAAGGCCTGCCACACTAAGGTGTCATCCCTCAAGGGGATATGGGACCACCGAAAATTGCAACATCAAAAGGCCTTGCCGGTTGAGGCAGAGCATGTAAAGAATCAGAAGGTCCTTAAAGTACCGTGGGGGCCAAGTTGTTCAGAGTTTTGTGAATTAACACAATAACTTTGAACCTGGCCCAGTCACATGTTGGTAACCAGAGCAGCTCTGGCAGAAGATACTGAGTGATCTTTTATTTATTAAGCCGATTGCTTGCTAACCATCAGTTAGAATTAGTTGGTATTGCATCCTTGGGTAGTCTGGGCAGAATTA
The DNA here is from genome assembly GCF_027172205.1 of Podarcis raffonei. Classification (NCBI taxonomy): domain Eukaryota; kingdom Metazoa; phylum Chordata; class Lepidosauria; order Squamata; family Lacertidae; genus Podarcis; species Podarcis raffonei. The sequence goes on from NC_070618.1 coordinate 15,007,491, forward strand.
AAGGAATGTTCCTTGATGGCTGGGTATTCTCTGTCATGCCTCTGGAAAGGAACACCTTTAGCTAGAGCTCATGGAAAGGGCAGATAATTCTTTGGGCTCCATTTTGCAATTTGAGCTAGGAACACAGAGAGCAATGAGTTGGCTGCAAAGCACCTTGAAGTTCAAGAGCCCCCTTTGCAAATTTGATTCAGGAACAATGGGTTTTACCTGCCTGTTGACAAGAACCGCTTGCTTCTGTGATGCTCTCCTTATATCTTTGAAAATAAAACTAATACTGTCGGTCTCCACAGCTCTTCTCCAAAATACACTACCCACAAAATTATCAGCATTAGAATTGGGGAGTGCACAGCTGTATTAATTAATTTTTGGCTAAGGTTTAATAGCTTCAGAAATGAACGCCCAGGTTCAGTCTTTCAGAAGCTTTGCTCCATATTGGCTTATCTGCAACCACTTAACTGTTTTTAAGTGTGCTTTTCCATGAACAAATACTGTATCTTTGAACATCTGGATTTGATAATCAACCTGTCATAAACCAGAATGATAGCATAAGCTGGTGCATTGAGACCTCCTTGAAAAAATACCTTGTTAAGGGGGAAAATACATTGTTGGTGGGGGAAATGAATTCTTAGAAAAATTCAGGTTAGAAATAGTTGAGTAGAAATCTATTTTACCATTCTTTTAAAGTTGTTTGTGTTGGAAGATGAACCAAACTACTGCCATCATACCCTTTCCCCCCAATCTTCACTTTTAAAATAAAAAGATGAGCCAAAACTATGGCTTTTTTTTCCAGGACTAAAGTAACAAAATTCATTGACACCTGTGACTCGGTCTGCATCCAGATCAGCAAGCCATTGTTTTCCCGAGAGAGTCAGGGCCATACAGTCAGTTGCTGATGCCCGGGAGATTATCACTGATAGAGCAGCTCATCACTTTATTGCTCTGCCAGGAGCTACTAACAGCCAATTTAGCTTCTCAGCAATGATTCTGTTAGATACTCTGTAAACAACAGCAGCTGGTGGGTGGACCTGGCTGGAGACCAGTCCACAAGACACAACTCAACATCTCTTTGTCAACTGTGGAGGAAGGACAAACAAGAACCCTTCAGCATGACTTCATTCTTGTGTTGATTTGATCTTGTTTGAGAGGCTTCTCTAAGCAGGTAGATTCCTTCCGTCTATCTGCACAAGCTAGTTCTGCTCTTTCAGCATGGTCTGTTTTAGAAACTCTTGTTAGTGCCTTCAGATAATGGCTTGCCTTTAATACAAAGATGACCTGCCATGAGCAGATAGCATCCTGCCCTTACTTAGGGATGGGGGAGAAAACCAGTTTACTTTCATTTTAATGCAAACCTTCAAAGTTGCCACTTTCCAGAACAATACGCAAACAGAAACAAAGCTATCCTTTGACACTCGTGTTTCCAAATTTTGTGATACAGTTCTCCCATTTTAAAAATGCATATATTGGGGACATATGTGCTTCAAAGTGTGTGTGTGTGTGTGTGTGTTAAAATAACATAAATGCAATAAATTAGGGGGAATTGCTTGCAAAACATGTACAGTGGTACCTCGGGTTAAGAACTTAATTCGTTCTGGAGGTCCGTTCTTAACCTGAAACTGTTCTTAACCTGAAGCACCACTTTAGCTAATGGGGCCACCGCTGCATGATTTCTGTTCTCATCCTGAAGCAAAGTTCTTAACCCGAGGTAATATTTCTGGGTTAGCAGAGTCTGTAACCTAAAGCATATGTAACCTGAAGCGTATGTAACCCAAGGTACCACTGTAGATTGGGAGAAATACAAACTAATATGCTGGCAAACAGTTGCAGAAATGTGGTGAACTGAATTTAGGACTGGAAGAATTAGAAGCCAGAATTGCCAATTTATTAATCCTTCCCCTCATTGAAGGACATGTGTTGCAGAAGAACAAAGTCATATTCACACATGACACATCTGTCCTGTTCATGTATAAAGAGAAGCTAACTTTGACAATGAAACTCTACATGAGTGAGGAGAGCTGGACATTGAACCTCTCCCAATGTTGCTTGGTCCTGCTCTCTCACATCAGGTTTCTTTCTCGGGTGCCATCCTGGGGGGGGGGGGGGACCGAGGGCCCCTCCAAAATTTTCAAGGAGGGGACTAGGCCTCCTCAGAATCCCACAGTGACGTGCACAAGCCATGTGGCATGTGTGTGACATGTCAGCCCGTCATGCGGCTCACTTTGGATACCTGATCCCATCCAGGCAGTGAGAAAAGTATCTGCAGCAATGGCGTATGGTGAGTGAGAAAGGGGAAAGTTTGTGTATCCTGACAGATGCACCTTTTGTTATTAAGAAACAAAGTAGTGCGGAAGCCAACACTATTCCCACTATGTAGCCAAACCGCAGCTTCCCTACCTCTCTTTGTCTATAATAATAATTTATTATTTATACTCCGCCCATCTGGCTGGGTTTCCCCAGCCACTCTGGGCGGCTCCCAACAGAATATTAATACAGTGGAACCTTGGTTCTCGAACGGCTTAGTTGACAAACAAATTGGCTCCCAAACGCCAAAAACACGGAAGTAAGTATTCCAGTTTTCGAACGTTTTTCGGAAGCTGACCGTCCAATGTGGTTGCCGGCTATTGTTTCCGGGGTGCCTGCGCCAATCATAGCCGCACCTTTATTTTCAAGCATTTTGGGAGCTGAACGGACTTCCAGAACGGATTAAGTTTGAGAACCAAGGTTCCACTGTAATAATAAAAAAGCAATAAAACATCAAACATTAAAAACTTCCCTAAACAGGGCTGCATTCAGGTGTCTTCTAAAAATCATAGGTAGTTGTTTATTTCCTTGACATCTGATGAGAAGGCGTTCCACGGATAGGGTGCCACTACCGAGAAGGCCCTCTGCCTGGTTCCCTGTAGCTTCACTTCTCGCATTGAGGGAAACACCAGAAGGCCCTCTGGAGCTGGACCTCAGTGTCCGGGCTGGATGATGGGGGTGGAGACGCTCTTTCAGGTATACTGCGTCTACATTCCCACTCACCCCCAATCATTTGTGGAGGTCAGGAGAACTCTCAGAACGTCACACAACGAGGACCAAATGAACTATTTTAAAAGTAGTACAACATCGAATTCCACCCTTGTGTAGAATTTCAATCGTTGTCCGATTGATTGCCACTTACAGCAGCAAATCAAAATTACTGCTAGTTAATAATTCAGTTGTCCTGGGACGCGGGTGGCGTTGTGGGTTAAACCACAGAGCCTAGGACTTGCCGATCAGAAGATCGGCGGTTCGAATCCCTGTGACGGGGTGAGCTCCTGTTGCTCGGTCCCTGCTCCTGCCAACCTAGCAGTTCGAAAGCACGTCAAAGTGCAAGTAGATAAATAAGTACTGCTCCGGCGGGAAGGTAAACGATGTTTCCGTGCGCTGCTCTGGTTCGCCAGAAGCGGCTTAGTCATGCTGGCCACATGACCCGGAAGCTATACGCCGGCTCCCTCGGCCAATAAAGCGAGATGAGAGCCGCAACCCCAGAGTCAGTCATGACTGGACCTAATGGTCTGGGTCCCTTTACCCTTTAACAATTCAGTTACCTATTTACTACATAGAGTACATGTGACACCCAGGTTGAGATATGAACCAGTCCTTGAGGATGGATCCAGAATGTTCCGTGTGTGTCGTGCTGAAAGTGCTAAATCCGTGTCTTCAAGACAGCTATCAAATATTTAAGAGGAGAAGTCTCTTAATGTCTCACCGTGTGTGCTTTCCCCCCCATCATCTTCCACCCTAGTCAAAAGCACTCCGTGAAAAATGGTTGCTGCAAGGAATTCCTGCCGGTTCACCAGCAGAAGAAGAAGCCAGGAAGAGGCAGTCAGAAGAGGATGAGCTGAAGGTGAAAAACCTTGAAGGAAACATCCATAGGTAGGGTCTTTTTTTACATCTTTAGGCCCTAATCCTGCTTTCAAGTCACCAGGGTTTGTCTGCATGTAATGAAATACAGGGGCACAAAATTTATATCGCTGCTGATTCAATTACTTGAGCAATCAATCAAGGATTTAGCTGATTGTTCAGAAGACGGCAGTTTGAGGTGATGAATTTAATCAGCAATCTTGCAGTTTAAGGCACTACTGGATATCTGACACTACCTAGCTCTGGTGTGTTTGTTAACTGTAACAGGGGGCCCAAAAACTAAAGGTTGCATTTAACTGGGTTTTACTCAGTTGAAATTAATGAATGCAAGTTAGTCTAGGTCAGGGCTGTAACTAGGGGGTGCTGAGGTGGGCTCCCATTGCACAGGCAATGGGAAGGTGCAAAATAGGCTAAAATATATGTCCATAAATATCAATTATTGCCTCATAAGAAATGGTTTCAAATAGAGGGTGAATTGAATGGGTAGAGGGGGGCAGGGTTGGAGGAGAGGCAGAAAGAATAGCTAATTTGTTCGTGGCTAGGGGGCGGTATCTGGACTAGCTACAGCTCTGCACTAGATACAACGCAGAATATTTAAGATCTCCTAACCCTGTGTGTTCTAAGATTGTCAGATGACAGCTGGCAACAATATGGCGGGGCCTTTTTGGAGTTGGCACCCTAACTGTGGGATTCACTTCCCAAGGTGGCCTATCAGGTTTGCTCTTTGGTCATGAAAGCTTTATTGGTTGGACAGGTTTCTATATGCCTTGTCTAATTTGGTGATTGGTAATACTGCTGTGTTGTTGTTGTTGTTCATCTTCCTTGGTGCTTTAAAGTTCTGGTGGTTTGTGTTCAGTGAAGTTTTTATTTCACTTCATGTGCATTTGTTGTTGCTGCTTTTCAAAATTTTGTTGCTGCTCATTTTTTAAAAAAGAAATGTTGATGTATAATAATCTAAATCAATTTGTATGTGGTAGGAGGGAGAGGATGGCAGAAAAGTCAGCCCATGTAACTAGAAGTGTACTTTCAAACTGATTCAAGAGGTCAGCAATATTCAGATTAAAGGTAAAGGGACCCCTGACCATTAGGTCGAGTCGTGACCGACTCTGGGGTTGCGGCGCTCATCTCGCTTTATTGGCCAAGGGAGCCAGCGTACAGCTTCCGGGTTATGTGGCCAGCATGACTAAGCCGCTTCTGGCGAACCAGAGCAGTGCACGGAAATGCCGTTTACCTTCCCGCCGGAGCAGTACCTATTTATCTACTTGCACTTTGATGTGCTTTCGAACTGCTAGGTGGGCAGGAGCTGGGACCGAGCAACGGGAGCTCACTCCGTCACAGGGATTCAAACCGCCGACCTTCTGATCGGCAAGTCCTAGGCTCTGTGGTTTAACCCACAGCGCCACCTGCGTCCCAATATTCAGATTAAACCAACCTAAACAGGCCTCCCATCACTTGCGATCTGGAATCATGAAGCTTTAAATCAAGCCCAACAATCTCTGATCTAAACATGGTAGAGGTTAGGAATGAGTGCCAATGTAAGTCAGAGCAAGCTCAAAAGGGGCTTTGCTCGCGCTGAGTAGGATCTGCCGTATTTGAGGGGTAGGAGGTTTTCTTTCAAACTCCCTCCTTTTGAACTCTTACCCCATCTCACTATTCAATAGTGGGCAGTTTCACAAGGGGTGTTAAGAATGCTCTTTGCATGTCAGGAAAGTAGGTGAGAAAGCAGAAGAGACCCATTTTCATATGTTCATTATTTCATTTTTAATCCATATATTTATATGATTTTATACAATGCCCAACTTCATATTATATAAGACCTTGATAAAAAAAATACATAAAACTTATACCACTTTGCAATTGCGCTGTTGTAGAAAACATTTTGATCTAATCTAAAGCAGCATGTCAAATGATCATGTGATGAATGTATCTACTGTCCCAATAATGGATGAATAAACTCCAAGGTTGTGCAAATCTATCAGGTTTCTCCCTTTTTTCTTTTACTGTTTCTCTTTACTCTTGTAAGCTTGGTCATTTCTGTGGTGTGCTCATATATGTTTGCCTCTCGTTCTATTAATACTGGGAACTGAATCTTTTCACAGTACCGTGTGTAGCATATTCTTGTGGCTATAGTTATATGAAATATTGATTCTCTTTGCTGTATATTTTGTTGTGTTAGTCAATGAAAAACAAAGCAAGTTCTAAATCTAGTTGCACTTTCATTATTTTCTCTATTATGCTCTCAATCTGATACTTTGTTATTTGCTTTGTCGCACAATTAATGTCCCCTGTTTTGTCTACCACCTCAAAAAGAAGCACAGGGTGTGGTGATTAAAGAATAGCGACTGTCTTTGGAATGCTGTCCTTAGGGAGGCATGCCTGGTGCCAACTTGACTGTCATTTTGGCGCCAGGTAAAGTTTTTCTGCTCCCCTGGGCATGTGGGCAGCTTTAATGACATTGTTGTTACACTAAAACCTGGATTGAATAACTGTGGGGGGGGGTTGTTTGTTTTGTTTTACAGTTGCTGCTATTGCGTATTGGATTGATGTGTTTTTACCATGTTTTGCTGTATTTAGGGTTGCCATATTTCAAAAAGTGATCATCTGGATACAAAAGTTGTTGAGATTTTCTTTTGGCCAAGCTGTTGAGATTTGGGGGCGGGGAGGGGAGGGGGGCATAGTTGTTGAGCTTTCTTCTTCTTCTTCTTCTTCTTCTTCTTCTTCTTCTTCTTCTTCTTCGTTTTGCAAAATCTCCATGAATTTTTTTTAGGTTGCCATACACCTGGCTTTTCCAAGAAATTCCACCAAGACAAATTCCAATGGAAATCCAAGACATATGGTAGCCCTATATTTCGAAAATTGCTTTGCGGCTTTTATCATAATATATGCAATTAGATCAAATAAATCACCAGATATGGAAGTAGCTTCTGACGTTTGACAATCATTTTCGTATTTGTTATGCATTTGGATTGTAGACATGTGGGATGAGAAAAGCCACTGCTAATACAAGCAGCACTTGTGAAATAGCCAATGTGCCGTGCTTAAGAATTTATTAGTCTTCGTTCTCTCATTTTCCCATTCCACATTATTCTGCCCTATTTGTTCCCAGCCTCATTTTCTCTTTCACCGAGAAAATAAATACATCACGGTTTTCAACCATTTCAAACTAAGACCGAAAAACACCAGGGCTCTCTCTCCTCCTCCTCCTCCTCCTCCTCCTCCTCCTCCTCCTCCTTCTTCTTCTTCTTCCCATTTCATGTTTCAATTGACATTTTCAAGGACAGCTTTCCCCTATACCAAGGATTCTCATCGTGATGATCACTCATAGCCGACTAAGATTGTCTTCCATAAACACGGTTTTAACAATGAGTCCGTAAGTGACTGTGGAGGCCAGTTCTGGATCCACATGTCCTTCCACAGTGGGGACATTGGTTTCTGAGCGGGAGTTGATCACGGTGTGGATTTGCCAAGCGTACCTTCCTCTTAGCACGTTTCTCCCTTGCATCCTGAGTTTGAGTGTCTTCAAAGCCTATGACACCTTTGGTAAAGGCTGTTCTCCAACTGGAGCGCTCGCCAGCCAGTGTTTCCCAGTTGTCAGCATTTATACTACATTTTTTTTAGATTTGCCTTGAGACAGTCTTTAAACCTCTTTTGTTGACCACCAGCATTACGCTTCCCATTTTTAAGTTTGGTATAGACTGGTTGCTTTGGAAGATGATCATCAGGCATCCGCACAACATGACCAGTCCAACAAAGTTGATGTTGAAGAATCATTGCTTCAACACTGGTGGTCTTTGCTTCTTCCAGTACACTGATATTAGTTCGCCTGTCTTCCCAAGTGATGTGTAAAAAATTTTGGAGACACCGTTGATGGAATCTTTTGAGGAGTTGGAGATGGCGTTTATAAGTGGTCCATGTTTCAGAAGCATATAGTAAGGTTGGTAGTACAATACAGTGGTACCTCAGGTTAAGTACTTAATTCGTTCCGGAGGTCCATTCTTAACCTGAAACTGTTCTTAACCTGAAGCACCACTTTAGCTAATGGGGCCTCCTGCTGCTGCCGCGCTGCCGGAGCACGATTTCTGTTCTCATCCTGAAGCAAAGTTCTTAACCCGAGGTAATATTTCTGGGTTAGTGGAGTCTGTAACCTGAAGCATATGTAACCTGAAGCGTCTGTAACCCGAGGTACCACTGTAGCTTTGTAAACAAGCATTTTGGTTTCCCTGTGAATGTCCCGGTCCTCAAACACTCTGCACTTCAATCGGGAGAAAGCCGGACTCGCAGAGCTCAGGCGATGCTGGATTTCAGCATCAGTGTTGGCCCTTGTGGAAAGATAAGTGCCTAGGTGGGAGAAGTGATTGACATTTTCCAGTGTTACACCATTGAGTTAGATTTGTGGTGCTGCAGAGGAGTTATTTTGTACATGTTGATGCAGCACTTCGGTTTTTTGGATGTTGAGTGGGGTCTTCGCTGGTGCCTACAAGGCTCCTCCTCCCTCCCCAAATTAGGCATGAAAGGAGCAATTCTATTGTAGCCAGTAAAATTCAGTGTGTGATTAGTTGCAGTGTGTAAGATGCCCGTGGCAGTTCCTCTGGTATGCAAATGTGCCCATTGATCCAAAAAGATTGGCAACCCCTGCCCTATGGAAGTACGGAAGCAGGCCTTCTCTGTGGTGGCACCTGTTCTTTGGAATGCCCCACCCCACATGTTATTCAGGAGGCAAAGATATTAAATACAAATGTATTTCCCCAGCTACTAGCACCATACCCTTCTGCAATTTGTGGAAAGGTCCTCTGCTTCTCTGCCTGCAGTCATAAACACCCCCCCAAAAAAAAAAAATTATAATAATAATACTTTATGGTAAATATAGAAGATAATTTATTCCAAATTATTTCATTGTCCTATTAATTATTCCTATAGCATGTTTTAGTGTATACAGATGACCGGTGTGTTTGTTTGGCCTGCTTCCTGATACAGTGGTACCTTGGGTTACATACGCTTCAGGTTACATACACTTCAGTTTACAGACTCCGCTAACCCAGAAATATTACCTTGGGTTAAGAACTTTGCTTCAGGATGAGAACAGAAATCGTGCAGCGGCAGCGCAGCAGCAGCAGGAGGCCCCATTAGCTAAAGTGGTGCTTCAGGTTAAGAACAGTTTCCGGTTAAGAACGGACCTCCGGAATGAATTAAGTACTTAACCTGAGGTGCCACTGTAGATAGTTTAGGCTGAGAGCGAGTGACCTGCCTACGCCAACCAGGTGAACTTTGGATTCTTAAAATTTGGCGTACAGAAGTCTAAGAAATACATGCCTGGATCATGCGGTTATTGCTGAACTCGGGATCCTAACAAGGCATCAGGTTGGCCATAGCATCCCACCGTTGGGGTGAATGAGCCCTTATTTGGTACTTTTCTCAAACTAACTTGACCCCATGCTATGAAAAGCAGGGGCAGGGGCTCATTCTCCCTGAGTGTGCATAGTGCAAAAAAATAAAAAAGGAAACCCATCCGGGGCGGGCAGGCAGAGAGGACCTACAGAATACAATCAGCTTCATTTATAGCCAAGCAAGGGAAATCCACACTCTCTCTGTGATCTCATTGTTTCCATTATTCAATTGCTGCCACTTCTTATGGTGGCGAATTTGTTTCACTGCTGCTGCGTTCAACAGAGCAGTAGGCCAAACGCAACTGGCTTTGTCACTGGAAATATTTGTTAAGTGAAGTACTTGGACATGTGTCCATTTGAACACATTTCTTACCCAAAGTGGTCAAATCCCAGTGGGTTGACATTGCAGCCTGGGACCATGTCTAGTTAAGCAGCTGGAAGTTAAAATTGTGGGGAAACAGAGACCTGCTGTGGTGGGAAATTTGGGGATAAAATCACTCATCCCCATATGCTGAGTTGAATGCGATGATGGAGGAGGAGGAGGAGGAGGAGGAGGAGGAGGAGGAGGAGGAGGAGGAGGGTCTGGAAACCAAGCCTTATGAGGAACTGTTCAAGGAGCTGTTTAGCCTTGAAAAGACAAGACTGAGAGGAGATATGATTTGTTGTTGTTGTTTAGTCATTTAGTTGTGTCCGACTCTTCGTGACCCTGTGGACCAGAACACGCCAGGCACTCCTGTCTTCCACTGCCTCCCGCAGTTTGGTCAAACTCATGCTGGTAGCTTCGAGAACACTATCCAACCATCTCGTCCTCTGTCGTCCCCTTCTCCTTGTGCCCTCCATCTTTCCCAACATCAGGGTCTTTTCCAGGGAGTCTTCTCTTCTCATGAGGTGGCCAAAGTATTGGAGCCTCAGCTTCATGATCTGTCCTTCCAGTAAGCACTCAGGGCTGATTTCCTTCAGAATGGAGAGGTTTGATCTTCTTGTAGTCCATGGGACTCTCAAGAGTCTCCTCCAGCACCATAATTCAAAAGCATCAATTCTTCGGTGATTAGCCTTCTTTATGGTCCAGCTCTCACTTCCATACATCACTACTGGGAAAACCATAGCTTTTACTATACGGACCTTTGTTGGCAAGGTGATGTGATACGATAACCATCTTCAAATATCTGAAGCATTGTCACATGGAAGAGGGAGTGAGCTTGTTTTCCCCTGCTCCGGATTGTAGGACTTGAACCAATGTTACAAGAAAGGAGATTAAACATTAAGAAGAACTTTCTGACAGTAATAATCCCTTTTAATATCTTCCAGTCCTGCTGAGAAATCCTAGTGTGCATTGGATTGTTAGGTAAAGTTCCAAATATACATCTACACAGGAGTAACTCCCATTGTACTCCATGGAATTAATATCTGAGTAAACATGGTTAAAGACTGTACTGTTAAGGAAAAGGAAAATGTGGAAAGAAGCAATGAGGCTTAGAGAGACTTCTCTATGATTTTGGTCTTGGTCTTTTTTTTAGACAAAGAGAAACTTATGTGCCACCTAGTGGCTCAACAATGCCATAAATTTCACAGTCGGTATGTGCTTTTTTAAACAAAGTAATACTGGTATATATAGTTACAAACAGTGGAGCAAAAAGAGGTGTAGCCTGAATGCAGCATACACAATTGGATGGGAGAAGGCCACTTGCTGCCACAGAAAACCACAGAAAAAGACATCAGTTTACATCCATAATCACAGCAAATGTGTGGATGGCAGGGTTGGAAAAGGAGTAACAGCCCCTTCCATTGAACTGGCAATGGAAGGGGCTGTTACTCCTTTTCCAACCCTGCCATCCACACATTTGCTGTGATTATGGATGTAAACTGATGTCTTTTTCTGTGGTTTTCTGTGGCAGCAAGTGGCCTTCTCCCATCCAATTGTGTATGCATGAAGGGCACTTCTGTGTTCTAGTGAGGCTTACTCCTTTGCAATCTTAACATATTGTCCATGAAGCAAATACAACTGAATTATGTGGGACTAATAGTCTACTTCAGCCCATGTTTACGGGGGAAGGAAGGAAGCACAAAATTGAAGGTTAAGCCGCCACCTTACATAGCTTATGGCCTTCACCCCAATTTCAGCCTTTAAACACAACCACACAACCACAACTACTGCTGTTTTTCCTCCAGTACACCCCCAAGGATTTTCTTTCAGTATGAAGAATGGAAAGGAAATGGAGAAGAATTTGCAAAAGCTTAAATGTAGAGAAGCAGCTTATTGCCAAAAAGGTGGCTTTTCTTGCAGCCTTTGCTAACTCAATGTTCTCCAGAGGTTGTGGACTACAGCTCCAATCAACCCCACCTATTAGGGCCCATGGTCAGAGATAATGGAAGATGGAATCCATATTATCTAGAGGACATCAAGTTAGCGAAGGCTGCCTTTTATGGAGTAGTTTGGTGTTCCCTCAAACTCTTTGGTTTCATTCTCACCAAAGGATAGCTGAAGCAGAGGAAATTTCCTCACAGTGCAGTTTGGAAACACAAGGGTTTTTGTTTTTTGTTTACCCTGCTGTCCAAACTAGGTCCAAACTGATATTTGGGGCATCTCAAAAGTCTGAAATTTGGGCATCTGATTTAGCCATCGGCACTGAAATAACCCAGGCTCTTTCCAGTCCTGATTAGATGCATTTCTGACATTCGACTAATCCACCCAGATGACTGGAAACAATTCTTACCAGACACAGAAAGTGCAGTTGAAAATCTGTATATTTCTGGAGTTTGTTGAGATCTATCTTATCATCTTCCATTAATTATGCTTGAAACAGTGCTTTCAAAACAACCTCATTCTCTCATATTCAGCCATTCTTTCCCCCTGTCAGGCTACATCAGGAGTTTCATACCTCCTTGGTGCAGTTAAATTATTGATTTGTTTTGATCGAGATGTACCATATAGATGAAATGCCAACAATGTTACCTTGTAAAAATAAAAAATAAACTTTTACATATGCTAATTGATGCAATAGGATTCAAACGCCGAAATTCATCTCCACCTTTAAATGATTCTGGAGATTGAAACAAGCAGTGCTTTTCTTGGTGAAAAATGAGATGCCAGCAGGTTAACATTGGTTACCAGACACTTTCTTTGGAGCTGTGGAGCATTAATGGGGTCTTGTTATTGTTCTTCTTGTTAAAATGCAATGTTATGCGTACTGTGGAATCCAATGTGAGCAGCATATGTTTGTATATAGGGAAATGAGGTGCTCATATGAGTACTCATGTCTTGAAAAAGTGCTGTGAGTGCCAGCACAAAGTGGCTTCCATGGGTGGAAGAGGGAAAGGTGTGTCAGTTTGCATTTCTTAGTGCAGAAAGTATTGATCTGATGTGTAGAGATCTTTCCTATTCTAATTAGTTCAAGAGGGTTCTGGAAGGTTTCTTCTCTTTGTGAAAGAAGGCTTTCTTTCTGTGTGAATGAAACAGGCAGAAGGTTCTTGTTTGGGTTATTTCTTCTGGGAAGCTGAGTGCAGCTGGTTTAAACTGGTTCTGTTATCTTTCTGACAAAGTACCGTATTTTTCGCCCTATAGGATGCACTTTTTCCCCTCCAAAAATGAAGGGGAAATGTGTGTGCATCCTATGGGGCGAATGCAGGCTTTCGCTGAAGCCTGGAGAGCGAGAGGGGTCGGTGCGCACCGACCCCTCTCGCTCTCCAGGCTTCAGGAAGCTATCCCCCCAGCCCGGCAAGCTCCCAGAGCGATGCCGAAGCTGTGCTCAGGGACCCGTTCTGGGGGCTGGGGGAGGGGGAAGCTCGGGCTTCCCTGCCCTAGCCCCGTGCCTGGGGGAGGGGAATAAATTTTTTTTCCTTTATTTCCCCCCCAAAACTCTAGATGCGTCCTATAGGCCGGTGCGTCCTATAGGGCGAAAAACACGGTAATACTGTCTATAATAGTAAGACCAGGAGGAGCCTGGGTCTCCCTAACTCACTTTCTCTTTCTGTCTCTTTGTTCTAGTGTTCTGTTCTGTATGCTTAGGGTTAAGGTTTAGACTTATGATAAGTTTGTAAGTTTTATTGTAAGTGCTGCAATTGGATTTTTTTATGGACTGTGCCAATCCTGATTGTATTGGATTTGTGACCATTATGCTCATTTGCCTTCAGTACCAGTAAAGCTCTGCAGGATTAAGTACAATTGCCTTTCGTCTAATTTTTGGAAACTCTGCTATCGTGTTTACGTTTTTTCCTCCTCCAGCGCTGGTGCGACAATGTGATGGTACTCCCAGACCCTCCAATTGTCCCTATTTTCCAGGGACAGTCCTGGATTTACAGAAGCTGCACCAGTTTCTGATTTTTTCCTGGGATGTCCTGCTTTTACTTAGGATGTTATTATTTTCACTGGAGAAATGTTGGAGGGTATGTACTCTCTACTGGTGAGTAAAAAGGTAAAGGGACACCTGACCATTAGGTCCAGTCGTGACCGACTCTGGGGTTGCGGTGCTCATCTCGCTTTATTGGCCGAGGGAGCCGGCGTACAGCTTCCGGGTCATGTGGCCAGCATGACTAAGCCGCTTCTGGCGAACCAGAGCAGAGCACGGAAATGCCGTTAACCTTCCCGCCAGAGTGGTACCTATTTATCTACTTGCACTTTGACGTGCTTTCGAACTGCTAGGTTGGCAGGAGCAGGGACCGAGCAATGGGAGCTCACCTTGTTGCGGGGATTCAAACTGCCGACCTTCTGATCAGCAAGTCCTAGGCTCTAAAAGCCCTGGAATTCATTGCCCTCATTGCTTACCAGGGACAACAGTGAGAATATTGTGAGAATCTGTATTTGTAGTGCCGTGGATGTGAAAACCTGTCACACACATGCTCTTGTGTTCTCTTCCAAAATTAGAAGGCTATTTTACTGGTTTTGTTCTGAGACCTCTTGGCTCAAAGTCTATTGGAAGCGGAGCTGGAATCTAAGTGTAACAGATACGAGCTGACACTCTCTGAAGCTGTGAATGGTATCTGATATGCTACTAAAAGCTTGCCAGTGTCTCTAGCAGTGCGTGAGGCGGGGATTGGAGTATGTTGTGAATAGCTGGTTTAACTGCCCTCTTACCGTAAGATCAATGATGGGCAGGCTGCCACAGAGTGGTTTTGGGATGGCATGTAAATGGGTGAACTGAGTTCTCTGGCTTCTCGCCCCGGAGCCCGTCAGCTCAGCAAAGCTTTAGGAGGCTCAGTGGGACAACTCTGGTATTGGCTTGTTGCAGCTGCTTTGCAAAATATTCTTCTAAAATTAGAGTGGATATTGCATTCCAGGTGTGGCAGCTTGTAAAGATGTGCTTGTGGATTATCACACAGATCAACATACCAACCACTCCAGCCACCCAAATAGCATTGTTAGACCTAGGAATTAAATGTGTGACAATTGCATGTTTTCATAACCTTCTTTTATGCTTTGACGGCTGTGTAGCAGGCTGTAACTTTATGCAGAATTCTGGGAACTGTAGTATATTATGGATGCTGAGAATTATGGTTCTGTAAGGGTAAACTACAGTTTCCAGGATTCTGGGGAGATTAGAGGTGTTTTAAATATGTTTCAAATGTTAATCATTCCTAACTATTGTATAATATAGGAAAGCATATATCAATAAACAAGGATGTGATTAATACTGAATTTTCACCTTATCTGCTTGGGAAGGTTACAGGATTTAGATCTGTAATTAAGCAAGTCTTTCTTTAAGCACATTTTTAGTTCTTCCAAGTATGGCTTAACCAGCATTACATATGGTCTGCTATATATCAAAGCAAGAGAAATTAGGAGTAGAGATAACAGTGCTCCCCTCGTATTTTTGTTGCTTGCCTAATGCTGTTGTAAGCACTCAAAAGCAAAGCCTCTTGGCTTTGTTGCTTAGCTTGTATTAGCAAAATGATACCTTCGCCATTAGGTAGCATGATCCTCATCATCCTTAAACAGGCTAAAGGATTGCATTATTGAGGCAGTGCAAAAATCCAAAGCCAGGAAATATACACAGACAGAAGGCATGTCCATCTCTGGTGTAAAATTAAAAGACTGCTGTATATCTGTTTCTCCCCTATGGAAAGAGCACATCCTCCGTAATGGATCAGTTTCTATGGCTACACAGTGGAGATCATTCCTGCCCAGCTGTGATACGCTGGACTTTGCTCGCTCCCCCTCCCCTGTCATGTTTCTGTATTTTGCAGTTTCCGTAAAATTCTTCAGGCGACACCTGTTAATCTGTGAGATTTCATATTAAAGATGGGCCAGAGTCCTGCCCTAAGTGGAATTCAAACTCTCCCTGCCATGTGTATGCTCCTAGCCCATATTTAGAGACCTCCAAGTAGCAGGGAGAACACTCTTTCCATGCGCAGAAACCTCAATACATAGGAGAAGCCAGGGTTGTTCTAGGCTATACTCCCAGAAGGCTAAACAGGTGGTGTTTGTTCCTACCCATGCTTCAGCGTGCTAAATGCCCCTGGGCATGTGCAGGTGTCTGCAGGTCCCTGGAATCCATACTGAATGATGCAATCCACTCCAGACTTTCTGGAGCAGAGTGCATTGTTTCTGCTCATCTCTACAAGAACAGGATGGTAGACTACAGTAGATGAGCCACTGCAGAGCAGAGCCAGTTTGGTGTAGTGGTTAAGAGCGGTTGTCTTGTAATCTGGTGAACCGGGTTTGCGTCCCCGCTCCTCCACATGCAGCTGCTGGGTGACCTTGGGCTACTCAAACTTCTCTGAATTCTCTCAGCCCCACTCACCTCACAGAATGTTTGTTGTGGGGGAGGAAGGGAAAGGAGAATGTAAGCCGCTTTGAGACTCCTTAGGGTAGTGATAAAGCAGGATATCAAATCCAAACTACTCTTCTTCTTCTTCTTCTTCTTCTTCTTCTTCTTCTTCTTCTTCTTCTTCTTCTTCTTCTTCTTCCCTATGTCTGGCACCTTCATTATGCACCTTTAGGTGCCAGGCAAAAACATTCCTCTTCAACTAGGCCTTTGGCTTATTAACATCTGATACCTTTTTAAATATGTTAGGGGGTGTTATCAGGTTTGTTTTTATTGTGTATTATGTGTTGCGTGTTGAGGTCCCCAATCCACCCCCCAAAATAACTCACAACGGACACGTAAATTTTTGTTTAAGATTTTTGGCATGATTTTGGCCACAACTTTATTAAAATACAAACTGTGAGTGGTTGTTTAGGCATTGGTTAAGACTATCTGTCCCCCCGCCTGGGGACAGAACTGACTTCCGGGCACCACCGAAAGACAGTGCGGGGGAAAGCAAGTCGGGGAAGAATTGGAGCTGAGACACAGACCCTCAACTCTCACCCGCCTGCTCCCCGAAGGCTTGCCGGCCCTAGTCCCATTCCAGGGATTGGACGAAAAGATGGCAAGCCCCAGGATTCCTTTAACGGAATTCCCTTTCCGCAGCAACCATGGAGGGGCAGGCCCAGCCTATCCTAACCCCTCCTCCACCAGATTTATAACCAATGCCTAACCGCCAATCGAGCCCTTTATGCTCGCCGCCAACCACTCACAATCCCAACCCATTCTTCAACCCTTCAATTACTGCATCCAACCAGACATCATTCCCCAGCTCGGAAAGATGTACCCCATCATTGCGGTAAAGGGCCAGAGCCTTGAAGGTAATATCTGGGTTGTAAATCACCAACCCACCCAATTCCGTTACCCTTTTGCTCACTGCGGAATTAATTCGCTTCCTGGCCCTTTCAGCAGCCTTGGGTTGAGAAATGCCCTGCCAATTGCTCCTTTGCAGCAATTGTGACCAAAATATTTTAACGGTAGGTATTAAGGTCACCAACTCCCCCAAGTCTCTTTGAATTGTGGAGCGCAAAGTATAGCAATCAACCTTTGCTATATCATTCTCCCCCAACTGCACCACAATTGCCAAAGGGGGACCATGTGAAAGCACCCTCCGCTTAATTAGTGGGATGAATTCACTCCACCGCATTCCCCGTCTGGATATCCACGACACCTGTACGTGCTGTGGGAAGCCAAGATCCGGTCCCCTTCCAGACTGCCTCGCTCTGATGCCAGCCCAGTGAACGATGCTGTGCCCCACAATCCAGATACGGACTGGAGCGAGACCTACAGGGTGGAGAACAAGCACACATCAATACAATAATTCAACATCTCTTCCGCACGTAACCCTTGAACGCATCAGACTTCCACCGGCCCAAGTCCTTAATCCTGTGGGCCGACAACCCCCAATGGGCTGCTGTTGTAGCAGCACCAATGCGAAAGGAATGGGGTGCAAAACCATAAGCCGGGACCCCACAAGCAGAAATAACCTTACGCATTACCTTGGAAAACTGATGCCGTGCCAAGGGACGACCATTTTCATGAATGAACAGTGGATCCCCCCCCAGAGGGCCTCACTGCTAAGAATTTCCTCAAATCCTTAACCGGGCTGAATGAGGCGTGTTCAGCGGTAGGCAAGCCGCAGGCTGCAATAACTGGCGCACGACGTGAGCAATTAGATGCCTGTCGAACCGGAACCCATTTCTGTGCACTAAGATCGAGCCAGCCCCCAAGGGAACGAAAAGCCAAATATTTCCGGTATCCAATAACAGGGCAAGGGCCCACCTCACCTGTGACTGGAAGCCTGATGGTGGCAAACCTGCTCACTAGGTCTGACTTAGAGCTCCAGACACTTATGACAAGCTCCAACGCAGATAAAGAAAAAGTCCTGAGGCAATAAGCCTCCAAACTCTCAGCCCCGTGCTGGCTCCAAAAATATTTCCCCAACCCTCAGTACACCAAAATTACAATGGAATACTGA